>NC_056739.1:1026251404-1026411404 GCF_019279795.1 Protopterus annectens | reverse complement strand
GCTGGGGTTGGAGCTCTCCTGGGTGGTCTCTAATGTTTGGCCCCTCTGAGGAACTGCTTGAACAGTGGATGAGAGAAGAGGGTAGGTTCTGTGTTATAATGAGCTGAAATGGCTGAGGCGTGGATTTTAATAGAGGAAAAAGACAAGCCCTTGTGAAGCATCTCAGTTAAGTATTGTAAAATCTGAGGTAAAATGGGCACTGCTGTGCTCATCCACTGAGATTGGTTCCAGGCACAGAATCTTTTCCATTTGTCAGCATAAGATTTTCTAGTACTAGGCCTCCTTGCCTCTAAAATGATATCCATCACAGGTTTACTGAGGGATGGTAAAGGAGAGCTTATGTAATTAGCCAGGCTGCAAGGTTCAATGTTAGAAGCTGAGGGTGCAGAATCTGGTTCTCCTGCTGAGACAACAGTGAAGGAGTCTGAGGCAAGTGCCATGGGGTAACCGTGACACACTGAACAGGATGGGGTACCAGTGTTGGCGTGGCCAGTCTGGAGCAATCAAGATCATCTTTGGTTTGTCCTGTTTGATTTTTAGTAGTACTTTGAAGAGCAGAGGCAGAGGGGAGAAGGCCTAGACTGATGGGTTTTTCCAGCTGAAGGACGGAGCATCCACTTTCCAGGCTTGTTTGTGGGGAGTCCTTGTACAAAATTTGTTCAATTGGTAGTTCTGGGGAGAGTCAAACAGGTCTATATCTCGGCTCCCCCGTTTGCTTGTCAACATGTTGAAAATCCTTGGCTCCAGTTTCCACTCGTGTGGGTCCATGAGGTTTCTGCTTAGCCTGTCTGCCAGTGTATTTAATTTTCCTGGAAGGAATTGAGCTTGTAGGTGCACTTGGGAGCTCAAGGCTGTGTTCCATAATGCCATGGCAAGTCTGCAGAGGGGGTAAGAATGTGTACCCCCCTGCTTGTTTATGTACCATATAACAGTGGTGTTGTCTGTCTTTACCATTAGTTATCCTGGAAGAATGTGGTCCTTGAAGGCTGTCAGAGCATTCTGTATAGCTAACATTTCTTTTTGATTGATATGCAGGTGCATTTGATTTCGGTTCCGTTTGCCCTGAATGCACTTCCCTGCCAGGTGAGCCCCCGTGCATAGTCTGATGCATCTGTTGTTAGGGTTTGGGCAGCAGGGGGTGGTGTGAAAGGTAGTCCCTTGTTTTGGTGGCAGGCCTCTGCCCACCAAAGGAATTCTAGGCATAGGCAAGGTATGATAGGAATCATTGCTTCTAGATCCTGAGAATGTAGACACCATAGGCTTTTTAGATACCACTGTAGTTTCCTCATATGCAGTCTTGCATATGGAATTAGAAGAATGCAGGAGGCCATGAACCCCAAGGCTTGTAGTATTTGTCTTGCAGATAGCAGGGTTTTTGTGGCCACTTCTTTAAAGTAGGTTGTCAAATGAATTTGTTTCTCTGGGGTGAGATAAGCCATCTGAGAAGTTGTGTTCAAGCTTGCTCCCAGAAATATAATTTGTTGACAGGGTACCAGGTGTCTGGGGTACACCATAAATGAAAATAAATCACAAGTTAGAACCCTTTGTACAAAGGCCAGATTATTCAAAAGTATGTCCTGGCTTTCTGCCTGAATTAGACAATCGTCCAGGTATGGGTATATTTGAATATTTCTTTGCCTGCAAAATGCAATAACTGGAGCTAGGCACTTTGTGAATACCCTGGGCACAGTAGATAAGCCAAAGGGCAGTACAGAGAACTGTGCATGTAGCCTGCTTTGAAGCATAGGTATTTTCTGCAAGATTCTCTGATTGGGATGTGCAGGTATGCTTCTTTTAAATCTAGTGTTGCCAACCAGGCATCTTTGCCTAGCATAGGAAGTAATTGGTGAAGAGTCAGCATCTTGAATTTTGGAATCTCCAAAAAAAGTGTTTAGAGTAGACAGGTCCAGGATAGGATGCCATGAATTGTCTTTTCTGGGTACCAGGAAAAGTCTTGAGTAGAAACATTGTCCCTTTTCCTCTTCTGGTACCAGTTGAATAGCCCCCATGCTTAAGAGAGAAAGTACTTGTTTTTGGGCATCTGCCCACTGATTTGGGGGTAGGTCCGGCCACCTGCTTGGTGTTGGCAACGTGTGGAAGTGAAATCTGTATCCCTGGGACACTATATTTTAAACCCATTTGTCCTGGGTAATGAGTTCCCAGTTTTTTGCATGAAGAGCAATCTTTCCCCCCAAAGGGGCAGTCAGTTGATAAGTGCTTGGAAATTTTAAAAGGAAGTCATTGAAACAGTTTACCATGGGGGGAGTCCTATTACTCCCAGACTTGGAAGTGGAGGCCCTCCCACTGCTTAGTCCTGTTTGTCCCCTGGGACTGAAACCTGAGGTTTATGCTTTGTTTGGATTTGGCTTGAGAAGACGTGGAAGAGCCTGGAAAGGACCAATTCTTAGAGGGCCAGTGCCTACTAAATCTAGGAGGCTGAACTTGTAAGAAATATTTAACAGTTTGCATAGATTTAGCTTTATCTTCCATCTTCTTAAGAACTTCCTCAGCCTTTATGCCAAACAGGTGGTCCTGATTTAAGGGAGCATCCAACAATTTAGCTTTAACATGATCAGGCAAAGATTGCTCCTTAAGCCAAGCATGTCTTCTGAGCACAGACCTAGTAACAGCAGCCCTGCAATTGGCCTCTAAAGAATCAAAACCACATTGCAAAGTATGTTTTCCAACTTTTTCAGCAGAATGCATTAAATCCTGTAATTCTTTATTTTCCACACAGTCTGAAATCAACATCATTTTCTGTTTAAGCAACCCAATAACATGTCGCTGATACTTTAACATATGAAACTGGCAGTTTAAAGCCCTAATGGCCAAGGTTGCAGAATTATAAACCTTCTTACCCCATCTATCCAGTGCCCTGGAGTCTCTATCAGAAGGGGTAGGATTTTTAGCAGTAGAAACCTTAATGCCCTTGGCCCCCTGAGAAATAGTCTCTGGATCCGCAATAGGATTTTTAAAAAGGAACTTGTGTGGCTCAGGGACCCTGTAGTATCTGTCAGGTTTTCTGGGAGCAGGAGGCAAGGAATCAGGGGCCAAACTAGATTCCGAAAAAGCATCATCAACAATGTCTAGTACAGGAGGAATAGCTAAAGGCCTATGCTGAGGTAGGAGTAAGAAATTCCTAAGCCTCTTTTTTGAATCAGAAAAATCCTGGCTTTCCCAGTGGAAATGCTCCCTTAAAGTATGTAAGGTTTCCCCAAAAGCAAAATCCTCTGGAGGGGAAGCAGAGGGAATGGAGTCCTCTGCATCAGAATCCTCATAAGTAGAAAATGGGCAAATCCAAATCATCAGAAGAATCAGAAAAAAACAGAATCCTGGTCAGAAGATTCATAAACAATTTCAGTCCAAGGCCTCTTAGAAAGGGGGGGGCTACACTGGATTAGAGTTATTAGATCTTCAGCCATTCTTATCATTTGTTTTTAGGCATAGAGGCCTGAACATGTGGCCTGGGTGTCGTTTTTTTAGGCATGGTTCGAGATTTAGGCCTAATTGAAGAAGGAGGCATCGGTTTAATATGCAAGTCAGTAGGCCTGAATACATTCTCAGAAGCCGGTGCCTGCACAGCGGCTCTGGACCCATCCAAGGTAGACACATCCGTGGGTTCCATAATTTAAGCATCTTGCGGCATACCGGACTCCGAATGGGTCTCAGTAGAGGCCTGCGAATCAGAAGTAGCGGGTATCAGGGGCTGCAAAAGCACCTCACTGAGTACCGGTGAACTGGCGACTGACTTAGGAGAAGCGTCGTCAACAGTTTTGGACCTCAGTGGCCTGTCTCTGTCTTTATCTTTGTGTTTTTTTGGAATCCCAGTAGTCGGATGGCTAACCGACGACATTTCAGGATAATTAAACCAAGAACCGAAATATTTAGAGGCGAAAATATACAGACAACGGATAGTGCATTGATTAAATAAAGCACAAAACCGACAGCAAGGTACGTCGTTGTCAGGGCCTAGGCAAGGAATACAGTATGACTGAAATTCTTTATGAGGTATTTGCTTTCCACAAGAAATGCAATTATTAACTTTTACTGACATCGGTAAGGAGCAATAAAAAGTTTCCCCAATGGGGTACTTAGCTTTAGTTGAAGACTTCGGTTCTGAAACTCGAAAAAGAAAATTTCAGGAGTCGGCCGACTGGCACTTGCGAACTGCTTCTGCTTCAGGCACCGCACGGCATGAAAGACTGATGTAATGCCGTTGGCTGCATGCTTTATACCCCTGATGACCTGACGTCATGGAAGAAGGGACAGCAACTGATGCAGGACCCATGGCTTTGTTAATCAGGCCGACTGAGGGCTACCTGCAAGCAGATAACCCAAATGCAATGACTGCAACAGTGAAACACGAAGAACATCATAGGTTACACAAAATCACAGTAATATGCAATTTTGGAAATGGGTAATGTGCATTTATCAATGTGTAAGCTGCCTTTAGTACACTGCAGTATGGAGTATGAGAAATTTCTCACAGAATTTAGCCAGCTAACAAGGTTTTAACTGACATCTAAGGATGTATAACTGTTTCCTTGAATGGCAAACCCACAAGTTACTTCATCTCATAGAGGATCATTGTCAAGGAGGACTAGAAGCCTGACAAAAAATATCCATTTGGGGTTAACCTAAGAAATGTATATTGTGGAAGTACTTGGTCACAGAACTGTAAATTTGGCCTGGGAAGACCAACATCCTTAGCTCTACCCTCACCTCTCCACCCCCAAAAATAAGACTATTTTTGAGAGGCCTTGTGTGCTGTGATCATTGGGTAAATGGAATATAAGGCAATTTATTTTTTTTTCTATTTGAGACTGCAAAGCAAAGTTAGCTATTACTCTTTTTATATTTCGACCTATGAAAATAAGCCTGTATTTTCTATATTTTATATATCTTGCCTCCATTTTCTCTTTGGACTTGCACTGCTGGTGTATGCATGGAAATTTAGCCAGAGAGTTTCCAATTTTCATTTCCTCATTGTACCTCTATTGTCATGCGCAAACCATATTTGGGCTATGAATTTGCTACTGCACTATGACTGACATGATAAACTGGTGACTACAATCATGACATAATTTATGTTAGAACTGTAGAATCATATGTGGGAATTAAACAAAATCTGATACTTTTACATCAAACAGCGAGTTGTATTGTCCAGTACACCTGCCAACTTCCAGATGCTTATGAAGAAATGAATCATGGGGTGGGAATGACCTGGACTCCATTTAGTGGTAAGTCACCACTGACACCAGGCAAACAGATTGGGCAAATATTCTGTTAGCTGAAAGGAGAGGCACTGACTACATGAAAATGGAAGAAACTGATTGTAGTGATTATGATAAACAAGGAAGACCTTATGGTCAACCCCACAGGAACAAGCAATGCATTTTTATAACTTGACTTTTAATGTGGATAAACCAGTAAAGACACAGACCAAGGTTTTAAAGTGTTCTTTAAAGCTCGGATAGCTATCAGATGGCAGCAGTAAAACAAAAACAAAAATATTAGCTTTAGATAGATAAAAAGAACTTTTCTTATTAATATACAAAAGTATTATGTAAAGTAGTCCCAAGAAGTCTGACAAGCCAGCAATTTTAGTAGACTGCTTATTAGTTAATGAGGTTAAAGTGGTTTGTTGACTTATAAGCCTAAAAATGTTGTGAAAATGTGACAAAAAGCAGCAAATAATTTGTTAATTTCTTAACAATATCGCTCCACCTCGCACATTTATAAGAAATATAAAACCTGAAATGCATGCTTAAAATAAAGTTATTCCAGCTTCTAGGATAACTGAGTTAGCCCTAAGTCAGTGTATCACAATCAAGTTAAATAAATTATATTTTTAGAAAGAAAGATTCAAGCTCTGCTACATTCCATAAGCATGCCTTCTCTTATTAAAGATCACCTTGTGAAGCATAAGATCAGTAATAACCAAAATATGCCATTATGTTGGAAGTGTTGAACTTATACATGTTTAAGGGGATACACACTCACATTTCTTGGAAAACTAAGTATCAAACTCCAAACACCTGCTGTGTAGTAATATTTGGAAACCACCACCAGAATAACAGACCGAATGGATTTTAAAATTATTTTTTCTGTTATAAAGGCTTAAATGACTGTGTAAACGTTAACTGAATCATAAAGCAGAGAGCTTCAAAATTGTGATTTTATGGTTGGTTCCATGTGGTTTGCTGATCTTACCTTATTTAAGTAGAGTGTTTGGATGTTGTATCATTATGAAGTCTTTTTATATGAAAAACAAAAGTACATTAAAAGTCCATTTGGATTTCTTTTTTTGTTTTTTTGTTTTTTTTGTAGTTTGTGAAAAAAAGTTATATCTATTGATTATAGTTCTCATTTAATTATATTACAAGGAATATATTTTCCTCATTTAAAGCACTATGAAATTGTGGCTGGACAACGGATTTAGACAGTGTGTGACGTGCAGATATATATACCCAAGAAAGAAGCAGGACAGCAACTTGATGCACCCAATCAGCCTAACAATAGAGGAGAGCAGTCAGATATTCAGAACCAAAACCAGGAGAACGTAATCAGTATAAAAACTACAAAAGAAGCTAGAATTTAATTAGGATTAGACAGTAAAAAGGAGATAGATCATTATGATCGGGTCACTAATCATAACCCACTTTTTTGTGTGTTCAAGACATGAATGCCAAGAAATTCACCTCGAGAACGAAGCTTGAGAGGTGAATTTTGGCATCAGTGTCGAAAACACATGGTACAGGGTTTTGATCAGTGGGACGATCATAAATCTTTGTAGTACTTGGAGCTTTTTCTGCTCCATGTATTATAGTTACAATTAAAAAAAATGCTAAGTGCTTTAACGGCTTTAAAAGCCATGAAACACTTAGCAGATGCTGTCAGAAAGTGAGTGTAATACACTCAGTTACATTTACACCCACCTTTCATACCTGTCTAGAATTTCATAGAATGTCTACATTATTGCTTCATATTTTTGGTCCATTCCTCATAAAATCTGTATTTTTTGAACAAACTACTGAGGATTGAAGTCACCAAATAATGATATCATTTGAGTTTGGGTTTGTATCCTTCAGATTATGCAGGCAAACACATCCTGTTATTCTAGCAACTTTTTTTGCAAACAGTTAGGGATATGTTACAGCATGCAAAAACAAATGTTTCACCCTGCCACTGTCATTTGCTAGTCAGTACAGGTAGATTTTATGGCCGACCGCTATACCTGACATTAACATAAGCAGGGTGTGCTTATCAACTGTTAAGGGTGGGTCAGACGCCACTCTGGCGCTTAATTGTTTGTCTTGTTCAAAATATTGGAGCCTATTCATTGTCCTCCATGCACTACAATGTATGTGTGCCCCATTGATAGTATAACAGAAATATAAATATGTGAAAGATGTCAGCACATGAACTGAAGGAAAACTAATAGAAAACTCTGAAGTAAAAGTCAGTAAAAGACAGAAGTAACAGAGAGATTTAAAAGTAATGCCAAAACAGAAACTGAAACACAGAAAGACATTTGACTGAGGAATCTCAGAATAAAGTGAATACAAACAGTAAAACAATCAGAAAAATACAGTTTTGAGTCTTGTTCATCTAGTGTAATGCATAGAATGCAAGTGAATGTGGATTCTTAGCAGGAGTAATCTGTAAACCAAGAAAAAGGTAAAATGAAAAATTCTATACTGACATACTTTTTGTAGTGAGGAAACAGAAGGAAAAGTGAAAAAGATGTATCCACTTACACTAATGTAAAGTAAGAACAATCTAAAATAAAATGAGCACTCAACAGGGCTGTGCTGGTAAGCAGAATAAAGAAATCCAGCAGTTCTCATTTAGAACTACCATTTGCAGGGGAGTATATAGAAGCTGCTTCAGTACTTCAGTTTTATTTATTTATTTGTTTGTTTTCTGGGAAGGTCCACTGGGCCAAGAGAACCCATTTTCAGTGGAGGCCCGGGGAGAAAAGCTCCACAATAGAAAAGTACATAAAATGCAACCACAGTACATAAAAGTAAAAACAATAAGAAGATAACAAGCAATATTTGCAGAACAGACAATAATGCACAATAGTTGAAAAATGTGCAAACATACAATATGTACAGATTTTTGCAGGTAAGGTCCACAATAGAACAGTACATAAAATGTAACCACACTACATTAAAAGTTACACAGTACATAAAAGTAAAAACAATAAGAGAACAAGCAATATTTGCAGAACAGACAATAATATACAATAGTTGAAAATGTGCAGTGTTTCCATGGGAAGAATCTATATCTCTCACCTCAAAGCAAGTTACTGGAGAAAGTAACCCTGAGTTAGTTTATGGGTCAGCAGAATCAATTTAAAAAGACACAGTGGGAAGAGAATACATTAAGTACGGCACAAGGGAACACACCAAAGGTTGTACAGCAATATACTGGAAAGGATGCTGCCATTACTTCTTACGTCTATACTGAGTTAAAAAGATGCCTTTGAATATAGAACAAGCAAAGGAAGAAATTCTGTGCAAGTTATCAGTGCCAAAACCTTACAGGGCACTAATAATGAAGCTAGCCCATAGCCCATGTTACATTGTCACACAGGGATGGACAACTCTAAAGCAAAAGTATTAGTCAGATTTTACTGGGCAGGCATAACGAAAAAGATAAAGAACTTATGTGCTCCTCACCCAGAATTACACAAAACTTACCCTCATCCTGGATATACATTCCTTTAATCCCAATGCCCATCATGGAAGTATTCTTCAAATGTACTGCTCCTGACATTATGTCGCTATTAAGAAAATCTAGCAGTATCACTGCATTGTATTCATAATGGACTAGGTTACCAAACATTCAGAAGTGGTGCTATTATGCAAAATTAATGCTAAGAAACCACAGATTGCTTAGGCACGGTTCGATAGAAACAGTCCAAGCAGATAAATCATTTGATTCAGTAAAAAACAAGCAGATAAATCAATGTTGATTCAGTAAAAACCAAGCAGATAAATCAATGTTGATTCACGTACAGTGCCTAAGCAATCTGTGGTTTCTTGGTTCTAAATTGCTTAGTTTGTGAGTGAAAATTAATGCTAAGGCTGTTGCAAAGGAACTGGTACAGTTATTTTCTGAAGAGCAAATCACTAAGGAGATGCTTACTGACTGAGGCACTCCATTTATGACAAGGGTACAATTATCAGTTATGGCAGTGCTTTAAAGTCAACAGTTGAGACAGACTACATTTTGCAGACTGATGGTTTAGTACAGGGGGTTGATAAAACACTGAAATTCATACAAAAGAAAGTTGCTGATACAGATGACAAAAAATGGGACCAAGATTTGCTCTACTTATTATATGCAGTCAGAGAGGTGCAAAAAGCTTTCATTGGGTTTACTCCATTTGAACTTCTTTACAGCAGACATCCAAGAATACTGCTTAACATTGATAAGAAAGATTGGTCAAATGAAAGATGAATAAGTCAAGAAGGATAACACAATGGTAAACCAGCCATATAGATACAAAAATAAACCAAACCAGGTCTCAAGCCGAAAAAAGGAAAGGTACTCCATTTAAAAGCATAGAAGACCATGGTTAATTTTCAGGATACATTAAAGCTTGCATTGCCTATGACAAAAAGAACACCTCTAGAGAGTTCAAGAAATAAAATGAGTTTTAACATTTGTTCTCTGGGAAAGTCCGAATGGAATAATATCTTATTTTCAGTGGGGGCCTGAGGAGAAAAGCTACACTTTGATATAATTTGTTTACAGTTAAATAAAGTTATTGCAATGCCTAATATAGAAGGATGACATTATCTAAGTAATACAATTCCTGACTTAAGAGAATTTAACCCAGAAGGTCAGGTATTACAGCCAGTGACCCTGCATGGAAAACAAAACTCAGGCCAAATGACAGGAACCATTTGAAGTGATGGAAAAAATAAATGTAGTTAACAAGGTTAGTCAGCCAGGATGGAGGAAAGCTGGAGCAAATTAGTCACATTAATATGCCGAGGCCATGAAAAGTAAAGATTTCTGATGTTCATACAAGGAAGGCAAACGAATTTCAACCTAACGTGTATCTGACAGAGGAATCCACGTCAAAAGTCCAAAAGCTTAAAACAAGGGAATGTTTTAAGAAATTCTCAAAAGTACCTGGGATAAGTTACTTTGGTGGCATAGAGGGATAAAGCACTGACTATGGCTCAGTCGACCCAGGTTCACTTACTGGCTTGGGAGACTGGAGGAGTGGCAGGGAAGGAATGGGAATGGCTGTCCAAGGTGTGAGGGTATTCACTGATATGCTCCCAAAGGGGAGACATGGTCCAAAGAGGGGTATTGCCCTTGGAGGTAATCAATGAGTTTGGGAGTTGGAAAAAGAGAGTGGGTAGGTCATTAAAAAATAAATCCCCCCAGACAGAAGCACAGACAAGAAAAGCCCCCACAACACTAACAGGATCCACAACCAGCCCTAGCAAAAACACAGCAAGTTCAGAATTTGCAGAGTTGCTGGTAGACCCGGTGTGGACATTGGGTACTAGGGGCCAGGCCAGGAAAATGAAGTCAGAAAGGACCAAAAAAAAAAAAAAACATGAAAAAAAGTGCCTGGGTAACTGAAAAAACAGAATGCAAGATTTGGAAAATGCCTGGTATGAAGGTTAGACCAAAGCCATACAGTGTCAGAGTTACAAAAAAAATTGTAAGAGATTATCTAAACTGCTCAAACTAGACTTGGCAGAAGAGTCGCACAATGACTGGAGAAGCTCAACAGCACTAGTCCCTAAACCTAATGGAAGTATTAGATTATATAATGACTTCAGGAAATGGAATGGCAGTTCAAAGTTTGAAAGCTCCCCCATTCCTGTAATCGATGAGTTCACACACAAATTAGAAGGCTGAATACTTAACACTAGACTTGAATTGCTACTAGCAAATACAACTTACCACCTCAGCCAAAGAAAAAATGGCTTTGTAACCACTGATGGTGAATTTCAGCATGTGGTGTTACCACGTGGTTTACATGGAGCCCCTGACCAACATTCAGAGGCTGACTAATAAAATAGTGGACACTAGACTTAGAATATGCTGTTGCATATGTGGATGATGTGGTCAGTCAGAAGAATAAAAGTTTTGCTTACCTAAGGTGCAGGCTATTTTAGATCTATATGACAGACAGACTAGATTTAAATGTTAAGAAAAGTTAACAGAGCATGATGGAAGACCAGTACTTAGGCTAGTATGTAAGAGGAGTGGCAAGACCAGCACTAGTGAAGACAGAGGCCATAAATAACTGGTCTGTACTCTCTACTGGAAGCATGGGTGCAGGAACCATACAGCCAGGGGGAGGGGGAGCCCCTCCCCCACTTTTACAGCTGCAAGACCTGTCAGGAAAAATTAATGAAGTGGCATTTTCACACTAACATGGATTCGCATGCGGAAGTTAAAATAACTAAACTAGTTGTTCTTGTTCTCTTATTGCTCTGTGTTACAGGAGTTATGCTGCCACTGTTCTGTTGGTGCTGCCTGAGCCACTGCCATGCCAGTAAGGAGAGTTTTGTTCATAGGTTCATATGTTCATAGGTGTGTACTAGGCCAAAGGCCCTGGCGCCTTTACAAGCCTAGCCCATAGAAGTGCCCTGGCATCATGCCCTCATTAGTTCCTGGTGACTATCAAGTAGAGCCACTGGAGTGAAACCCGAAGTAAACTTTCTATTTCCCATCCACTCATCAAGATTTCTCTTGAAGAGGGCCAGTGAGATGCTCTGCTTGCCATGTATGGGAAGTCTATTCCAGAGCATGGGCAGTCTATGGGTTATGAACGTGTCCCTCCAGCATGTTCTGTTGATTGTGGTAATGAGGTTGAGGTCCCTGGAGAGTGTGGTGCAGAGGGACTGGGATTTCTTTAGGTGTAACATTTCTAACAGAGCTGGGTCAGACATGGCTTTGTAAGTCAAGCAGAGATCGCCTCTTAGTAGAAGATATGCGATAGAGAAAAGCTGGGGTTTTTTTAGTCTGCCCATGTAGGGCATGTGTTTAAGGCCTAGGATCCTCTTCATGAGGTACTTTTGTGACCTTTACAACTGTTGCAGGTGTTTAGTGAAGTACATGCCAAATGGGGCATTATACTTGATGATTGGTCTAATGAGGGAAGAGTAGAGAGATGATGACCTCTTTCTTCCTGGATGCAAAACCGTTGGTAATGAGATGTGCCTGTGTGTGGTGTGTAGTGTGGTGGTGGTGGTGTGTGTGTGTGTGTGTGTGTGTGTGTGTGTGTGTGTGTGTGTGTGTGTGTGTGTGTGTGTGTGTGTGTGTGTGTGTGTGTGTGTGTGTGTGTGTGTGTGTGTGTGTGTGTGTGTGTTTAAAATGCCCCAGTTAGGTATACCTGGTGGTTAGTGTTACTCAGGCTCAAACAAGAACCAATTATCCACCCATACCACCACTTGTGATTCAGGGAGTTGAGTCCATAGCTCTCAACTGTCCAGATTTTCATAGAATATTTGGCTCATACTTTTGGTCAGTTCCTCTTAAAATTTGTGGTTTTCTGGCAAATCACTGAGAACTAAATTCAATAAAGAATGATAGCCCTTTAAGTTTCAGTCTTCCTATCCTTCAGGAAACACATGGTAACACATAACACTTTATTTTAGCAACTTTCTAAGATTATACAAGCAGTATTTAAAATGTGTCCCTGGTTGTGGGCCTTTGCCCCCCCCCCCCAATAAATTTTGGCTTTTTCCAGATTTCTTGTGCTGTGAAGTTCAGAGATTTAGTTGAGTGTCATGTGGATTTTACATGGAGGTGAGAGCTTCAGGGGAAGAGAAGTTTAGTGCTACTTATGCTAAGTCATTTGCATTGTTAGTAGCACAGCAGGTAGTATACTTGCTTTTGATGCAGAAGGCTGTGGGTTCTACTCCCACAGTGTGCAGATGGATCACTGATACTGTACTGTGTTGTACTTTAATGGGAGTGGATGCTGAAGTCCTATGAATGTCCTCCTTTGGAGAAGTTACCTAGTAACTATGTTTCTGTTATCAGTTTGTCATCAATTCCCCATTGCAATATTACTAGCTTATCATTTTTTAATGTGGCATAGGCAATTTATTCTTCAAGGGCAACAGGCACTTTATTTGTAGATGAAACAATGAAATATAAAGTTGTTTGCTAGCAGCAACCTCTTCATTAGTTACAGATCCCTTTAATGTGGAATTATTTAGATGACATACTGCAGAGATTTTGCATATGTACTGATATTGGTGGATTGTAATGACAGAAGTTTGAATGGCCTTTTATGGTTGAAATTTTCTGAAATGGGTAGTTTTGTCATTATTGGTTCATACATTTTGTTTCATTGCTTATTAGAAGATTTTTCCAAACTACAAATTTAAAACACATTCTAACAAGTGGTGCTGTATTATACAAGGAATATAATTTAATACAATCAGAAAGGTGAATCAAATAATGCATACATGTATGCTTGCTCACAGGATGCAGGAGATCAAAACAGAGGAAGAGACCAGTCACCAATGGAGGCCCCCAGGGTTCAGTGCTGAGACTTTTCCTGTTTGGCATGTACATCTCAAAAGTAAAAGAAAATACCGAAGGGCTTTGGCCGACTAAGTCCGAGATGACTGCAAGCTAGGAGCAGTTAGTGAATCCCCAAATGCCTTGACCATCATGCAGGAAGGTTTGTCTCAAACAATAACTGGTGCCAGAATCATGAATTGAAATTAAACTCCAAGAAATATATTATCATATCCTTTGGGAAGTCATCTGCTCCAGGGAACTGCCAAATTGACAATGCCCCTGAGAAATGACCCAGTTGTTTGGCTTTTGGGAACGCGTGTGTACAGTGACCTCATTTTTGCCCAGTATGTGCCCAGAGTCATAAGAAAGTCTCTCTATATTGCACAGCTTATAAACAAATTGATTGTGACTAGATCTAGAGATGTTATTGTCCCCCTTTACAAAGCCCTCATTAGGTCAATCATTTTGTATAATGCCCACTTTGGCATGTATCTGTCCAGACCCATGCAACAATTGGAATACCCACAGAGATACCTTACTAAAAGGATACAGGTCCTAAACAATAGGTCTTGCATGGACCACCTCAAAGATTTATCACTATACTCAGTATCCTACAGAGTGCTTAGAGGTGACATGTCTGGCATACAAGGCATCCTCCGACCTAATACAGATGGACTTACTGAACATCAGCAAGTCAAACGGCATCAGAAATAATCAGTCCAAGTATCCAAACTGAATGTTGTGGAGAGATGGATATATATCACAGAGGCTACCACTGTTCCAGAACAGACTATCCATAAAATAAAACAAAGCTCATCCGCCCATATTGAAATGCAACTTGGATGTCAGGATGGGTAATAGAAAATGTACTCCAGGATTGCCCTTCCTGCCACTAATGGATAGAGGCAGTTCCTAAATGCTGCATCCCTTACATGGGTCCCCTCAAATTATCTATAGTATGATCACATTTATTCTCACTAGTGCTAATATACAACTAACAGCCATGTGATAGGTAAGACCAATCAGGAAATGTTAATTCAAGCAGCAAAAGGGAAATTGGCTAAGCTTAAAATGTCCTCCAAGTGAACCCATGTTGTGGTAGTAAATAGTTATAAAAAATTGCCCTTTCTAGATCACTAAGTCCCCCTGTCACCCTTCGGCCCCCAGTCTTCAACAGCCTCCGACGCCTCTGACTGGAAGACAGCTGAAGGCTCTCCTTGGACTAACAGGGAACTACAGAATGTTTGCGTCTAATTCTGTGACAACACCCATCCTTTGACAGATCTTAAAAGAGCAAAGGTTACTGTCAGACAGCAAGAGTGTCTTTAGGGCAGATAAAAGGAATTAAATAGCTAAAACAGATCCTGTGTTCTGAATCTGTCAATAATTGCTGATTTCATCAAAGTATTTACCTTGTAAACTGTGTCAGAGGTATGTTTGGGTGCAGTACTGTCTCACAACATACAAGATGCAGAAAAACCTGGATGCTACATTAGAAGGATGCCAAATAAAGTAGAAAGGAAACATATCAAAAGACTTTCTATGTCTACTATTTTCTAGGCAGGCACTTCAGTCTGGTAACTGATCATACCCTTTTGCAATGGTTAGGCAAAATGATTGTAATACACAGCTGTTCTAGAGGGTGCAATCCCTACAACCCTTTCAGTATACAGTGACCCACAGGTTCATCCTAGCCTATAGAAATATCAATGGGCTGTCCAGGACCTACAACCCATCATTGTAATTCGAAAACTTATGGTTTTGTGCTGGGAGCAGTTGTAACCTGTTGCCCAGAAGTGTGTAATGCACCTTTAAAAAGAAAGTGCATGCAGTGTACTGCAATATGGAGGATAGAAATATTCTCATAGCAGTTAACTAAAAAGGTTTTAACTGACAATCGAAGATGTAGTAAGGAACTTGTCTGAAAGCAGTAAACCAGTAGTTAGTCACTTGGAGGATCAATAAGAAGGAATATCTGTAAAAAAATACCAATCGGAACTCTATAATGCAAGTTAACTAAGGTGATGTAGACTGACCAGAAGGTTGTCAGGAAGTATATTCATGGATAAACCCATAACGCAAAGAAGAAAGTTGTCAGTGCTGGTCAGCAAAATTTAGCATTTGAAAACAGAATACCTTTTCTAATACCTCTGCCAGAGGAGAATGAAGTAGGAAAATGGCCTGCAATTTCATGCTAAATGCATTCTTCTTTAGTTGCCCTAGCATTTGCCATTGCAACGCCTTTTTTAACTATATAGCAAGGTTAGCTGATAACAAGTTGATGTATACTGTTAAAAATATGGTAAAATTCAATGATGCTGGCAAAAGCAATGAAAAATATGTACAGTCTAACGAGAATAAACAAATGATGTAGGTTAGCAAAAGATATGAAAAAGATATACAGACTAACCAGAATGCTAAAAATACAACAACAAATAAATCAATATATCACAGTCTGAGGCCTAGAAAAGTCATTTTGTTTTCTACTACTGAGGTCTCACAGCTCGTATATGGAGGACGCTGTATTTGTCAAAGTCATTTTCATTCAAGTGATAATATGACTGTAAAGCCTATATAGTTTATCTAGGTAATAGTTGAACAGATTCACAAATGCAATCCTTATACTTATGATACCTAACTGAATATTAAACTTGTGAACTGCTACCAACTGCATTTTACTGTCCTCATCTAAAGAATCTCTTGAAGGCTAAACCAACTGGTGGATTCTGGTTGTATTTTACATCTTAAGCTTAAACATTTTGTTTAAACACAGTTTATACTGTAGATGGCTGGAGACAGAGTAATCTATTACAGGTCCCCAAGTAGTTATATCTAATGTGTAGATATCGCTGGTTTCATCCACAATTAAACAAAGTCACACTGATGTTTTTGTTATCAGTGAAGAACCTGCTCTGGTACTATGGTTATTTTTGAGCATTTGTATATTCCTCCATAGGATATCTAGCTATGGGACAATTAGAAAATAAACACCACAAAGCAGCTATACACACGACAAAAAGACTGACATGATATGCAATGCTTATGATTGTGGTTTATTTATATGCACAAAATAAAACAATGCATTACTGATAATAATGCTCTACCCAAAGCCACATATGTTGTCAGACTGATGTATATTGAGTCAAGGAATAAAAGATAGTCCATAAAATGGAGCATCAAACATATCAGACTGACCAGCTATCAGAGTTTGCACTTCCCTACACACCAGCACCAGACAGGCAAGAAGGTACCCATTGGGCAATAGCTAAACAATGACTGCTGCCCATTGGGCAATAGCTAAACAATGACGGCAGTAGCACATTCTCAGGTAGGTATGTACACCTAGCAGGATAGAAAACAATCTGACAAAAAATTAACTGTGCTGAAAGAGTAGGGGTGGACTCACCTAACCTTTTGTGCTGTTTTGTACAAAACTGACAAAGACTGGAAGGTGCTATGTCACTTACAAATCAAAGTTTATACTTTACTTGCCATAACACAGTGCTTCTTACTACATGATCCTCTAGACAAACACAACCTGCCATCTGCAAAAGCAATGATTTAAACTGGTCATAAAATCTGCCAAACCTGTAGTTGACAGCCCTAGAAAACTTATTCCATGTTGGCAAGCTCCTCTTCAGCCTTCCATCTTCAGAGCATCATTCCTCATAACTCCTATTCCTTACATGTACAACTCCAATGGAAAAAAGAAAAAAACCTGTAAAAGTGGAAAAGTAGTTGCTCATGCTGAAAATTCACAGTACAGCAAATGCAAGCGAAAAGATTTGGAGAAAGCTCAGTTTAAGGATATGGACCCAGAATATTATATTTGATGCAACATTTTTTTTCCATTTAATGCTAGATTTATCTCTTCTGTCTCTGTCAGAAGTCCAAGACTCACAATTGCAAATCTGGCAAATGAGAAATGAACTGCAACTACCAAGAAAACCCAGCAACTCTCAAGATTCTCTTTAATGGCATGAAGGTTATTTAAAGGAAAGTTTGACATAAACAACAATATGGAAGGACTGCAACCCTTCCACCACTCCTGCTTGTATACAAGCCTGTGATTGCTGCTCCTATGGCTAAGGGGAGTATTCTAATGTACAATAACCTCAGATAATCACTTACATTGTGCATCTTCACGCTTTCAGTCTTATTGTTTGACAGTTGTTATCTTAAGAATTTCAACAGGAACTTTAGTTTCCATATATCTCATTGGTCATATGCCATCATGGAGCAACTCAACAAAACAGCAACAGCTATGGCACCATGGAGCAACTCAACAAAACAGCAACAGCAGTGGCACCATAAATGGAAATGGCACAAAATGGCACTGGCTTGCAATGTTAATCAGCGGGTTGTACTGCTTCTGTGAATACCAGAGAATGAAGCGTGACATAACCATGGCATACAATTAGAGGCACGTTGTCACTTGAAGAGGCTGTGCATTTAGAAAAGAAACTAACAGAAATGCATCTAAAGGGTGGAATTATAGAGGATCTGAAATAGAAGAATTGGAGTAGGGAACACCTGGAAGCACTTATGAAATGAGGTCATTCAGGAGAAAGAAATTAATGCTGCAACCTAAAGGTTACTATAAATAGTGGAAAAGCAACAAACCTCAACTCTGCTTTGGTCTGTAGAGGACAAGTTATAATTCAGACAATGAAGAGTTGATAAAAACTCCAAGGCACCACCATCGCACCCTATGCATATGAAGTAGGCAGCAAAGTTAATGGGACAGCAACAGAAGGAGGCAAGCACGTCAAGGTACAGCAGAAACCATAACATAATGGAGCATCATCAAGGAAAGCATGACAACACAGCTACTACAGTTACCATAGTGATGGTCGTCAGAGCAAGTGATGTGAGGGAATGGGAGGAAGTACTCACAACATACACAGTTGTCACCTGCACCTTGTGTCTACAAGGTAAACACTTTAACTATTAGGCCACCCTCCCAACCTTATGGAGAATTATGACAATATGGAGACCATCCCTACATCTATGATTTGAAAGCTCTATATTCTGTGATCACAGTGAATCAGAAAATCCAGCTCTTTATTTCATTTCTTGTCACAGTTCAATTTCTTTAAATGCTCATCTTGGCTAGAACTCCTCTCCCAAATTCTTGTTTCAAAGTTTTACAATGCATCTATTATACACTATTGCCCGGTCAGAGTTACTTGCAGTCATAGCATTTTCCAAATGTAGTTTCCTGACCTATTCAAGTGACTGCATACAGGATGCCCTGCAGTTCTAGTATAGAAAAAGCTATTCTGTTGCATTTCATGCCTTCTATTACATATTACATGGCAACTCTAATAAGAATAATTGAATTTTGACAGTAGTTGTCCACATGTAAAGTAATTGCAACCAAACATCTATCTGAATATAAGAACATTAATATCACAGTATATATTAGAGATTAAACCCCCAAAACTTTATAATCTAAACAAATAAGACTCATGTCACCTCTTATAAGACTTATTCAAGGCACTTAAAAGTTTAGCACTGCTACAAAGTGGTTCCATTAAAAACATATTCACATATACATACATACATATATGGTGCATTTTCTTGTCTTATGTTAACATCACTATGCTTTATGCCTTCTAATAGCTACTGACTAGAGATGCTATGGTTAATGACCCTGAATGTCTTACTTTATGAGCATCGGTTTTAGAATATTTGCCTAAGCATGGACAAATGTATGTCGTTTTTCGTTTAACATGTTTCCAATAAAATTAATTTTTTAAACTAAGAATGAATGTCTGATGCATCAGAGACTGTTGAGGGATCAAAAATAGGGCATCTTTATTTCCTGTCTTGTGCTTACACTGGTGTTCAAAGTAAGATTTCATAGAACTAATATTCACTTGTTAACTAAGACAACAAATAAGGCTCTATTTGATAAACGGTAAGCATTATTTTGAGTTTCCTTCCACTATTATTTTTTTAATTTTAATTTTACATTTTAATTTTACATTTGTTGACCGGGCTAGTCTAACTGGATACATGTCCATTTTCAGTAGAGGCCCGAGGAGATAAGCTCCAATACAGATAAATGAAAAGCTTAGTAATCAATATACAAAATAAGACTAAATGAAAATATTCATATTAAACTAGCAGATTTCAGGTACATAAACACAAAAAAATAATAGGGAAGATAACTAAATAGCAGAATTAATTATATATAAAAAGAAAAACAATATTGCAGGTTAAACATATTATTCTGTGAAGATAAACAATAAATCTTGTAGTGCCAGAATGCTTCTACTATACAGTCTGCAGTTATAGGTCATTTATAAATAGAAAGACTAAGGTCTAGAGGGGAGGCAGGACAAGTATATACATAGTGTAACAGGAAGAAAAACAAGCATATTTTTCAGTAGGAAATGTAAAGGGAGATTCTACATAGTGAAGTTTGGGAGGAAAATAGAATTTATAGGGATAAAATATTTACTAATTTCTGAGTAGTGAAGGCTAGGCAGAGTTTAGTTCAATTAGATAGATAGTTGCCTAGTCAGGTTTAGTACAGGGGCACAACCAGTGTGATCTAAGGAAGGGCTTTAGTCTATTTTTGAAGAGTGATAGAGAGGGAAGAGAGGAGAGGTCACTGGGGAGAAGATTCCAAGTTTTTCCAACATCATTGGAGAAGAGAGATTTGCCAGCTTTGTTGATAGATTTAGAAATGTACAAAAGAGTTTTGTGAGAAGAACGCAGTGATTTCAGATTTGTGTATGGAGTGATGAGGGTAGATAGACTAGGAGTGCAGGACGGATTTTAAAGAGTTTTATGGGCGATGGTTAGTTGATGGAATTTAATCAAGTTTTGTAGTTCAAGCCATCCCACCTGCTTTATATTTAAGCAGTGGTGGGTTCTGTAAGGGTTACCTGTTGCGAATCTAGCAATATTATTGTAGGAAGTTTCCAGTTTGCTGAGGTTATTTTTTGAAAGGTTAGTAAAAATAGGTGAGGCATAAAGGAGGGTAGAGATTAGATGAGTATGGGCTATGGTTGTTCTAGCTGTGGGAGAAAGGTATGATTTAATTCTACAGAGGGAGCCAAGTTTTTTGTTGACAGTTTTTATTGTATTGTTAATATGGATGTCAAAGTTCAAGTTGTTATCAATGGTGATTCCCAGTAGTTTGGTAGAAGTGTCAGGTGATATGATGGTGCCATTAGTGGATATAACTGAGAAATCAAGTGGAAAGGACTTGTGGGTTGGATTAAAGAGGAGGAAGTTTTTGGGGGGTTTATACTACTAATAATGAATTATACTACTAAACTCAACAAGGTTTTGAGGGACTTACAAGTGATATCTTGTACATCATTTTTATGGACCAGGAAGAGATGGAGGGAGATTTAGTAGATTATTAAAGCAGCAGAAGTTAGATTATAGTAACAGACATTAATCTTATGTATTTTTGCATGCTGTTTTGCCTCATACTTGCTGTGCACCTGGCCATGTCACAATAATTGTACCCGATCTGTTCCCCTTCACATTATGAGATGATTGCAGTCTCACTGTTGTAAAAACAGTCATGACAGAATTCTCTCTTTACAGCCTAAGCCATGCCTGAAGGTTGATGTGCACACCCACCAAAGCAAAGACTTGACGGTCCTCTTCCCCATCTATACATTCCTCCAGTGAATGTGTTCTTCTACACATGCAAAATAAAAGCTAAAGTGAGTGCAGCTTGGCAGAACAGAGCAGCTGTCCCTAGATCCTATGCTACATGTTTACATCTGTCATGCAGGAGGCATGACACCAGCACCAATACAGATAAAACCAGGCCACATGTTTACATCTCTCATGCAGCAGGCACCACATCAGCAACAATTCAGATAAAACCAGGCCACATGTTTACATCTGTCATGCAGCAGGCACCGCACCAGCACCAATACAGATAAAACCAGGCCACATGTTTACATCTGTCATGCAGCAGGCATCGCACAAGCACCAATACAGATAAAACCAGGCCACATGTTTACATCTGTTATGCAGCAAGCACCGCACAAGCACCAATATAAATCAAACTGTCATCCTGCCCCAAGACCTCTCGACTGCTCCTAGTTTGGCAGAACATTACTATTTTTACACCTGATTTACCCCTACACATGATGTACATATATTTGGCATTATGTTCCTATTTTCAGGCTTATTTTATCCCTTCACAAAATTTTCTGAATCCCCCTCATCACACATGATTTTTGAAGCTGCTTAGAACACAGAAAAACACAGTACATGACTAACATATTAGTAGCACCAATAATTTAAAGAAAGAGGACATCTCCCTTTTCCAGAAGCAAAAATAAATGATCCTGTGTGATAGAAATTGGCAATGCAGTTTATTAAAGTCTACAGATTTTACACTAACTGATAATGCACTTATATTTTTCCATAATTTTTGTCACGCTTTTTAAAGGAAAGTTTCTGAGTAGCATCCCACATTCCTACTGGAAATATGAAGCTCTATGTGCTACTTGGTATTCAAATTTTATGTTAATTAGATTCCCTGATATTTGGCTGGCTGTACATAACTTTCAATGGGTTTTGTTCCTATTTTCTATGTCTGCAGGTTGAGGGGTATGCCTGCCCACCCACTGGCATGGATAAGCAGTTACTGACTGTTCATTCCTACTCCCCACCCCACTAGAGCCTGCAATGCAAAGGCTGCTAGTCATACTGAAGTCATTTGGAACTTGGTCCATTATTTATCCCTTTATGTCAGGAAGCCAGCAGAATCTGTGTATATATTGACTTTAGGCCCAATGTTTCAAACCACAGATTTTCATTTTTGACCTTAGTTTGAAATAACTGGATACATTTACTAGTGAGTGAACTTTATACCCAAGTCATACTTGGATACTTGTTCAGAAAGATCATTTTATATTTCATGAGCTTCTTTCAACTTTTTTCTTCTTAGTAAGAAGAGAAGAAAGGTGCACCATGTTAACATGGGGGTAGGGAGTTCAATAGTGAGTAGAAAAAGTTAATTCTGGCAGACAATCCAAGAGATCATTGCCAGACTGGTAGTGTACACAAACAGAATATGGTTAGTTTGGGAAGATAGATGGCAGACTGACATGAAAACAAAGTCAAAATCAATATGGGTTGTTAGAGAGGGTTAGTGTATATGCTTGATAGCTGCAAATTGAACACACATGACTTTGGCCATTATTCATTCACATCTATCACAGTCAGACATCAAAGGTGCACACAGAAGTGAACATCTTAGGGGAAGGAATGCCGGTTATCTGTGATGACAAAAATCATAGTTACTTCTTCAGTGATCATTAATATGGCTTGCCAGGTAGGCCCAGTGCATTTGTCTCACAATAGCATCTTGAAATACATGACTGTGGCTATTAGTTCTTGTTTGCACATAGACAAACATCAGAAGTATACACAGTCAGAAAGTAGCTATCATTGTATAGGAGGGGAGTCAGGTTTAATGTGAAGGCTAACATTGTTAAAGCATCATCATTATGGTTTGTCAGAGAAAGACAGTGCAAGTGCCTGACAATAATAACTTGAAACAGGTTACCGTTGTCATTATTTTTTCACCTTAATCACAGTTCAACACTAGAGTTGTCAACGCTATAGCACAGAAGAATAAATCCCTTAATGCAACCCAAGTGACAGACTTATTACCAGTCATTACACTGGAGGATGGAAGGTAGGAGTGAGGAGCTCACTTTTCCTGGAGACGCAAGTGGTCCAGTCTAATGCAGGACGGACTCCTACCACAGGCAGGAGACCTAACATGTAGCTATCTGGCCAAAACTTCTGCTCCCATAAAACTGAGCAAATGCAGCAACTACATTATGAAGATCTCAGAGAAACTTGTGTAATGCAAAGAGTGGTGGTGTTAGAACCCAGAGATGCCATACTGCAGCAATCATCATCATGTACAGATGATGGTTCCTCGTTTATATGGCTTTCACACTGAAACCAACATCTTAAAAGGGAAATAATGCCAGAAATCTCCAGAGAAACAAGGGCTCCAGTGGGGGTGATGTGATGTGGAGTGCAGGCAGGCTATTTAAATGAACAAATGAATGATAGTCTGGGTAGGATGAGACCAACAGATGTCAGGCAATGAAAGAAAACATCAAATAAAAAATAAAAATAAAAAATAATGGCTATCTTTGGGGTAGAGGTGCAGTCTATATGTGTACATAGCTGACAACTAATACCATTTGGTCACAGTTAAGCAGTCCCTAATTTGTCCTGGGTTAGGCAGTGAGGGGAACTTTATGTGAAAAGGTAATAATCACAGCTTTCATCTGTGGACAGTCTGATGTCCAGTGTGGTAAGCCCCATCAGAACAGGCAAAGTCTAATAGGGCAGTTTATGTGCAAAAGGAGCTGAAACTTGTGTTTGTAGCATCTTGATGAACGCTATAAAGATGGAAATGCATGCTTTGGTTTTCAGACTGCAACTTCTGAAATATAAATTTCAAAGCATCCTTATGCAAATGTCTTTCACAAAAAATGTATGGTTTATATATAATAATTTGTCCTATGAGAAAAAAATCAAATATACTGTGCTTTTACAGTAAAAGTAAAACCACTTTTTATTTAATTCTCAGACAGAAATGCTTTCTGTATTTGACATGCTCATACAGAAAAAATATGTACAAATTGTGAAGTGGCACACAGAAATTCAGCATTAATTTATTATATTTCTTCTGAACCTAAATCACAATCTAAGTACAACTTACATTTGAATATTATTTTTTGTTCAAACATTTGCAGTAAAATGTCAAACTGATTCAGAGATGTAACTGTATTCACAGGCACGACCAATATTTTTTCATTGGGCAAAGTACAAGACAATCTTCTCCATGAGAAATTTAGCAAATTTCATAATATACCTGTTCTGCATGCCATTATATTAGAAATGAAAATCATGTACATTTTACAGAAGACAGAATTTTTTGTCACTGGTAAATGACAACACAAAACTCCTTGTACTGAATAGTGTGGCATGTGGGATCAAATTCAGCATTCAGCTGCTCTTAAATCCCAAATGGTATTCACATATGTAATTTATCAGTCGAGCATCCAAGTATAATTATCTGAAAATTTACTAAGAACACTGGAAGGGAAAGTGACAGACGACCTTTTATACACTGGTACTGAATCCAGCGATTTTACAACATTTGACAGCAGCAAACTGCCATGCTATATTATAATCCATTTGTATTAGGTATGTGTAAATTCTTTCTTTACGGTTTGGGGCATTCAGCTCACATCCAGAAGTAAATCAATCACTTATTTTTGTCATGAAATCATCTCATGACCAAAACTTTCCATGTTTATAGGGTGGGTAGGGTCAAAGTTGCATTTAAATCCCTGTGGGTGGAATAAAACAATGGGTACATTTTGAATGTGTGTGTTCATATATGAAGCTCTCTAGAAGTTTAGTTACAGCCTCCCAAAAGAGAACTAACATATCAAATATTATACAAAAGGGCAAGGTTTTACATGCATTTGATAGCAAGTCCCTCACTGTTGCATCATGCTTCGTTTCTAATAGTGGTTAGTTGTTTTTATTCCATTTTGAGAGGCGGCTCAACGCTCTGTTACTTGCTAGGGCATGATATCGGCACAGTAACTGGCCATTAAGCACATCACTATCATTCGAACAGAGTATAATCAGACTCTTATGCACCACCTATAACCAATACAGAGCAGGAGAACTTCTGGATTAAACACGTTTTGAAAAAGGTATAACCCTTAGTGTAGATTTTTTATAACTATTCCAAAGCCAAAAGGTGCTCTTCACACCAATAAAAGTGTAAGGAACAGAACACACAAATCCAAACACAAAACCACTAGCACATCACAAAATCCTTCTGTATGTTATTGCAACAATTCATTCAAGTTACAAATGCACAGACCAGTATTGGTCATGAAGATCTTCCCGAGTGAACAAAACATGCATCTGAAGCCACCATTTTAATAATGTCTAAGGCAATACATTATCACAGACAATGAAAACTTCAAGAATAAACAAATAGCTGTCCCCAGTTTTGAAAATGGTTCATAGGTGTGTACTAGGCTAATGGCCCTAGAGCCTTTACAAGCCTAGCCCATAGAGGTGCCCTGGCATCGTGCCACCAGATGTGAGTTCCCAGTGCCTCTATCAAGTAGATCCACTGGAGTGATCCCTGGGGTGAACTTTCTCTTACCCATCCACTCATCAAGATTTTTCTTGAAGAGGGACAGTGAGGTACTCTGTTTGACATGTACAGGAAGTCTATTCCAGAGCATGGGCAGTCTCTGGGTGAGGAACCTGTCCCTCCAGCAAGTTCTGTTGATTGTGGTAATGAGGTTGAGGTCTCTGGAGCATGTGGTGCGGAGGGATTGGGATTTCTTTAGATGTAGTATTTCTAACAGAGCTGGGTCAGATATGGCTTTGTAAGTCAAGCAGAGATCGCCTCTAAGTAGACGATATGAGACAGAGAATAGCTGGACTCTTTTGAGTCTGTCCATGTAGGACATGTGTTTAATGCCTAGGATCCTCTTCATGAGGTACTTCTGTGGCCTCTCCAGCTGTTGCAGGTGTCTAGTGAGGTACATGCCAAATGGGGCATTATACTCGATAATTGGTCTAATGAGGGAAGAGTAGACAGAGACTAGGACCTCTTTCTTCCTGGATGCAAAACCCTTGGTAATGAGATGTGCCAAGGCCTTTCTGACCACAGTGGGAATGTGATGGTCGAAGGAGATTTTGCTGTCAACCTGGATCCCCAGATCTCTTATAACGCCTTCAGTGGGCTCCCATCGATGTGGTAATTAGTGAGAACTGAGTTTTTACCAAAGGGGGTGATGATGCATTTTTTGGCGTTAAGCTTAAGTCCATGGTTTTGACACCAGTCATTGGTCTCAGTGAAGCCTTTCTGTAGGATGTCTGCATCACTTGGGGAGTTAATAATGGCTCCCAGCTTGCAGTCATCTGCAGACTTGGTCAGCCAGAGTGCCTTTGTGTTGGCCTGGACTTATGAGACGTAGATGCCAAATAGGAGAGGACTCAGGACCTATCCCTGTGGGACTTCACTCATGAATGGTCAGCAGTCTGACTTGGAGTCTGCTACTTTCACACTGTGTGTTCTATCTCTGAGCCAATTTGCAACCCACCTAGTGATATAGGAGCTGATGCCTAGTTTGGTGAGTTTATCAATATTTCCCAAGTGAGGAATTGTATCAAAGGCCTTGGCCAGATCAAGGCAGGCTGTATGCACTGCCTTACCTTCATCCACAGCCCTGGAGAATGACTCAAAGTAGTCAACCAGGTTGAGCAGACATAATCTCCCTTTCACAAAGCCAAATTGCATGGGGTCTAGAGTCTGGAAATTTCTAATATCTTTGTTAATCAGATCCATGATGATGCGCTCCATAGTTTTACATATCTGACTCATCAGGCTAATGGGGTGATAATTCCCAGGCTCTGTAGTTGCTCCCACTTTATGGAGAGGGATGACTGTAGCAGTGCACCATTCGGTAGGGGCAAAGCCTGACGTGAGGCTCTGACTGAACACAGCACACAGATGTGGTGCCAATTTGCTTTGTAGTTCATGTAGAACAAGTCAAGGATATTATCAGATCCCATGAAAGCTGTATTTTTGGCCTTGGACAATGCAGCTTTAACCTGTGCTGCAGTAATGCTGGGTGCCTGGCATTCTTCCGGTATTGTGATTGGTTCCTTGGGGGGGGGGTAAAGTCGGCAATGAATCTGTCAGCCAGTATGTTGGCAATATCTGTTGGCTCAGTATAGGAGGTACCATTGTGCAGTAACTCAGAGCAAATCTGGGTATTGCCGTGGAGTTTCTTGATATAGCTATAGAAGGCTTTGTGATTGTTTTTAGTGCCTGCCACAATTCTGCCTTCATAGTTGACTTTAGAGGATTTGATGAGAGATCTCAACTTTTTCTTGAGGCTAATAAGGGTGTTTTTCCAGTCTTAGGACTTCACCTTTTTCTGCAAGAGTTTCTTCCTTCTGTTGTAGAGTTTAATGGCAGGGGACCACCAGATTGGCTTACTTATTTTTGGAGGAGAGCGTCTTGGTTCTGTTGGGTATGGCTAGTTCCATGCATTTATGTACATGTTTGAACAGTGCATTGGTGTATGATTCAGCAGTCATGCAGCTATTTTCCATTGGCATGGGTACCAGGAAGTTAGCCACCTCTGTTTTTAGGAGTCCAAAGTCAGCTTTGGAGAAGTTTCTCAAGGTGGTTACCTATGCATTGGGTGTGGGTGAGATGTGGATTTCCATGGTGATCAATTTATGGTTGGATCTGACCATGGAGGGATTAATCACTGGTGTAAAGTGACGGTCGCCCATGTTAATAATAACCAGGTCAAGGATGTTGCTTCCTCTAGTGGGGGGTCAGAATGAGCTGGTCCAGGGCATTGGAATTGAAGAATTCCAGGAAGCGTTGGGCCAGTGTATTGGTGCTTGAGTAGTTTTCCCAGCTGATGGAAGGGTAGTTGAAGTTTCCTAGTAAGAGTGTGTTGGGTTGGACCTTGATAGATTCCAGGGTGCTTAGGAATGTGGAGTGAGTCTAGGGACATGGCTGGGGACCTGTAGCAGGCTATGACCTGGATTATCATCTTACCCAATGTTAGTTGTACCTGAAGTATTTCAGACGCATTATGCTGAGCTACTAGTCTGGAGGTGTGCATATCCTTTATGAATATGGAAACACCACTGCCTTTGGAGCTTCGGTCCTTGTTTTGTAGCTGAAAGGTGTGGAATGAGTTACAGCCTGGCAACGCAGGGGTATTTTCTGCTGCTTTAAACCAGGTCTCCATTACAGCACAAATGTTGATGTTCTCCATTTTGAGGAGTGCTTCAAGGGAGTGCATCTTGAGATTTAGACTTCTAGCTTTGAACAGCATGACCCTCAGATTGCATTTATTTATAGCTGTTATGGTGGTAATTTGGTCTTTGGAACACCTCCTAAAAAAGGCACTTGAGGGGTGGGAAGAGCCGTAGCCAGTACCCGGAAACCCAGGGGGGACAGATGCAAGCCATCTCTGGCAAAGCATCGAGGTCTGCTAATCATGTCATCCCAAGCAGACAGATACTGGATCCTCTTAGAATGACACCAGAAACTTAGCCAATTGTTGAAGTCAATACTTTTTTGTTTGTATTGCGGTATCATTCTGGGTGATGGTAGGATACTGCTCAGGGCTAGTGTCATACCTGCCTGGGCAACAATTTGAGAGTTCCACCATGTCTCTTTTCATGTAGTCCATGGATGTGTGTCTCAGGTCATTCACACTCACATGGACAATGGCAGAGTCATACTTGTACTTGTTGTGGAGTGACCTGAGTGTGTGTGTTGTGTGTCAGATTCTGGCATCTAATAGACAGCTGACTGTTACCTTGCAGTAAGATTACCTGACAGTCCAAAATATAACTATACTCCAACTTGGGATGATTCCCAATGTTAATGGACAAACTAAAAACTGAATTACACAAAAAAAAAGCTCTACTGGCTTGGAAGAATACTAACAGCATTAAAAAAATAAAAAGTAAACAAAATATAATATGGATTGCAAGTAAATAAATGCCCCCTGGTAACATGGAATAACCATTACATCATTAAATGACTGGAATGTACAACATAAGTAATGGTACTATAACCCATTAAAAGAACAAAATAAATATAATCCCTATATAAAAACTTTAATAAACAACCCCCAGGATTCACTAACCTTCCGTGTAAGACTAAGTTAGTCTTACACGGAAACTGCAACCTAAGAGTAAGACGTCAGCGCGCCATGCATATTCATGAGGGCGTGCTGCCTCAACTCTAAGGCTAACACGGAGCGTGCACGAGCAGTCCAAAAATCCACGCCCCTGCAAGTCTCTCAATTGGGAAATGTCAACTGACATGAGCGAGTCTGCTCAAATGTGTACATACCCAACACTACACTCCCCCACATTCTAAACCCCAGTACAATTATAAAATGTAAAACTTTTTTTTTTAATTATTCCCAATATAGCTGCCCGTATTTGCGCGTGTTTGCCCATTGCTTAGCTACAGTTAGCAGTTTAGACATCGAAGAGAATAATAAGAAACTTATATGCAAATTAAGCAAAATAGCAATAGCGTAGTGGTAGAGCCTTCACACAAAGAGGAGGCATTCCCGGTTCGAGTCCCACCACCCCCTTTCTATTTTCTGTTGGAAATCTTTATATAAAAATAATTCCTGACATTTATCTTTTAAATTTTAGTAAAAAGCATTGAAATGGCCTATGTAGTAGTGAACGATATTATATATATATATATATATATATATATATATATATATATATATATATATATATATATAAGAAGGTGAAATGGTTATGCATACTGATGAATGCATAAGTAACATATGTTAAGCAATGTAAAGCACTGCTAAGCAAAGTTTACCAGTATTAAGCACATGTAAGTATAATTGCTCATAATTTAGCACTGCTTTAACTAGCACAATTGCCAACTATCGTAAACAGAACAGGTTTGCATGGAGTTGCGCTCCGTGCTAACCAGTGCAATGTCGGGCAACATCGAGCAACGTAGAGCACCATAGAGCAACGTTGGGCAAAGTTGAGCAAAGTTGGCTAAACACAGACCCACCTCCTAGCTGGTCTGACTAGTAGTAAAATAAAAAGCAATGACAGACCTTGAACCCGGGATACTGTGCACCATAATCACAGTACTGAACCACTAAGCTATGACAGCTTTTGATATACATGCACTTTCAACACACACATACATATCAATGGAAGTTTACCCACTGCTAAGCAGGTGTGCTTTCAGCTGAGTTTTTTCAAAACCGGCCAATCACAGATAAGTGCGGGAAATGAGGCATATTTAAGCTCCATAGGCGGGAATACTTGCCATAACTGGTTGTAACTCCCATCTGCAGTCAGCATGGCCGGTGTTGGAGAGGGCTCTCGATTTCGAGCGTAACGTTGGGGCATTGAGGAGTCAAAAGTAATGGTTTGGCTCCTCATCCATAATCATGAGGAGAGACTCCTGCAGGGCCAGTTTCAGGGCACCCAATACAAAGTGGAAGCCTGGAACTGTGTAGCTCATGATCTCACCAGTGCCACAGGCATCCCTCGGACTGGTGAGCAGGTCAGACACCACTACTCAGACCTGAAGAGACGCAAGGAGGACCGACTGAACCAGCGCATACAGGAGGCCTGTGGGATGGAAAATGCCCCACTACTGAGTAGGTTGCCATGGAATGAAGTATGTAAGAATTGCTATTGTAGTCTATATTATGGATAGGTATGTCTCAATATCACTTCATTTACTTCACAGCTGCAGGTGTCCGTGCTGCGAATCAGCAAGCCTATGCAGATAGGCTGCCCCACCAGGCAGGTTAGTAATTATTCAGCTTGTACTATTATGTAAAATAAATGAGAGAGCCTGAAAAAAAGTGTTTTAACACAATAAATAAAGGTATAATAATTCTCTAATAATTACTCTGCATGCACTGTTATATAAAATAAATGAGAGAGCCTCTAGAAAAGTGTTATAAGTCTTTAATAAAGGTATAATTCCTGGAGAGTGTCTGTGTCCTTTTCTTTGATATGTTGTTGTACTCTTACATTATAGAAATAGTACTGTTGTATTAAGTGCTGTTAACACACAGTTGGGTAGGCCCATATAAAGTGGATGAAGGGAGTGCCAGTAGCTTTTAAGCATATTTACAGTCCTCAACTGTTGGTTCATGCCCAGCATGTACAGGTTAATCTGGCACATGAGTAGCTTGGTATTGTGTTCCCCAGAAATGTCATTGTGCTGTCAGAAATGTAGGGAGCTGTTAACAGATAACTGATAATTTCACCTAAACATATCTTGATAAGTATAGGAAAGTAGAGCTGTCAGTGTACCATCTCAGCAGTAGTGTGTCTGAGCAATTCACAAAATATGTAGCAGTAACATCTGCATCCCGGACAGTTTGTATGTCAGATACAGCCCATGTATATAAAGATGTAGCAAAACACATTTCCCAATTTAAGGACAATTGGGTAGTGTAATAATACATGTAGGGGACATATAACTGCAGTTAACAGGAATGTAGTGTAAACTAGAAGGATATATAAGTTGTTAATGGAGCTATCATTTTCCACCCTACTGTACATGCATAAAAAATGCAATTCCACACCTCAATGGGTATGTCTAATCTCAAAACATTTGTTGGGATATATGTCCTATTGGTTTATAAATATCTGCATTATTTCGATGCATGTGCCCTGTTCATATACCACAATATTGGTGGCCTGTTGCCATCAATTAAACCTGCATGCTGTTGTAATGTCCACTGTTGTTCTATATATGCATGTGTCATGCTTGCTGTTCAACTGCTGGAACTCTGGCGTGTTGGGTTAATGGGAATACTTCTGCATGCTTTTATAACTAATTGGGAATGCTGTTGGCTGTTACTAACTCATATTTTCATTAAATCCTCCTAAACATAGAACGTATGGGAAGGCCGGTCCCACCTCAGCTGGCGATGGCACCTGGCACCAGCAGGTCCGGTGCCCAGCCTTGGACCTCCTCCTCCATTGGCCCTGTGCCACCTTCAGGTGGAAGCTCTGCAGGAGATGGGGCTCATCCCCCTGTGCAAGCGTGGGCAGAGGAGGGCCACCTATCACCCTCCGAACGGTCCGGGCTGTGGTGCATAGGGAGATCAAGTGTTCTGTCGCTGATCCTCTATGCCAGCTTGAGGCACAAGTGGCACGACTCACGGGTGAGCCTGCCCCTCCTACGCAGCCTCCAGCACAGCTACCTTCTGGGCTGTGAAGGTGCAGTGGTGACTGCCCATGGGTGGGGATCTCAGTTCCACTGCTGCCATCTGTGGGCTCATGGGCTTGCGATTTCCAAACATCCTTCCCCGTCAATGGTGTTCACCCACCACATGTCATATTCCGCCCCTGTATGCATCTTGTTTGTCTTGTCTGTTTACCTCCCCAACCTACCTCCCCAAATATACCTACTTCCCCTACCCCACATTCAACTCTCACCTGAAAAAAAAAAAAAAAAAGTGCAATCTGCTCCAAAAAAAAATTACGCCCCATACATAGCTGCCCATTTTGCACACATGTCCGCTGGACACAAACTGATATTTAATTGGCAGTACAACATACTTTATTGTCCTCACCCCTAACTCAGGAGTGTAAGGTTTCATATTTCCCTCCAAATTCATTGCATATGCACAGCTGTTGCTGTTAAAGAAATGGGCAGCTATGGACCTTCCCTACACCCATCCTGCACATCCCGAGCTGTTTTTCCTACTGTCTTTCCCTCTTTGTGCCCCTTTTTCACCACTTTCCTATCTCCCCATTTTCTTTTCTTTCAAAGCAATGAGTGCGGGGGTTAGCAGGAGTAAGCACTATTAAGCAGTAGTTAGCGGGTTTGCGCGAGTGTGCGCCTGTGAGCGCTTTGCTAAGCATTGCTAAGCATCGTGTAAACCAGCTTACAACTGCTTAAAAGTGCCTTAGTCACACTGTATGTCAGGGCCCTTGTTCTGCTTAGCAGCAAAATAAAACACCTCTGTCAGTCTCGAACCCCGGACCTTGGACACACTAGACTGCATGAAGTACCACTAAGCCACGATAGACATACAAGAAGTTGGTGCTGAAATAAATATATCATGCATCAGAATGAGTAAATGTAAAGGAAAAATAGGAATGCCATAACACAAAACTTTTTCTGTGGAACGTTACCAGCAGTTGTTGTGGATTTGCATTGCATGACTGTGATAAGAGAACCAGCCATTCTAGCAGGAAATAATGTTACAGCAGCACTTTACAACCCACACACAGTATCATAGCAGGACAAACAGTGGCATATCTGATTAGGGCAGAGGACATACATCCCAACTGTGACTACTTTTCAGGGATGTCCCTGATTTTGAAACATATGTTAGCTGTGTCCCTCTGAATCCCTCTGAAAAGTACTGACGTTAGGCAGAAAGGGTGGGTATTACACTTAATGAATAATGACAATAATAAGAGTTAGACACCGCCTGTACTTCAGAAAAGGTGTAGTAATCGATATGCACTGGTTCTCTCGAAGTCTCCACTTACTTGTCTCTAATATTTTGAAGGTGTACCTCACTTTTACCTACCTTTCCCTGACTCTGTTGAAATATGTGCCTGAGTGTTTTAGAGGCCTGGCAGAAGCAGAAACACACAGGCATATCAGCTTTTCTGCTGTTACACACACTGTACAAATAGCTTTGGAAGGAGTTCCACAAGCATACCCTTATGTAGGAGTACAACACTGAAATACCAAAGGATGTAGCCATGTACTGGTAGCAACTGACTGTAACAATGCCATTGTACCAGTGCTGAAAAGACCTGTGCGTTGCACAGACAAAGAATAACAGGCTAACATCTGGCTACCATCTGGATAGGTCCACAGTTGGGAGCTATGCAGACAGACTACTTGCCTTGATAAACTAACAAGTACACAGCAACCCTTTAAGTCCAGCAAGATAACATTCACACAATAATACATAATGCTCTCTGTACGTCTGCATCCCTACCCAAATGTACAATATACCTGTGTGTTCAGGGTCTACCAAGGATATAGGTAGGCATACTGAGTACTGGAATTGTCCATTTTTCATGAGCAGACTGTGCTAATGTCAACACTAAAAAAGCACAAACTGTTCAGAAGTGAGTACATTAATATTCACAGTATAGCAGTGCACAAACAGTTCATGTGCCAAAATAATACATCTCAATAACTACTTTTGTATGGCAGTTAATTGTATATGTAGAAAAGAAACTACACACTCCCATGTATCTTGTGTTAGCATTTGCAGGGGTGAGTACAATTCTATACTGACAAGTGTGTACTGGAAGTGGCAGCATTCAGGTCTGAGTACAACATTTAAATCACTGGCTACATCCCTAGCTTCAGATATAAGAACTAAACCAATCTTTTGACTTAAACAACGGTGTCCACAGCAAACAAGTATGAGCCCCACTTTGGAAAGCTGAAAGGGCTACGCCTACCTGACTTAGCAATTTATAGCATTGGGTTGTTATGACAGTGAGTACTGCAATTACCACATAGCAGGCTGCATGCAATTACCAAATGGTGGCCACCAATTGGTGCAGAGGCCATCACATGCACATGTGCAGATACCTATAAAAGCAGGCTGTACTTGCTGCCCACACGTGCAATCTCTCCATTGCAGACACTGAGAGAGAGAGAGAGAGAGAGAGAGAGAGAGAGAGACATTAACAGCAAAAGCAAACAAACAATAAAAAAAGGAACACGGAAATTAATAATACCAACACATACAAAGGAAAGGTATGTAACAGATATGTATTTACTGGCATGTAGTAGATGTTCTTGAAGAGTACTCTACATACTTTGAAACATCCATATGTGGCAGCAGTATGTATCTATGCACAGATGTCCAGCATAACTACTGCCATGGACAAATCAGCTGTGTGCAGGGGGACATAACTGTGACATATGTAGCTCAGCATTAAATGTCAGACATCTGATCCATGTTATCTGTGTTCTGTACAGTAGTGTGGACAATGGCTGTTTGGGGGATTAGCGCAAACAGCTATATAAACATGGATGTGACAGAGTAACACATGCATGATGGTCATATTAACATGTAGCTTAGCATTGGCAACTGCTGTACCAGGCTGGTATGCTAATCTAGCATTTGTAGCTATATACACACCCTCTAATATTACTGTGTGCTCACATGTGACACCTGTTCATGTTGCAGCAAGGCCCAACAGGTCAGCCGTGAGGTCCAGGGACTTACAACAGTGTGGACCTTGTGTGTGTATGGCACACACATACAGAGAGATATATATGTGTCAGATATATTAACATCTGTACATGTGCATAGAGCAAGGGACATACTGCAACTGTATGTAAAGGGTGGACATATATATGTTGGTGAAGGTTATGTGCATATTTGTATGAAGGTTGTAGTGTGTGGCAAACATGACAGCATACAGTGCTGGTATATGACATGCGGTGGTTAAACACTTTGGGTGTGATTTGTTAAGTTAGAGTGTGCCAGGCACTGTCAGGCAGTTGTGGGGTGAGTACTGATATGTGGTATTGAAAGTGTGTATCCTCTGACAGCTAACAAGTTGATATATGGCAGTTCAGTGATATCTGTACTGTATAATGTTAAGTGAGCCATATGCCTTGCTCAGACATATTGTTTCATTGTCTTCCAGGGATCATGGCCCACCGAGCTATAGTATTGCTGAGGAAGACATCATTGCAAGCAGTCTGATCCAGCACTACAGAGTTCTATTCTCAAGAACCAGCCAGGACCAGCATGAGCAGACTGCACTGTGGCAAGAAGTTGTCCATAGGGTAAATGACATAGGCATGCATAACCGGACAGGTACGCCATAACTGTAGTGATTTACTTAGACATGTCAGTCTGCGTGCATCTGATGTCTGTAGACAACAGCTTGCTACAGGTGGTGGGGTTACCATCCATCCCCCCCCCCTCAACAGAGTGGAGGAGCTGCTCCTGAGCCTGGTGGCTCCTGGCCAACACCAACAGCAGCAGACATGTATCGTCATGGAGGTTGGAGCCACCCAGCAAGTTCACATGAAGCGTGCAGGTAACATGGCATATCTGTAGACTACTGTTACCTCTATTGGTAGATCATGCATATGTGAGATGTGTACTGTGTAGTTAGAAGATGTGGAGCCTGGTGTTGTGCAATACTGATCATTTGGAACATAATCTGTAGGCCTGTGAATGTAAACAGTTGTACTACTGTCAGATTGCAAACCCACAGTAGCAATGCCCCAGTTGTTGCCACTGACAAACTGTCTCATATCCTTGTAGGTCCCTCTGGTGTGACAGCAAGGCAGCAGACCCATGCTGGTGAGTGTGTTCTACATTTATTGTTGCAAATAAAATGTGCACATCATAGGTAAGGTGTAGGCCATGTACACATGTAACACACCTACGCATAATGCATGCTGTGCATGTTTGCTGTTAAAAGCCATGTGTAAAGCCATGTATACCGTTAGTAGCAAGGACTGTCTACACTCACACTGCATGCTGTATAGCAACACACGTCCTGCATGCTGACATGTGTGATATGACTGTTTGGCTTGTGATACTGTACCCCACCATCATCTGCTATTGAGTATGTTCTGGATTGCTGGTGGTGTGTGTGTGTGTGTGTGTGTGTGTGTGTGTGTGTGTGTGTGTGTGTGTGTGTGTGCGTGTGTGCGTGTGTGTGTGTGTGCTTTAGTGAGGAGTGTATTTGTGCAAATGTGTTCTGACATCATGTACAGGTCATAAAGTGTGTTTCCTGTCTTCCTCTCACAGGTGCTGAGGTTGGGCTGGTTCAGTGCAGCAGGGAACCCGATGTCACTGACACAAATAGTGATAATGAGGATAGGTGTGTTGAGGCACAGGCATGATTGCCAGGGTCTGCTGTTGGGCCACCAATTGACAGTACATGTGTCCATCCCATCCATGCACACAGTCATACTGCCAATACATCCATCATCACCAATGCCCTTAGCTGAGGGACAGTGTACATTCGGCAATGGCCTGGACAGTGTGGTATCTATGGCACATGCATCTGGACACAGCAGCCATAGCCAGATGTCTGGAACAGTACCACATAGGCAGATGGACACAGCAGCCATAGCCAGATGTCTGGAATGGTACCACATAGGCAGATGTCCAGGGGTTCTCGTCGGAGCACTACTGGTCATCATGCCCCTGGCAGATGTGCCACAGGTCTTACAACCTCACACATGTTCCAGGCTGTAATGGAGGCACAGCCACATACAGAACGGTACACCAGACAGGGACTAAGGGCACAGAGGGCACATAACACCAATGTAATTGACAGTATCCGTGACCTAGCAGGTGCCATCCGTAATTACACTGAGGTCACTGATAGACGTTGTGGTGAGACATTAGATGTCCTCCGCAATGTCATGTCCATGTGTCAGGACAGTGCGGGACGGTTGAGACATCAACGTGGACATATGCCAGCAACATCAGCAGCTGGCAGTCGCCGTGGACATCCATCAAGTCACAGCCGCTCCCATAGTGCCAGTACCAGCCCCAGCAATGTTGGGGGTGGGCTGTCCATAGACCATCCTAGAAGCCACGTGCAAATAGCTCTGGCTGGTCCCAGCAGGGACCTGGATCCAGTGTACATATGTCTACCTCTGGGGATAGTACCCAGTCTGGCTTAGTACCTGATACTGTCTGTAGCACCCCTGCCAGGCACAGGTACCGTACCTGTGGCCAGAAATGGTGATCTGTAAAGCCTGGCAGGTACAGTCTGTGGCTGTCCCACAAATCCCTGTATATGGCAGCCACATGGTGGAACTGTGTGCATGCAGACACACACACATAAACCAGACACCTAGGGCTAACACATACTCGCACACATTACATCCACATTGGCCCATACCAGTACTCTTGGCCCACACACACACACACACACACACACACACACACACACACACACACACACACATATGTGTTGATTGTATGGCTCAATGTAGGCCTCTGGCAAACCAACAACACACCCTGTGCATATGATGAAACCTGTGCCACCTCCTGTCATCTGTAACATTGATGCAGGAACAGGCTAACATGGTGCTGATGCACAGGGTGACTTTATAGCTGTATAGCAATGTTAGCATGTTGTCAGCAGTAAAGTGTAATGATATCCTTGAAGGTGTAGTTGAGCAGGCATGATGCATTAAAGCTATGATTGTCAATGTAGTATTGTTTACACCAGTGTTAATTCCAGTAGTGTATTGTCTGCCCACATGCCACTTGGCTGATGTGTGTAGTATTGGCAGCATGTGTTAGAGAGTGGACAGTACGTGTGGGATGTGTGCAGCACAGATTTGCAGGTGTATATTTGTGAACATGGTGGAGGTGCACTGTCTGCATGTACGTGCATAGTGGACACATGGGCAGGGTGACATGCCCTGTATTACAGAGTGTTAACACTCCATAGTTTCTATTGATGGCCAGTATGCATTGCACTACACACATTTTGGAACTTGAGTACACGTGTGTATGACATGGTTTGACACTGTGCTGTGGGTGATACTGTTACTATCTGTCATTGGTTTGCATTCTAGTAGTATACATAATCTCAACAGCCTGACCATAAACAATCGTTAGATGATGTCTTGACAACTGACACACAGATGTAGGACACACAGTAACATTTGGATCCTTCAGGTACTATACTATGCCAGTAACCAGTGGTATTCACCTGCACCCATTCCTGGGACTACTCCTGTTTGGCATATAGCTCTCTTAGGTACAAGCAGACACAGTAAGGATATGTCCATCCACGTCTGGAAATGCATACTGTGGCCTATAATGCATTCTCCAGATGACACACATATCCTCCACAAGGGTATCATACAGACAGATACCTGTTGTCAAACCCATGCTGTAAAGCTATAAGCCAACTAAAGCATAGTCATCCACTTTTACAAAACATAGTATCCCCACAGTACTACATAGGTAGTATCCCCCAACATGTTGAACAGGTACTGATGTGTATATACAGCCAAGTGTTACATCATCTCTCCTTTGGTAATCACATTTCCAAAGGTATTTTGAATTCCCTTGGTGGATCACATAAGCAATAAGGAGTCTGCATGCATATCCACAAAGGTTGTTGTACAACTATAATGAATAGCCATCATTGACAGACTTTGCTGCATTTGAACAGGTCTGAAATATACCTCAGGCATAAACCCTCACTCACACTATTCAATAGAAACCGTAATGAGTGCGTGTGATACGGATGACCTAGGCCAGGGATCACTGCGGTGGCTGTGCTTGTCACAAGCATACAGATGTGACCTAAGGTCTGGAAAGTGGCAGCACACTCTGGCAAAGATAACAGATGTGTTCATGGAGAAAGCAGGGTTCACACCTATGAAATAATTGAGGTCACATGTACGTATATGTATTTGCCACACAGCTACCTGACATGTGCAATGCACATACTGTTGTCATTGTGATATGTCATACAGTAGTAAAAGCAAAACCCACAACACATTGACCAACAGTGTCACACACAGAGCACAGACACACACTCACCATGTGCAGGATTCAAACCCCTACCTAACTATTTTATGATAATAGAGCAGTACACGTTAACACAACATGCTATACACATTACTGGGAGTTCTCTTTTGCACAGGTATATTTGGAGGATGGTGACATCATCAGACTTGACAAAGATGAGTATACCACTTTTAAGGTGTTTCAGTAGTCTTCAAAAAGGTTGCTCCTCTCCAAGAAAACACACACCCACACTCTCATACAGTTGGCAAGTGCAAGATTCAAACCCCTACCTATTTTATGATACTAGAGCAGTATGCATATACACGACACGCTACACACATTACTGGGAGTTCTTTTTTCCACATGTATATTTGTAGGATGGTGACATCATCAGACTTGACAAAGATAAGTATACCACTTTTAAGGTGTTGTAGTAGTCTCCAAAAAGGTAGCTCCTCTCTAAGGCGATACACACACACTCTCTCATACAGCTGTCAAGTGCAGGATTCAAACCCCTGCCTAACTACTTTATGATACTAGAGCAGTACGCATTTACACAACGTGCTATACACATTACTGGGAGGTCTTCTTTCCACAGGTATATTTGTAGGATGGGGACATCATCAGACTTGACAAAGATGAGTATACCACTTTTAAGGTGTTTCAGTAGTCTTCAAAAAGGCTGCTCCTCTCCAAGGAGATACACACACACAATTGTCAAGTGCAGGATTCAAACCCCTACCTAACTACTTTATGATACTAGAGCAGTATGGATTTACACGACGCGCTATACACATTACTGGGAATTCTCCTTTGCACAGGTATATTTGTAGGATGGTGACATCATTAGACTTGACAAAGATGAGTATACCACTTTTAAGGTGTTTGAGTAGTCTTCAAAAAGGTTGCTTTTCTCCAAGGAGACACACACACACACACACACACACACACACACACACACACACACACTCTCATACAGTTGGCAAGTGCAGGATTCAAGCCCCTACCCAACTACTTTATGATACTAGAGGAGTGCGCATTAACACAACGCACTATACACATTACTGGGAGTTCTCTTTTCCACAGGTATATTTGTAGAATGGTGACATCATCAGACTTGACAAAGTGGGTTACATTAGGTGACATTAGGTGGGCTACATAGAAGGAATTTCTAAACACTTTGGCAATGTGATCATCAAAGGAGAGTTTACTACCTACCTGGATCCCCAGGGCCATAATTACATTCTTCGTGCATACTGGATTACCACCTATGTGTTACTTTGTGTGCACTTTGTTTTATCCAAAGGGGATGACTATGCATTCTTTGGCATTCTGCTTGAGGGCATTGTTTTGACACCAGGTATCTGTAAGACCCTTCTGGAGGATGTCTGTGTCAGCCGTAGAGTTGATTATGGACCACAGTTAGCAGTTATCTGCAAAGGTGTTCAGCCATACTCCTCCCATGCTTGCCTGTACCTCTGAGCAGTATCTACTGAACAGATGGGGTCCCAGGACCAAGACCTGTGGGATGTCATTTGTGACTGGTTTAGAGTCGGACATGGCACCCACAACTCTGAACATGTGTGTTTGATCTGTGAGCCAGTTGGCCACCCATCCTGTGACATAGCTATTAATGTTCAAGCTGGTAAGCTTGTCCATGATGCCAGAGTGGGGAATGGTGTCAAAAGGCCTTAGTGAGGTCCAGGTGGGCTGTGTGGACTACTTTCACCTCCATCTATGTCCTTGGTAATGGTTTCAAAGAAGTCAACTAGGTTTAGGAGGCAGGATCTGCCTTTAACAAAGCCAAGGTGGGTAGACTCCAGTGTCTGGAGGTTCCCAATGTCTCTGTTTATGGGTTCCATGATAACTTTGCTCCATAGCTTTGCAGACCAGACTGAGTAGGCCTATAGGGCAATAGTTTCCAGGTTCTGTTGTGGCACCCCCTTTTTGGAGCTGGATGACTGTTGATGTATGCCATTCTTTGGATACCTAGCCTGTGGTAAGCTTGAGTCTGGACAGTGAATGTAGGTGAGGGTGTAGTTCCTTTTGGGGCTGGTGTAAGCTGCAGCCTGGTATGCCATCCAGTCCCATTGATGCTGTGTTCTTAGCTTTGGAGAGGGCTGTTTTTCCTGCATGTCCATGAAGTCTGGGGCTCTGCATTCTTCTGGGATGGACACAGGCCCTTTTGGGGGTGATGGGGGGGAGTTTGCACTGAACTTGTCCGCCAGAATGTGGGCAATGTCAGTTGGTTCAGTGTATCTTTTGCCATTATGCAGTAGCTGACAGCATATTTGACAGTTGCCACCTAAATGTTTGGTATAGCTAATGAAGGCTTTCTGGTTGTTATTCTTACATTCCTTGGCAATTTGTCTTTAGAAACTGGCCTTGGATTATTTTATGAGCGATCATTGTTTCTTCCTAATAATGATCAGTGATGCCTTTCCTTTTGTGAAGTTTGCTCTATCATGTGTTCGTTTCCTCCTTCTGTTGTATAGCTTATTTATGGGAGACGACCACCAGACTGGTTTCTTATTTTTGGAGGAGTGCGTCTTGGTTTTATTTGTGATGTCTCGATCCATGCATCCATGTAGATGCTCATAGAATGCACTTGTAAATGATTTGGCAAATTGAATAGTATTATCCTATAGGAAGGGGGCATTGGAACTTTCTGCTTTGGTCTTGGGAAGTGTGCAGTTTGCTTTAGAAAATGTCTTCACAATGGTTTCCTTGACTGGGGGGGGGGGATGTGGATGTCCAGTGTGATTACTTTATGATCTGATATTTCCAGCGAGAGGGTTTATCGCTGTTGTGGGATACTGGTACCCCATGTTGGTGATAATCAGGTCCAGTATGTTGTCACCTCCAGTGGGCGTGGTGACCAGCTGTTCCAGAGCGTTTGAGTTTTTAAACTCTAGGGGACATTGGGCAAAGGACGTTGTACATGAGTAATTCTCCCACTCAATGTTTGGGTAGTTGTAATCTCCTCATATAATGGTGTTTGGTAGGACCTTTATATTTTCCACTGTTCTCAGGAATATGGGGTGAGGTTCCTGAGACAAGGTAGGTGATCTGTAGCAGGCTACAATCTGATAAGCAGCTTTGCCCAATGTTAGTTGCACTTGCATGGTCTCCAAGGCCTCATGCTGCGCCACTAACCTGATGGTGTGGGTATCCATAAGGTATATGGACACACCCCTTCCTTTAGTATTTCACTCTGGGTTTTGGGGCCAAAGAGCAGAGGGATTGTGAGTGTTTTACGTGGAGCATGTCCAACAGCTCTGTGTTTGACATAGCTTTGTATGTTAGGCAGAGATCACCTCTGAGTAGGCGATATGCAAGAGAGTACAGCTGGAGCATTTTGAGATGGTCTGTGTATGGCATGTATTTCAGGCCGTTAATACTCTTTATTGATATTTATGACATCTCGAAAGAAAGCTTCATGGTTCCCTATGGACTCTTTGACAATATTTTTGCCAGAACATGCATTGGATAATGTTAGGAGTGCTCATTGTTTATTGATGATACTGATCTTCTTTGAATTTTCACTTTCTTTGAACAACTTAAGTACTTGTAGTACATAGTTTGATTATGACAGGAGTCCAATATATTATATGGGTCTGTTTTCATATCACTGTGTGTGCAAGGCAGGATTGGTGAATAGTGACAAGTTTCTGGGGTAAGAACTGCAACTGCCAGATATGTGTGGCCCATTGCTGTACTCAGACATGGCCTAAGTGCGTGAGCATGCCCAGTATGGACGTATATACCATATGTGTGTGAAAAATCAAGTTGTTTTTTACTTCAGGGCTCACCTTTGTGTTGTACATTGACAGGAAGCACGCTGTGCCTGCAGGGCTTCCATGAGTCACTTTGCATAGACTTATCAACATTTGTACATACAGGGGGGACAGCTATTATTTGTACATTTCTACCCAGGGGGCACACCTGATTGTTACTGTGGGTGTACATAGGATGAGGAGTTCACCTGACACTTATACACATTTGCTAGGCCTGCACTGCTATGTCAGGTACTCCATTTCAGTCTGTACTGTTGTCTATCATACTGGCTTCAGGCATACTACTGTACTACAGATCTTAGCTTCCAATTTCACGTATATTAGTTTGTGACTTCATAGCCTACCCAACCCACATCACACTGCCTGGCCTGCTGTTATCTGTCTGCATAGACCTGGGGGGAAGTTCAGAGGGCATGATACAGCATTTGTTTGTGTTTGCGTTAGTCTACAATTGTCCTCCTCTGTCAGTGCCAGTGAAATGCTATCATGGCTTAGTGGTTCAGTACTGTGACTATAGTGCACAGTATCCTGAGTTCGAGCCCTGTCACTGCTTTTTATTTTCCTGCTGGGCAGACCTGACTGGTTAAGGAACAGTAAAGCAGGAGTGAGCGTGTTTACCCAACTTTGCTCGACTTTGCCTGACTTTGCCTAACATTGCCCAACGTTGCCCAACATTGCGCTAGTTTGCGTGGTGCACAGCTAAAAAGCTGCTTAGCACTGCTTTATATTGCTTAAAACATGGCAATCATGCCTCAGGTGGTGCTGCAGGGCTGCCTATGCCGGATGCACATAGTACACTCCCGATACATGTTTGATAACAGGTAGTGTAAAGTTAGGCATCCCTTTTATTTTATGTGCGAGTCAGAGAGAGGTATAATTTCCAGGGTTCCTACTGAGCCAGTGTATGTGCTATGCGTTGCCTCTTTGCCAAGGCCAAGGCATACTGGGCACACCTCCTTCTGCCTACTGGGGCAGGCTCAGGTTGTTCCTCCTCCGAGTCACACTCTGCCTTTGATGGCCTTGGCAATGGTGGGGGGCTGTTTGGCCCTGCCCCATGCTGTTCCTGCTGCAGCTGTTTTCGCAGGATCATATTGTGTAGCATGGCACATACCATGACAATTTGGGTACATGTAGTTGGTGAGTAATGCAAGGCTCCATCAGATGTGTCCAGGCACCGGAACCATGACTTGAGCATCCCAAACACACGCTCGATTACATTTTGTGTTTGTGCGTGTGCCTCATTATGGAGTTCTTGTTCAGGTGTGTGTGCATTTTTGATGGGTGTCATCAGCCACGGCTCTGGTGCGTATCTAGCATCCCCCACTAGGTGACCGTCAGGGATGTCCCCATTGGCAAATGTCTGGTACAGCTGTGTCAGATGCCAGATATGGGAATCGTGGTAGCTTCCAGGGCAGCCAGCACACACATTCAGTATTATGCCCTGGGCATCGTACATGACCTGGCAGTTGATGGAGGGGAAGCCCTTGCGGTTGATGTAGGCCCTACCCCGCTCACCGGCTGGTGCTTTGATGCATATGTGCGTGCAGTTTATTGCACCCACTACCTCAGGGTATTCTGCTATTTGCTGGAAAAGACGCATATTGCTGGCCAATGCCTCACAGGAATTGGGGAATTATACATGATCACCGACATGTGCTGACATGGTATTCAGGAAATGGTACAGTACCCTGAATGCTGATGCCTGTGAAATCCCCATCATATTACCAGTTGGTCTCTGGAAGGTACCTGTTGCTAGTATTCTTAGGCCAACACATACCTTGTTTTCCACTGGGATGGGTTCCCCTCTGTTGGCTCTGTGTGTGAGGTGTGGTCTGCACAGCTCAACAATTTGCTGCAGGAAGTCTCTGTCCACTCTATAGCGCTCCACTATCTCCAGCTCATGTAGCCCCTGGTAGGTTACCCTGGGTCTGTACACTCTTCTCCGTCTCCTCACTGTGGGTTGCTCAGCAGCATTCACAATGGCACCACCCTCAGCATCTTGCACATGTTGGCTTATGATAGCAGTGGCAGCCCCTAACATTTTTTTGTCTGAGTTAAGCTTTTTAAGTTTTCACTCTTTGTATACTGCAGTGTTGCAGTGTTCTTGAGAAAAACATGGGGGAATGTTGTTTGCAGAGTTTTAAGTGCTGGGCTGGGCTGGGCTAGTGTACTGCCTGTGTAATTGGCTGATTCTGATTTATTTCACCTGGCAGCTCTGCTAGTTCTCCTTGGTTAACTTCCTACTACTTCTTTTCCTTCCTTTTCCCTTTCTGTTTCCACAAGGGGCAGCACTGCACAAACACGCACACACAGGCTTACACAGGCTTAGACAGGTGCACACGTGTGCACACAGGCTTACACAAGCTTACACAGGCTTAGACGGGAGCACACACGCGCACACAGACTTACACAGGCTTACAGGCGCTCACACGGTGTAAGCACATTTGCAAGAAATTTCAGATATATCCACGGAGTACACCTTTGGTTTCTGGGTTTCAGCTAAGACAACTGTAGACATGCCTCTTGCAATCCTGAGCAACTCATGGCAAACACAAGCCACTCTGCTCCAATTAGCTTACAGTCTTTGAGACATACCCCCTCATGATGTCACCTATCTTCTACTCTACTACTCCCCTACTCCTACACTTACACTCTAGGGACATGGCTCACATACCAGGGAAAATTGGGATTCACTATCCTTATCCTCATTTGCATAGGATTGCCTACTAATGCTTGGTTACTTCTCTCAAACTGAGCTTCCCCCTTAGCAACCACTACTCAGTAGCCATGTTGTCTTCAGCCTGCCATTCACTTGCATTGCAGAATAATCTTTTTATTAAACATGCCTAGTTTTGGCTATTTTTTAAATTATTTTCTGTTTTTTAAAGCGCCGCACGTTTGAGCGGCACTGCTCTATGCTTAAACATCAGAGATCGGGGAAAAAATTATTTTTATTAATTTTCAACCTATAAAAATGCCAATGGCCTTATATTTGGCCATTGACATGCTTCCTCAACTGGATGCATCCTTTATTTGGAGCTGTCATAGCTCCGTTTTGCTATTTGCAGAACGGTACTCCGTTACCAACAGAGTACATTTCTGCAAATAACTCTACTCTTCCACGGACAGGTTAGTGTTTCCTGGATCACAAATTTACCTCATTTGCATAGCTTTCAGCAGCAAATGAGGTAATTTGCATATCATAACACTGTCCGTGCAAGAGTAGTTTTAGGAGCTCTCATGCACGCCCCTGCCGGCTATTGCTGAATCGCTCGGCAGACATATTTAAATTTTATTATAATTTAAAATCATCAAAAGAATTAGTTAGATTAAAAAAAAAATCATGATTGTCTCCATCTTTGAACAAGAATCTCAGATTTCTCTCTCTAAAAATTTGCATTTTTGTTGAGCATAACCCCTGTAAAAGCAATCCACTCATTCTTAGGCATAGTTATAATCTGTCTAAGAATGACCACATTGCTTTACTGGAACCAAGTTCGAACAAAAAGGCTGTGGGTACCAGGTCGATTAAGGTTGTGGTACTGTGGTTTGGAGTCAGGAGGAATATGATTGTGAAGCTTCTACTCAATTACTCAGTCCAGTGTATTATTCTTTACTGGTTAACCCTACATTAGATTTTAAGTAGATTGTTTGCTTTTTGAGGGATCCAGTCACACTGGGGTTACAAAAAACTAAGCAAATTAATTTAACCAAAATGGGTTTGGTATTTAACTACACCATACAAAATAACTTTCTGGTGCTTTGTCTAATGTCTTCACAACAGAAAATCTATTACCCAGTCACAGCAAACTTTCAATACATAAAGTAGTAATAAATAAACAATAAATATAAACATCAATACAACAATTGATTAAAAATGGAGACAAATGGTATAACACAATACTCCACCTACATTCGATCTTTAACCTTGCAGGTTGTAATATGTTGAATTTTAAAATAAAATCTCTTTGTATTCCAATTTATTTTATACTGCAACCTGGCCTTTTATTCTCATATCTGTTCTAAGATATTGATTTGTAATCATGTATAATTTGATTGGTGGTATTCTTTAAAATGCACAGACATTGGTTTAGTTTCTTTATTATTCTTAATGTCACTGATGATTTCCAGCAAGACCGAATTCCGAAATAACCGAAGAAGAATTGGCGGAGACGAGAAGAGCGCAGCTTTAATTTATCGAACGGTAAAGTGTAAGTAAACACTTGCCCAGCAGTGCCATAAAAACACAATACAATGTATCAAACCCCCCCACACCCACCCAACTATATATACCAACTCCAGGATCATGCTACAGTGGAGAAAAGGGCATATTCCTCAAAGCTGAGCAAGTGTTTATCTACCCTGAGAAACACTTTACTGTTCAGTAAATTAAAGTTTCCCTCTTTTTGTCTAAGCAAATTCATCTTCAGTTATTTTGTAATTCAGCCTTGTGAAGGGGATCCATATATCAGGCTGGAGGGACATCTTAATATGTAAATGAGATAGTGGCACAACTACATATCCCCAAAACAGCTGCCACAGGTCTCACAGGGGTACGGCCTCCCTGTTCCAGCCTATATTGTAAAAGGCATGTTATATCTATACACTTGACGTGACCACCCTTTATACTAGTCTTCCTCATCCTGATGATTTGGCAGAATTAGAGTATACTATACCTGAAATCCTTCTGCCCTACCCTATCTTCCCTCATTTCTCAATATTCCCCCACTAGGTCCCTGTGTAGCTCTGACCTTAACCTACTACAATATACTACACATATACAAACCTAAGTCTAAAATCAGCTACAACCTCTACAGGTACAAAGCTACCATAGCATGGAACAAATTACCACTAGAAATCAGGTCCCTTAAACATCCAAATCACTTCAAAACTGCTACTAGAGCACCTCCAAACTCATTGGTCCTGCACTCATCCTCCCTCATCTAGCCCATTAATTCATATGTAATCACCAAAACTTCAAATCTGTTTTAGCTCGCAAACCTCTTCAAAGTATCGGTCTTTTTCTCCATCTCTTATCTCCATTTCTAATGTCACAGATCTCATGAAATAACTACTTACACAATGAACACTTTTCACTGTTTATTGAAAATGTTATCGAATAATTTCTCTTATGAATGCTTATTATATTTTTTTCCACTATTATTTTTCTGATAAAATGTATTTCATTGTATGTATACGTTGTAACCCGCTGTGTATTTCATTGTATGTATACGTTGTAACCCGCTGACACTGTTAACACTAAAATTGTAAAACTGTGGAGCTTTCTCCCCAGGCCTCCGCTGAAAAAGAGCTACTTAGCTCAGTCAGACTAACCCGATCAACAAATGTAAAATAAATAAATACATTTGTTAAATTAGGTAGTTCTTTATAACACAAAATTTAACAAATTCTGTTAAATCTAATTAGGATGATGTTTGAGGGAAAAATGCATTTTACTTTGGCAGTGTGTGTTATCTTCACTTGTAAGGCATTCTATGGATGTGGGATTTGCACCCATAGCCTAGGCTCTTCATAGGGTTCCTTGAGGCTAAGTACATGCATGAAGAAACACAGCACTTTTTGCTGATATATATATATATATATATATATATATATATATATATATATATATATATATATGTGTGTGTCATTATTTTAGTGCCTGTTGATTTTACTTCCATTAGGTGCCTCTATGACTTCTGTTCAGGGCAGGGAATGCAGCACGTGTCCAGAATAAATATGAATTGTCATTACATCAGAAGTATAAAAGTTTCTCCTAAATAAGGGAGTTCAATGTGACTAGAGTTACATCTCTTCCTATATTTAGACTAATAAGCAGTAGCACTACATGAAAATAATTTTGCATATATGCCTTCACATTAGACATAACCAAGTAAATGCATTTGCATTCTACAACTAGAATGTCAGATCATTTGAGAGATATTTGCTTTACGTACTCCAAGTAGGGTTTCATAGTCATTTTGTCAGCAGTTTGGTTCTTATATGATTTTTTTCAGGATGAGAAATTTGATATACACCTAAGTCATACCACTGGTCTGTTTCAAGAAATAACTATAATAAATAATTATTCCTCAGAGAAAAATTATATTTGTCATTTTTAATCAACCAAAATATGTTTACTTGCTCAGACATGTTCGTATCAGAGATTGACTTTCCTCCTATTTACATCTATTTCAGTGTGTTATAGTATGCTGTATATCTTGATATCTTCCACCAAAAATGTCGAATATAGAGGTACTGGAATTCATGGACACTGAGGTTCAGGTCAATTTGACAATAAGAAATTCACAGCATTTGTTAAATCTTGTCTAAAATGTGTAGCCATCAGTTCTCTTGAAAATGACAAATAAAAAGCTATCAAAACTAATCAGTTTTGTGATGACTTCAGGCCTAAAAGAAATGTATTTCTATGTAGAAATGGTAAGTTTATTCCTTTTTATATGGGGCACAATGACACATTATTAAAGTTAAAGATGTAACTGTTCCTTTTTTAAAACTAGGAGTGCATAATAAAGATATTTTGTAGGCAATTGCTCCACTCTCATTATCTGAAAATTGTATGTCACACCAATAACACAGGGACAGTTATCTTGTAAACGGTCAGCAATAAAGGGTTTAAATGTGTTGTATCTAGAGTAAGTATCTGGAGACTTCAGATAGCAGTGTTTCCTTAGCTAAGACATGGAACCTGTTCATTCTAGCCTTTGTGTTCTAGTCAGTTTCCATTAGAGAAGGGAAAAGGTCTGTGGAGACAAGAGAATATATCAAACCAAATACAGAGTTCCTGGAAATAGTTTAAGTTAAGGAGGCATATGCAAATGAAGAATGCAAAAAAAGAAAGAGAAGTATACACTCTATCTTCAAAAAGATTGAGGATATTAAGCAAAACTTCCACATACAAATGAGCACGATAAATGATGAATATGGGAGGTCAAAAGAAGAAATTGCAGAAATGTACAGAAGAAAAATATTCTTAAGAGTCTCAATGACGTTGTTATATATACAACGATGTGTCCTCTTATCTACAGTCCATCATAATGGAAAGTTAAATGGGCCCTATAATACGTTTCTGTTAACACACCTACATAAAGTGATTGAATTCCCGCTGAACTGTTTAAAATCCTGAGAAATGATGTTTAAATTATTGTTCACAATATGACAAGAAAATTTAGAAGAACACAACAGTGGACATTGGACTGGAAAAAAACAGTTTATATTTCAGTTTCAAAAAAGGGGTGACAGTAAAGAATGCTCAAATTAAACAACCGCAGTTGTTCCATAGGATACCAAGATAATGACCAAGGTGCTGCAAACTGAATTGAAAAAAAAGCATAAAATCTGATTTGCTGCACAAGACAAAAACCAAGAGTATGCCATCTAGCTGTATCAATGTTTTGCAAATAGATGGAGAAGCAAAGGTAGTAACAGATTTTAATTTCCTTGTCTCAAAGATCTGTGCAGGAAACTGCAGCTATAAACTTAAAATAATTTTCCTTTTTGGAAGAAAAGCTATGACAAACCTAGATAAAATGTTAAAGAACAATGGCACCACATTGACAACCATCTGTATACTTAAATATATGTTTTTCATATATAATAGTATACGAGTGTACGACTTAAGACTGTATGCTAGAAACCTGATGATTTTGAGCTGCAGTGTTGGAGAAAGCTTTCAGAATTCTGTGGAGTAAAAGATCATAAATTAGTCAATACACAAGTAAATAAACCCAGATGGTTCTTGGAAACTGATAGTAAAACAACTCAACTCAAAAGGTTTAGCACAAAACAAAACAGGACTCACTAAAGAAAACAGTGATGCTGAGAAAAACTAAAGTAAAACTATGTAGTAACAGAAGCAGAGTTGAATAGACAGTATTACTGAAGTCATATATTTTTTTCTGAATAAGTCTGTTTAATAAAAGATGAAAGTTCGCAATATACTATGTTGTAGTCCATTGTTTCCCTTTGGTGTACATATACTGGTATTTACAAGGGTCATTTTACACAACGCTGGCATGAGGAGTACTTAGTGATTTTTATTTTGTACAAAAAAGAATCAATATACATATACCTATTTTAACTTTGGGGGTACATGGTACAAATATTGCTGCATATCCATGGATTGCAAGGCTCGAATACATGCATGTGGTACCCACTGACTTGCATTATTTCATATAGACTAAAGGAGTCAAAGCATGATTCAGAACCATAACAGAATATAATACTACATTTAATAATGACCCAGCAAAAGTAAGGAGTAAACTGTAATAGAGTGGGCAACTTCTCCACTGCAAAAGCAAAGGGGGCAGCCATCCCGGGTGTAAGGTGTCAGGGTCACTATCGGCAGTTCCAATTTTTTTCTTTCAATTTTTTGATCCTCAAAAGTGACAGCAGGCAGTAGAGTAGGAAGGCATTAGGAATTTGTACTCCTCCTTAGAGGAGAAGGAGTGCAAGATCAGACTTACACATACTGGATGAGAACATTAGGGACCTGTCACTCTTCCTTAGAAAAGGAAGAAAGGAAGAGTCAGATTGGCCAGCAGAGCATGACGGTATTGGTGGAATACCACCAGATCAGGGAGTCAGATTGGCCAGCACAGCATGACGGTATTGATGGAATACCACCAGATCAGGGAGTCAGATTGGCCAGCACAGCATGATGGTATTGGTGGAATACCACCAGATCAGGAAGTTTTGTTTTTTGATTTGACTCCTTAGTTTAGTGTTTGAGGGCCAACAGATCGAAGAGCAGCATTGGACATTAAATAAGCCAGGGACTGTTTTACTCCACTGTACATCTCCATCTTGAAAATTAGCTTTAACATGGGTCCTGCAGAAGGGCAAGTTTCCTTTCCTACTCTCCCACTTTTGAAGTTATTTGTTGGTCAGGATTTCATGTAATGTTTTCATCAAGCCACGGTTCACGGAATCATAGCTTGACTAAAATCAGGAAACCATACATTGTGTGTGTGTGTGTGTGTGTGTGTGTGTGTGTGTGTGTGTGTGTGTGTGTGTGTGTGTGTGTGTGTGTGTGTGTGTGTATCTCCATGCACAAGCTAGAGTCTTCATTGTGCAATACCTTAAACTTCCTAAAGTGGGGGCCCCTTGTGATATATACAAATAACCCTCTTAAAGACATAGCAATGTTTCAACTACATGGCTTCTGAATGCCCATAACTTTTTACTTTTTAAGTCTTTAGGGGTACACATTCAAGCCAGTAGGGTAATTTGCATCTATCCCATGGGTCTCCACTACAGGAGGTTTAAGGTATTATATAATGAAGACTGTAGCTCAGCTGAGTCATTCTTGCAGTTTTTACTGAAATACTTGTCTGTGTAACCTTTTTACCCTCTGTTTGAATATGTGTGTATAATACATACATATATATATATATATATATATATATATATATATATATATATATATATATATACATACATACATACACACACACACACACACACACACACACACACACACACACACACACACACACACACACACACACACTTTTCACAGTCAGTATTTCTCTCACTTAGCTATGTAGTATGCACGGTTAGAAATTATATACAATCACCAGGTATTTTAAATAGAAATCTAAATTATAGGAAATACTAGAATGGGCTTTGTAAACCATCTTTACTGGAAAATCTAAGGTAGTAGTGCACTATCATATACACAACTTCTGTCATACAACTGGAAGGAAACAAAATTGTTATCTCAACCCCTAACACTTCCGCTTTAACGGTGAGATAAAAATCTTTATTGCCACACAATACACCATAAAACTAGTATTAGGACCTACTGGCAATTAGCTTCTTAAAGACCCATGCAAACACACGGACACTTATATTGTCATTTGAAACAACACATTAAATACTGAATGGCAAAACCTTTTGCATGTAATATTTACATGACATACTGCCAGGGTACCTCAACTCTCATTTCATGTATTTTACCACTTTTGGGTAACTTTACTGAAGCTATTCCTAAGACACTGAAATAATCAAAACTATTACCATGGTCTTATAATGCATGTGCAGCTACTGGACTTGACAGACTTTTATTTCTCACATCTCTATATTTGAAGGAAATATTTGATGGTATTCAGCAAAAACTGGGTAAGAGAGGTTATGCACAGGAAGTGATTGCTAAAGCCAGAAAAAGTTCTGCAAGGTGGGGGTGGGACAAAGACAGACAAGACAGATAAGTTGAAAGAAATTACTTTTAATAAGAACATCTATGGTGTTTGTAAATATACCACATTTTCATCATGTTTTACACAAATTGCAAGTAGTAACTGTGTTAGCAGATCAGAATTTCAGAAAGTTACAAGATAAACCTGTATTTTCATTTACTAGTCATTTAAGCATAGAGAGATCTTGTCCTATAAAGTGAAGCTTATCAAAGATAGTTGTGCTTCTGTATGAAATCAAACATGGAAAACGCACTGTGTGTTGATATGTTTTGAAAGCTCGCACAGTTACCATAAATTGTAAAAATGTTAAGTTGAACAAGGGTTACTCTTGAAAAAGTAGCATAGTTATATATGCTATTAAATATGTCCAGAAAACCATAAAAGTGAATCAAGCAATGCTATTAAATATGCCTGCAATCCAGCCAAATGGTACACAAGACCAAATAAACGAATAGTGAAGATATAAAAACAAGAGTTTCTTAGAAATGTGAAAAATAAAAATCTGTCAAATCTAATAGATGCACATGCATTATCAGAACATGGTGGCAGGTTTGATTTTTAGCATTGTAATAGCCTCAGTAAAGTTACCCAGATGTGATGACTTTTTCAATAATATTAAATTTGAAGTTAGATTATTTCTTAAATACAACACTATTAACACTTAAGGGCATGAAATGAAGGTTACCTTGGCACTATGTGATATAAATGTTACATATAAAAGGTTTTGTCATTTAGTGTTTAATGTGTTGTTTCAAAAATGTGTGTATGTCTGTATGTATGTATGTGCATGCAGGCACACGTGTGTGTGTGTGTGTGTGTGTGTGTGTGTGTGTGTGTGTGTGTGTGTGTGTGTGTGTGTGTGTGTGTGTCTTTAAAAAGTCAATTACTATTGGGTTTTACTGCTACTTATATGGTGTATTGTGTCATAATAAAGATTTAATCCCCCCATTAAGGTGGAAGCCAAAGCATTAAAGAGTACCATTGTCAGTTGGGTCAGTTTAATTTCTAGTTGCATGACATAAGTGTTTATAGCTTCCCCATTTTATGAAATGCGTCATACATGGATGTGTACATTAACTTGTAGGCACTCCCACTAATAGTCATACAATGTAGCGACGGTTCTCTCATGTAATACACTTTTTTGCTATTTTAACAAAACACGGTGGTCCTTGTATGTAGCATGGGCTCTTTCTAACCAGTTCTATCAAATTTCAGATTAGGAAAGGCTACTTTGCAGACTCTTACATTTAGCTTTAAAGCACCATTTTACTTTCATATTGATGATGATGTTGATTGTATATATAGTTTGGTTAGGGGGTTCCAGAAAAAAAATTGTTGATCAGCAACTTAATGAAATGTAAAATGAAAGCATTCTGTGCCCCAAATCAAATAACTAACTTTCTCCACATTTTTTTCTTTTCAAGATTTATTTTGCAGTTACTTACACATGAAGCACCCAACATTATTAGAGTCCATTTTTTACCATTTGTAAATAAACAATGTTTGTATATCACCCAAAACACATGTATGGTTTGCATAAATGAATGGGATTTTTTTTCCATGTGACATTTATTAATCTGTTTTGCCCTTTCCATGTTGTGATCTATATATCTTCTCTGAGGTTTCCTTCATGTTGACGAGCTTGTCTGTACTTTATAATCAAATGACTAACAGTAGGAATTTCAGCTGCCATTTTGACTAACACACTTTGTTGAAATGGATACTCAGCTGAAGAGCACCCACAAATCATTGAAGAAATGTTTAAAGTGTGGATTTCTGCACTACATTTCCCCCACTCGCACCCCAGCTGCATGCTGGAAATTGTACCACAGAAAGGGCTTTGTCTCCACACAGCCTACACAAATAGCAGGTAATTCTAAAATCATTGCATTTTGAGGTAGAATCATATCTGCAGCCTCCTAAGGTGAGCTGCCATTGGTAAAATAGCCCTTCCTTAGCTTTTTACTTAGAGTAATGAATTACTGGAAGCTACATTAAATAGGACAACTTCAAACCTATGCAACACAGCTCTGTTGCTTTGTTCAAGAATTATGGACAAAAACAAAGAAATGCCAGAGAAGAGAGACAATCATGGTCAAATGGGGCCCTTAGCAGTGAACTACACCAGGACTCATCCCAACCGCACCAATATCCCTTTATTTGTCCATCTCTCCATGTTCTTCTTTCGGCTTTTCCCGGTTAGGGGTCACCACAGTGGAACTCCGGTCTACTAACGATTGGCAGTAGATTTTTACGGTGCCAAGGTACCAGCTCGATGCCCAACCTTCAATGAAGGCACCCCCATTCACACATGTCTTTTGAATGCCACTCGCCCATGGAGAGGACATGCAGACTCCACACAGAAGGCACTCCAGCCAAGAATCGAACGGGAGAACCTCTTGCTGTAAGGCGACAACACTACCGCTGCACCACCACGGCTATTTGTCCATCTCTCCATAATTACCGTAAAATTGTGTTCATACTTTACAATTATAAGAAATATAGTGGTATGTACATTGAGTTTATCACAGCACTATAATTCTTTTTCATATGTTACAACAAAAGCACTGAAGGCCATTTGCTAAAGAAAACAGAAAAGCTCTTACATTAAAAACAGACACAGCATGAGCAATAGCAAACTGCTATTTTCTAGAGACACTGACAAGCCATATCGATGATCTAACTGCCATATGCTTTACAGTACATGTTTCCTCCCCCGCCCCTAAAGGAAGAGCATAACTCATTTCTGTACACCTCTGATGTTGTTGGATTGCCTTGAACCTGAAACAAGTAAGCAACTTGTAGTGTCTATAACATGAAGGTGAACCTTTCCTTGTAAATGGCTTGTGTCTGTCATGTGTAACAGAGTCAGTATCTGTGGGTAATCTCTACTGCCGATAAAGAGGAAAACATGAGCAGTGAACGGAAGGCAGATTAATAAAAGTCAGTTGTACAAAAGGATGGTGAAGGATGCCCGTAGACTGAAGTCTGTACTGGAAAATAGTTGAGTAGGAATTATATTATAGAACAAATGTTTGAATGATATTTCTTCCTGTTTTTTTTTTTTTTTTTTTAGACAAAGAGGTCTGTGCTCTGTTCCAAAAAGGCATGGAAGCACTAACCATAACAGTAAGTGCATATGTGGTGTGCACAACTGCTGTATTTGTTCATATTACAATAAATGCATACAAGTTGATAAACTTTTGTGCAAAACACTGAATACATGCATGCATTTCATAAGTTGCTCTGATGCAGCAATTCATCTCATACTAAAGATCATGGGCTTTGCAAATGTCACTCAGGGACATAGGTAACAGGTTCAGTAGTCTATTGCATACTAAAGACCATGGGCTTTGCAAATGTCACTCAGGGGAGGCTCCCATTTATCAAGAAGGGGCAGTGCCTGGGATATAGGGTCTATATTAAATCACCGAATGCTTAAAAAAGCAAACAATGATTTATCTACCCCATGCGGTAGCGTTGTTGCCTCACAGTAAGACGCTGGCTGGTTCGATTCTCAGCTAGAGCATCTTCTGCGTGGAGACATGCATGAATGGACGTACCTTCGTTGAAGGTTGTGCATCAGGCCTAGCAAACCAGTATGTAAAAATCATCTTCCAATCATTAGCGGACCGGAGTTCTGCTGTGGCGACCCCTAACCGGGAAAAGCCAAAAGACACAAACAATGTAAGTGAAAGCTTACAATCCGAACACTTGGAACAGCGATTCTTTTTCCCAGGGATAAAAATTGCTGTTACAAAACAATAAAAATAAAAACTTCAAAACATTACATAAAGTGGGGGGCTTTGCCCCCCCCCCACTTAAATATACCAACTCCAAGATCACACTACAGTGAGGAAAACAGCAAAGTAATGTAGGCGGCCAAGTGATTTCTTTCCCAGGGAAAGAAATCACTTATATGCCGTTTCACTATTTTGCTGTTTCGTGCTTTCAAGTTTGATCAAGACGCATTCGAAGGATTGTATTTTCGATTATATAATAGGAACCCAGGATAGAGAATAGAAATATAGCTATCACTGTGAAAAAGAAGGGTGAGAACCCAGTACCTTTGCAAACCTGAAACATTATGACCATTCTTTTTAAACAGCAGTAACTTCATATTAAGGTTAAAAATAACGTAAATAAATAGAAAATCAATTGTGTTACTCGTGTTACTGCTCCCATAAACAGAAAAAAGATCAAAGCTTGATTTCATTGTGGTCATCCAAATATGCAGTAAGTGAGTTAGTGACAAGAACTTTACTACTACTGGTAATGTATGAGGATGGAGGGACTGGAGGCACCATTTTTAAATGCATCTACTGGTACACAATCATGCAACTTAGCAGAATTAATGGCCTCCCCCAGTTAAATTTTCAGACATTTTTGTTAGTAATGAAGTGGTCATGAACTGTTATGACTTCAAAAACATCTCATTAGTGTCTGCATCCATAATACATTGTGCAGAAATGTATGCCAACAGTGCTGATATATGAAATCAGGCATTTCATCCAGCTATAAGGGGTGTAGGAATAATGTTTTAAAAAACATGACCATGTGTTAGTGGTGTTAAATGGACAGGTCTTTCCAGATCCTTTTCTGCCATGTAGTCACCACCTACCATGACTTGGCCAAGGCATGTGGCACAATCCCCTACTCAGGCATAGCAGAAAAGTTAAGCAAACTAGAAATAAACCTCTCCATTTCTCACTGGATTACCAACTGCCTCATGTATAGAAACATATCAAAATAGTTGAAGCTATTCCCACAAAATGACCAGTCACCAGTGCAATACCCTGGGGCTAATTCCTGGGACCTATCCTCTTTGGCATCTACTTCTGTGAAGTTAAAGCCAATACTAAAGGAATCTGGCTATGTTTGCAGAGTTTGTTGCAGTTATAGAATCCCTAAAAGACTTGCCATCCTACAGGAAAGATGGTCCCAAATAAATAACATATGCCAGAATCATGGACTTACAGTTAAATTGCAAACACACACATTACTGTATCCTTTGGTAAGCTGACTCCCTTGGGAAGCTACCATATTGAGAATGCACTGCTACAAGCTGACTCAGTCATTCACAATTTGGAACTTATGTGGGCAGTAACCTAACTTTCAACCAGCATGTCCACTGTGGTGTGGAAGTACTTCTCTGTACAGCTTATTAACAAAAGGATTGCTCTAGGTCAAGGGATATCATTGTCCCACTCTATTCAGCTCTCATAAGACCAATCATTGAGTATAATGACCTCTTTTGCATGTAGCTGTACAGACATATGCAACAGCTAGAAAGCTCTTAGAGATGCCTTACAAAAAGGTTAGTTGACATATACAATTTGTCATACATGGACCATCTCACCATGGTCCCCGGGAACTACCACCACATTAGCCTGACGAGCCTGGTCTACAAGGCTATGGAACATATCATCATGTAACTTCTAAACAATGACACTGATAATCTCCAAAATCCGGACCCTACCCAGTTCAGTTTGTAAAAGGCAGATTATGTCTCCTAAACCTGATAGACTTCTTTGAAGCGGTCACCAAAGCTGTAGATGAGGGTAAGGTGGTTCACACATCTAGATCTCACCAAGGCTTTCTACACCATCCCCACTCTGGAATTATAGATAAACTCACTAAATTAGGTATAAATCCCTATGTCACAAGATGGGTTGCCAACTGGCTCACTGACAGAGCCCACACTGTGAAAGTAGCAGACTCTAAATCCAACTTCAGACCAGTGACAAGTTGAGTACCACAGGGTTCAGTCCTGGGTCCTCTCCTGTTTGGTATCTACTTCTCTGAAGTACAGGCTAATACAGAAGGTCTTTGGCTAACACAGGTCACAAATGACTGCAAATTAGGAGCCATAATCAAAACTCTAACGATGTGGACATCCTACAAAAAGGCCTCAATGAGGTAGATGCCTAGTGTCAGAGGCCTAGCTTCAAGCTCAATGCCAAAAAGTGCATGGTCATCCCCTTTAGTAAAAACTCTGTACCCATGAACTGCCACATAAATGGCAGTCTACTTAACGCTGAATGTGTGATAAGAGACCTTGGGACCCAGGTGGACAGTAGTCTCTCCTTTGATAATCACATCACCAGAGTAGTCAGGAAGTCCTTCGACATGGCACACCTCATCACAAAAGGTTTCTCATCCAGGAAAAAAAGAGGTCATTGTCCCCCTCTGCTTGTCACTCATTAGACCCATTATAGAGTACAATGCCCCTTTTGATATATACCACACAAGACATCTGCAACAACTGGAAAGGCTGCAGAAATACCTCACAAAGAGGATTACCGGCCTCAAACAGATGCCCTATGCAGACCATCTCAAAAAACTCCAGCTTCACTCCATCGCATATTGCTTACTCAGAGGCAATCTCTGCCTAACATACAAAGCTATGTCAAACCCAGAGCTGTTGGACATGCTCCAATTAAAGAAATCCCAATCCCTCCGAGCTACATGCTCTAGAGACCTAAACCTTGTCACCACAATAAACAGGACATGCTGGAGGAATAGATTCCTGTCCCAGAGACTTCCCATTCGCTGGAACAAACTATTTATCTATATCAAACAAAGCTCCTCATTATCACTCCAAGAAAAATCTTGATGATTGGATGGGTAATAGGAAATTCACCCCAGGGATCACGTCTGTGGCTCTGCTCGACAGGGGCAGAGGAAAATAATTTTCTTGGGTAGCAAAAGTCAGGGTACTGTTTGGCTAAGCTTATATAGGCCCTAGGGCCAATAGCCTAGCACCTACCTATGAACCATATTGCTATACTCAGTCTCTTTCAGACTGCTAAGATGTGAGCTATGTCTGTCATACAAGGCATCCTCTGACCCAGCCCTTGAGGAATTACTGCATATCAGCAAGTCAAACAGCACTAAAAATACTTATTCCATGGATCTAACCCTCCTCTGCATCATCATCACAGAATGGTGGTGTGGAAAGAGGAATATCTCAGAGGATACCACTGATGAAGAATAGACCAACCATCCACATAACACAAAGCTCATCCCTGTCCATAGTCAAGCTTAACTTGGAACTACAGATGGAAAATGGGAAAATTATGCCTGGGCTGCCCCCTACTCTACTAATGGACAGAGGCAGCTACTAAATGATGTATACCATGCTTGGGGACTATAATGATCTATGGTGTCATCCCCATTATTATTCATAATTACAGGTAGTGGGAGTCCATTAAGGGGTAAGGGAAACTGAGACATAATGGTGGGAATTTGGCTATGCTTAAAATGTCTTGCAATGATGGATAGCCTGGCCATAAAAGCAAGGTTAAAAACAATATATGTACTGAGTTTATAGTAGCTAGCTAACCATGTGCATTGGTAAGGTAGAAGGATACTTGCATACAAAATACACACACACACACACACACACACACACACACACACACACACACACACACACACACACACAATGAGGAGGACACGTATCTGAACCCTGGAGCTGTGAAGAAGACCCTTAACCACTGACAGCATTTTGTCTACAAATATAAACATAAAACATCTAATTTAAATTGCAAAATAGTGTGACAAATTATGGCAGAAATTTCTGCATTAATTTTAATTACATGCATCTTGTGTGGGAGTGTTTAGCAAGCTGTAAAATAATGCTTACTAAGAGCAACAACTGATCCTTGAGATATAAGTTATACATTCTATGCAAACATTACATGTCTACTAAAGAGGCTGTATCTAGCATCTCTGAGCAGAGACTTTCAATACCAGCATTTCTTTCCAGTGGTGCAACATATTTTTTCTGTTTTTATAGTTTGTTTACCTAACTAGCCAAATGCTAAGTACAATCTCACATTGTGATTCATAAGCATAGTATGCATTTCATAGTACATCCAGCTCTAAGTGACCCAGAGCCACTACGAAACACAACACATAATAGAAGTCTGTGTTTCATATTTGTCAGTACCCCAAATCTGCACAGTCAAGCTTCTGCTACATGGACCAATCATTTCACAGGTAGTCTGAATAAGCTGAAATCTTTAACAAGACAATAGTCAAATAGTGCTTTCAAACAGCTGACTATTTGTTTCCTTGCCAACCTACTGTTTCAGAAACAGTAAATGCATATCCGCTACTTCTGTTCACCTTGTAATTTATAAAACGTTCATATACACATGACTCCATATATGCATTTTAATTTTCTAGGGTTTACCCCCCCTTTTTCAATTTCTTAAAGTAATACAGTAGTTATTACTATCATCCCTCTCTCTTCCTTCTGAATTACTGAGAAATGCTTGTTTTCCATGTTCTCCCATCCCACCAAATTAAAGCACAATAGACATATCTGGACAGGGCCAAATCTCTTATCTCACTGGAATATGCACTGGCTTTTTTTTTTTTTTAACAACTTCTCCTTCTTGCTGTAATGCAGGCTACTGATTGGCTAGTGGCACCTCTTCCTTCCTTCCTTCCTTCTCATTGTAACACAAGTTGCTTGTTGACACACAATATCCTTTCCATCTTTTCTTTATTGCTCATTTTCAAGGGCACCCATGTCCCTCTTCGTACTGTAAAGGACTTTGCTTCTTATACAGGACCAGCCCTCATATCCATTGTAATATATTCAGTGCTGGAACCCAATATCACCACACCCCACCATCCCACAACCCTTTAGAATAAATCAAAGATTCTTTATCTGTGGTAACCCATTTTATTCATTAGAATGTTATTAAAGTTAATAATGCTTATTGTCCTTTGTCACAGTTTATCCTTTAGAATAACTGGTTCTTTTGTCTAGTGTATCCCTTTTTTATCTTCAAAACAGTGTAAGAAACTTTTCTGTGTGGAAGATTTTCAGTCCATTAATCACTGTATATTAATCAGATCAGACAATAGTAGTAGAAGTAGCGAACTTAAACTCGTCTTAAGTCAAAAAAATAATAAAAAATATATAATTTGAAATATTGTACAGCATTACTAAGTATTCAAAAGTAATCCAAGCAAGGCAGGCAGTTTGTTTTCAATCGAAAATCCTCTATTAAGTATGCAGACAAGTGATTCATTCAATTAAAACAAAAATAGAGTAATAATTTCCTCACAACAAGCTTTCTACATATATATATATATATATATATATATATATATATATATATATATATATATATATATATATATATATATATCCATACACACATACTTTTTATCAAGCAAGGGAGTGGCTTGTTCTGCTGTAAAACAAAGTGTTATTGGTACACATGTTAAATTCACATCCCTTCCCCCATCAGTGTGACATTCGAGCTGGTCCTGCCCTACTTAGTAGCTGTCATAATAATATAACCCTTATGTAGTTTTAACCAGATTATTAAATAGACTTAAGTCTGTGATTTTATCCAAGACAATATACAACATGGCTGGAAATATACCTTAGTCCATTTGGCAATCAAAAAAAATATATATATAAATATATACATATACACTTTACATGTAAAAAATCAATTGTAGAAATCATATTCTATTTTCATAACCTATTGTTAAAAAAGATCACTTTTGAGACTATTTTTTCAGTGGCATCCCACTTCAAACATGGAGGGGGATCCAGGAATCTGAGAAGGAAAAGTGCGTTTACCCCTCCCAATAATTATGAAACAGCATTATTTGAAAAAAAATATGTGAAAAAGAGATGAGGAAGGTAACAAAAGTGAAGTGGGACAGATAAGGAAATTTATCAGTAGAAGAAAAAGTAGTTCTCATAGCCCTAGCTAGAGACAACGACCTCCGGATTATGAAACCTGATAAAGGTGGGGGGGGGGGGATTAGTTATCATGCCTCAGATTATGTTTCGAGGATGTTTGAGATACTTAATGACCCCTCCACCTGTTCTAGGTTTTCTAGAAATGAAGTAAATAGGGCTTATATGAGAATTGATTTTTTCTTGTCTGATGCATTTTTACAAGGTGTTATTGACCAGAATGATTTAAGATTTCTTACAGTGGAACTCCCAAAATTTTCGGCATCCCTAAAGTCCACAGAAATCCACAGAATCTATCGTTTAGATGCATAGTATCAGCAAAAGCATCAAAAACTGCTCCTTTTGCAGCATGGGTGGATAAAATTGTAAGACCAGTGGTGAGGGAAGCCAAACATATTGTCAATGACTCCTGGCACTGTCTTGAAAGACAGAAATCAAACAGAGACTTAAGTTATTCTTTCTTGACAATAGATCATAAACCTATTCTCTGTTATTCCACATGAGAGTGGACTTGAGATGTTTCAGGAAAGTTTACTGAAAAATGAAAAAAATTGACAAGACTAAAGTTAATTTTTTTGTGGAAATTATGGAATTTGTTTTGAGAAACAATTTCTTACCTTTGGGGGGGGGGGGTTATTCCACCAGATATCAGGGGGTGGCTATGTGGGTGAAATGCACCCCCGTATTTGCAAACCTTGTATTATTGGAATGGGAGAGAAAATATATTTTTGATACTCCAATAATGGAGAAGATAAAATCTTACAACCGATTCCTGGACGACATTCTAATTTTATGGCAAGGTGGCAAAAGGGAAGTCCTTGAATTTGTTGAGTACCTGAATTCTACAACATCATCCTTGAAGTTTACTAGTAGATGGAAACCCCAAAAAATTGATTTTCTAGGTATACATCTTTGGGTTAATGAGGAGGTTGATAAACTGCACAGTACCATCTTCAGAAAAGAAACCTTTTCTAATACATTACTTCATTACAGCAGCGGTCATCCTCAGCATCAAAGAAGTATAATGAAAGGACAGATGGTGAGGTATTCCCTTCTCCTAAGTGATGAGAGAACCTTTAACAACGAATTACACACCTTAATATTTTTTTTTGAAGAGGGGTACCCACTAAAGGTCTTGATGAAAGTGAAACATGAAATAAATGAAAAAAGGCATGTATTACACCAACCTTTTTTTCAAGTGGGTGGAGGTCAACTACCTGTTACACAGAAAACTAGGGAAGGGGATGCTATTGTTTTGTGTTACAATAACTTGACCCCGACTATAATTAATATAATTAACAAAAGTTGGGAGACATGTTTTGAACAAGAAACCAAAGAAAAACTTGGATATAAACCACAAATACTTTACAGCAGGGGTAGAAATATTAAAAACATTTTGGAAGGCCATGGAAATAAAAGTAAACTAACGGGGTACAGGTCATTAATGTTCAAATGTGGGACTTGTAGGTTCTGCAAGTTCATCAATGATGGCCTCTACGTATCAGTAGTTAGTTCTAACCTAGCCTTAAAATGTCCTGGTAAATGCAACTGCAATTCAACCAATGCAGTTTACCTAGCAACTTGTACCTGGATTTTACATAGGTAAAACTACACGTAGGCTCAGGGACAGAATAAGTGAACTTCTTAGAGCAATTAAAAATAAAAATGTGCATAATGCTCTCTATCTTCACAGTACTAAATGTGTTGATTTTAAAAGATTAATCTTTTTTGTGATAGACAAGAGTTTTGCAGGCAGAAACTGGAGGTTGAGGCAAGGGAGGTATAATGGCAACTTAGATTGAATGCTACAGTGGCACCAGGACTTAATGATGCGATTTCAGTTGGGAGGGTGGCCTAATGGTTAAGGTGTTTGCCTTACAAACACAAGGTACAGGGCTTGAGTCTCACAAGGGATAATTGGCTAGGCTTAAAATGGCTCACAAGGGCAGTTAGCCTAGTACTAACCTATGAACCTATACCAATACTAAAGCAATGGGCTCTGGTCATATAGGAAAAAGTAAGTTATTAACTTTCGCACATTTGTGAAAGAACCAAGTGGTATGGGCATCTTAAATATAAATATGTAACTTTATATTCCTAAATATGTAACTTGACATTCATGGTTTGACTGCATTTTTTTAAAACTATTATTATGGGTTTTTAAAATGAATAGCCACATTATGTTATGACTCTGAAGAAGCCTTGTATGCCTAAGGTGAGAGCGCTTAGTTGGTTTTAATAAATTAGTTTTCGTTTACTTCTTGTGGTCAGGATTTGTTGTTTTTTAATTCGCAACTCTATGCATGACTAAAGTTATGTTGAAATTTGTGATTACTGGCAAAGTCTCAGTAAAATTCAATACTTTGCTCTAATTATTTTCTTGTAGTTACACTACATTTTGCCAGAACTTATTTGAATTTGCAGCAACTGGAAGAAGAAACTGATTTGGTTATAAATATCTTCTAGGAAATACTAACAGTAAATTTACAAATCTTAGAATCCATATTGTTTGAAATTATCACACATGATGGTGCATCTTATAATCAAACTCGTTCACTCCAGTGGAGCTCAGAAGTTTGCACTGTAAGTTCCAATGGGCGGAGCCTAACCCTTTTGACAGACTCAGATTATGTCCTCACATTTCAAACAAGTGTTTGTATGTCTTTAACCATAGGGGTTATGAAAGAAGTATAAATGGCAAACCCTTTAGAACAAGCTATTTTATAGTAGTAGTATTCTTTAGGTTCTAGGTCTTAGACTGAATTTTATAAATCACAGTATACACAATAACTATTACGCTTGTAATATTTTGTAAACAAATTACAATATCACAGCAACCATTCAAGATACGCACATACTGTCAGCAATATTTTATTCATTTAGCAGGAAGCTTTCATATGAGGCTGTCTTTGTTACTTGGTTGTTGAGATATTTAGAAAAATGTGAAAATTATAGTTGTATAAATTACTATCATAAAAACAGTTAATATCTCGTTACCTGCACTAGACAGAGGTCAAATATTAATGTAGCCGAGTTTGCCATTGTGTAAGTATTAAGATGAAATCTTTTAAAACCTTATACATAGCATGGCTTTGGAATTATTGATGCAAATATGAACAAGCAATATTTGCCACCTGGTGGCATCAGTAGGAGTTAACTGCAGATACACGTGGAGGTGTCACTCTGATGTAATGAGTTTTTAGTTCATTTAAGCAAGATGAACACATCCGAATGTTTGCAAACCAATCCCAACATGAACAAATCTCCCACCCCCTATCATCCATTCCTAACCAAACACAATCCTCACAAACGTATTCCCCTTCTCCCTTACCTCTGCTTAGCAGGCCACATTCATCCCAACCCAGGACCAAACATTTCTCTAACAAACAACCCTAGCTCCAACAACAAATCCACCAGTAAATACCTTAAATTCCTCACCGTCAATACCCAAAGCTTACCAAATAAGCTTACCCTCTTTTATGCCTGGCTCAATCATAATATACCTGACATTGTAGTTATCTCTGAAACCTGGCTAAAACCACACATAACCGACACCGAATTCCTTCCCCCCCCCGGCTATCAGTCTCTCCGATCCTACCGCGTAAGTAAAACAGGTGGTGGTGTAGCTGTAATCTACTCCAATCATTTCTCCATCACTCCCTACCCTAACCCTATCCCTTCCTTTAATAATGCTGAACTTGTAACTGGCTTTCTAAAATTAAACAACCATAAAAATATCTGCATTATGTCCCTCTATATTCCTCCTGGTAACAACACCAATACCCTGGAAGACATCCTCTCCTGGACCTCCTCTAATATTAAACTTGAAACCTATATTATGGGTGATGTAAATATTGACTGGCAAAAAATCATCAACCCTAATCCTACCATTTCAATCAATCTCTTCAATTTCACTCAACTCACTAACTCCATTACTAGGCCTAACAAAACCAACCCCCAGGCTCCATCCTAGACTGGATCCTGGTATCTCACCCTAACAAAATAACAAAATCTGGTGTCACTCCTGATATATTAGGAGACCACCTCCCTGCCTTCACCCATAGAGCTACACTCTCTCTCTCTCATATTCCCACCAACTCTTACATACTCGCAACCTCACTAACTTTAACCCTTCTACCTTTTCTGACTCCCTTAAGTTCACTAACTGGAACCCACTAAAAACCCTACCTTTAGACAATGTCGTTGACCATTTCAACTCTACATTCTTAACTGTCCTAAACTCTCTAGCTCCTATAAGAACAGAAAGAGTTAAAGCTAAAACCGCCCCATGGCTTACCAAAGAAACCAAAAAAATTATGCTACAAAGAGACACAACCTGGAAAAGCTATCTCCAACATAAACAGCCTGTATTGTTACTTAAATACAAACAGCTGCGAAACCAAGCTAAAAAACAAGTCATTAAAGATAAAAAGTCCTACTACATCAAACTCCAAATAAATCATGCAAAAAAACCCCAAACAATTCTGGAGCTCTATTAATTCCCTCCTCAAGCCTGGTACAAAAAACAACCCATCTCCTGACTTGTAAATCTGAACAAGAAATCGCCAAACTATTCAATACCTTCTTCACCTCTTCTATTGCTGATCTAATCAAGACCTTTCCCAACAATAACCCTCCACCCAACTCTGCTCAAGCTTCCTCCTCCTCCTCTCCTACACCCCCTACTTTTGAACTTAAACCTGTATCCACCTACCTTATAAAAAAGCTTCTCTCCAACTTAAACCTTGCGCCAATGCCTCCGACAACATTCCTGTCACGAAGCTTGCACTCGAGGCTGCTGCATATTACTCTGAATTTTACTCAGAAACAAATGTACTGAAGCATCCATACCTATCTGATGAAAGCATAACAGCAAGGCTAAAACTAACCCTGTATGGTAAACCTCAAAGAAAAAGCTCCTGGCCATCTATAACAGAGACAAGTCATCATTATAAAAGAAATTAAAAACTGGTAAATTGCTCAAGCTGGCCACTGGAAAACACAAGGCCGACTATGAATGTATGATTGCAACTGCTCAAAGACAACTATAAGGTCTTATTCAGCCATATTAGGAACCTTAGAAACAAGCAATAATTCTGTATCAAACTTAACTCTAATTCCACTTCCTTCTTTGACCTCAAGGATGTTGATATTCTTGTGGGCAAGTTCTCATATATCTTCATCATACCAGTCCTCTCAGTCCCCCCTCCCCACTAGCACTTCTGAAATCACTGATCTAAGTCCTTTCAGTATTTTTCTAAAATTAAGAATATCACTTCCATGGGTCCTGACAGTATACTCGGATACCAAAGTCCCTCCCAGAAAAACTCTTCCATCAACTCTTTAAGCCAAGTCTCTCTACTGGTATATCCCTGTGGTGTGGGAAGCAGCTGTTGTGGTGCCCCTGCATAAAAGTGGTCCCCATACTGATCGACCTCAGGAATTACAGGCCTATTACTCTTTCTTGTACTATTTATGAATCTGTGGAACACATTATAGCTGAAATAAAGATACAGGTCACCTTAAAAGACAGGCTTGGTAAAGTTTTTTAAAAGGTAACTTGATGCCGTGAATGAAGGTCATAGAGATGATGCTGTCTACCTGGACCTGGCCAAGGCCTTGGTCCCCTTGCTGTAATTATTAAATTCTCAAAATGACAATCAATAATCAAATAATAATATGTAATTTACAGGGCACAGTGTAATGAATATGATGCATTTTATGTGGGCAAGACTCTGAATAAAGTATTTCATGTCATCTGGCAAAAATCCACTCTGGATGGAAAAATAATGCACTAGCCAAACACCATCCTCTTCATAAAAGACACACAGGTTTTAAGTTCCAGATATTGGATCGTATAGACGTGGGTGATCTTGAAGGAGACATCTTGAATATGCTGGAGAAACGTGAACTCGTGTGGCAATTAAAACTGAACTTTTTTAGGAAGCCTGGACTAAACTACTATTGTTCACTTAAAGTGTACTGGAACTTAAAAAATTGCCACATTTTTTACATGACTAATTTTATTTTATTCTTCCAGTTGGTTTTTAAATACCATGTTAAATCATGTTAATTGAAGTGTATATTTTTGTTTCTATCATCATACATTTTTTTTCTTTTTCTTATTCAAAATGATGTATAACAACAATACTAGCCAAGTATACAAAATATTTCTGTAGATAGCTTTAGGATTCTTGTACACAGACCTGAAGTCTAGAAGGACAAAAGTGATCTTTGTTAGCAATAAGTTATAAAAATAGAATATGATTTGTACAATCCATTATTTGCATGCAAAATGTATATGTATATATTTATATATATTTTAGATTGTCAAATTTTCTAAGGTTTATATTTTTATATATTTCTAGCCATGTAGTATATTGTCTTGGATAAAATCACAGATTTAATAATCTGGTTAAATAAGAGGTACTACATCATTAGTAATTTTATTTAAAGTACATAAGGGTTATATTATTATGACAGCTACTAAGTGGGGCAGGACCAGCTCAAATGTCACAGTGATGGAAGAAGAGATGTGAATTTAACATGTATACCAATACACTGTGTTTTACAGCACAATTAACCACTACCTTACCTGATAAAAAGTATATACATAGAAAACTTGTGAGGAAACTATTATTCTGTTATTTTTGTTTTACTTGTGTCACTTGCCTGTGTACTTAAGGATTTTCTACTGGAAACAGACTGTCTACCCTGCTTGGATTACTTTTGAATACTTAGTAATTCTGTATAATATTTCAAATTATATTTTTTTATTATTTTTTAATTTAGGATGAGTTTAAGTTTGCTACTTCTGCTACCATTATCTGCTCTGATTAATAACAGGCTATATATAGATTGAAAATCCTCTACACCGAGAAGTTTCTTGCACTGTTTTATTTACTCATTTAAGGATGTATACTATGTCCTTGTAAATAATTATTTGTCCTACTTTCCTTCCTATATATTCTAGTAGTAAGATGTTCCATCTCATCCCAATGCAGGCTAATATCTAACAAATGAATAGTATGGTGGGAACATTTCAACTCAAAATCCCCCCCCCCCCAAAAAAAGTGGCGCTTGAATTTAAATGCATAAACTCAGTAAGGTCATCTTCATGAGAACCCCATGTCAGATATACATCATCCACAAAATCTGGCATACTATAAAACATAATGTGCTAGTGGATTATAACCAAAAATGTACTCACATTCCCAATTATACAAAACAAGACAGGCATAGGTGTTAGCTACAGGAGTACACATAACTACACCAGTATTTTTGGTAAATAAATGTTATTATTGTAACAAAAGATGTAATTTTCAAGCACTAGTTCCAACACGTACACATTAATAAAACTGACGGTATTACTAGTATTTTCTGAGCACGACTGGATCACTATGTTGAATGCTGCTAATGAAACCTGGCATAAACAAATACTGCCTCTTTAAAACTGCTTTGAAACAAAGTGGATTACATCACTGATTGATTAATTTAACTTTGTCAACTGAATTATTGTCTGTCTGTATATAAGGTATGTATAAGATATGTTGTGGAGTTTTTAAATTTCCTTGAAAAAGCATTCTTATGTGAAAGCTCCTACTTATTTTACCATTTTGCATTATTTTGTTTCCTGTTTTATTATATTCTTTTGTTGAACAAATAAGTATTCCTGCAGTGTATTATTTAACTTTTAATAAATAATTAATTAATGGTTTTGGGAGGGTATTTAGAGTGATATTATTGGCTTTCGGAGACGAACAAAATGGAAGTATAGGAGCATGTTGGGATTTGTTACTTAAAAGATTCAGCAAGGAGAACTTTAGAATCTAAGATTTTCCCAAGGAAGTGAAAATGGCATACGCATGTATATATTTACTTATTTAACCAAGTTGGTGGGTTGGTCTACAGGCCCTTTTTAGGCACAACCCTGGACATCTAGGCAATAACATCTGCTTCACATTGAACAATTAGTAAAGACAATTAAAGAGCAAATCAGAGTGACTATCATATAGTCAAGATTACATAACCGTAAGCATTGAATGTTACCTGACATTGCATTAATAATTGGTAGCATGACAGTTAACAAGAATAGTTGTTATATAAGCAGAGTAACAACAGGAGTTATAGGGAAAACTCTTATGTCGGGTAGCAAGGTAATATCAAATTCTTCACATGGAAAGGTTCAGTAAGTTGAAAGTCATAGGTAGAAGATAAGGATGCTATAGTTTACAAATCCTAAAAGCACTACAAGCCATCTTAGGATGTACTGTTATCCCCTATTGAAATGAGAATATGTATACTCAGGTGTTCAAGTTTATTAAATCTGTCAAAATGTACGTTTCTGATCATTTGTTGTAGTAAATTCCAGGCTGCCGATGATAAGTTTGAGAATGCTTTTTCCCTTCTTCTGCTTGGTTGAAGCTGTACCACTGTTATAGTACTGCTTCTATATGATCATAGAGAATATTTAGATTCTCTGTGCAGTTTTTACAGTTAGTTGGAGACAGTAGGTGCAAAATAGTTGGAAAGTTAAGTGGTTTAGGAATGGAGTTGCTTTAACAGGGATAGGTGGCCATCTAGCTGTTTTTAGTGTGCAGCAGTGATGCTATCTGGTGGTGTCAAGAGAAATAAATCTACCAAATGTATTAACTGCAGCCTAAAGACTAAAGATGCCTTGTACTGAATTTAAGGCAACTAATAAATAAATGGGATACACTTTTCAGAATTATTTGTACTGATAAATTATTTTTTGTTTCAAAGAAAATTAGATTGAAATGCTTGTGTGCTAATCGTAGGTTATACATTTCTCATTTGATCTACATGTGAAACGTCAGGTTCTGGTGAAATATTATACCAGTATATCTTTGCTTCACATAGCTGATAATTGTTAAGGTTGGATTTGGTTTCAGCTTTTGATATAATACGAATACTTGTCTTCCTCTAGATTTCATCACAGTCTAAGTTGGGATCTACTGATATCAGCATGCAGTGTATTGTTTAGGTTAGGCAGACCAAGTGGTAAATTACAAATAAAGTCTGAGTAGAGTAAGGAACCTAAGACAATGCTTTGCGGCACCTGTGGAGGTGATACTGTTTGGTGGTGTATTACAGCCACGGTTATCTGTGAAACATCTCTGCAATAAGTAATCTCAGAACCATTTTGAGGCAGTCCCACTGATTCAAAATTAAGCTAATACTTTTGGGTAACTGTGTGGTTGATCGATGCAAAGGTGAGTTTTAGGTCAATAAAAGGACTTGTGTCCCCTTGCTTTGGAAATATGGCTTGTTACTCTTTATATTGCTGCTTGGGAATTATAAGCACCTCTGCACTCCTAATTTAGGAGTGTCAGTATTTAGTAATGAAATATTTAGCAGTGAAAGGTGAAATATATTAAATAATGAGTTTGTAGTAGGGGTGGGGTTTAGCTGGTTGTATGTTACAGAGAACTCAGAGTGTGGCATTAAGGGGGTTTTACATTAAGAAGTCATAGCTAAGCTCTGTGTTTATTGATAACTGCTGCTATGTTATTTCTGACTGCTTTCAGGGTCTTACAGAACCATTTAAGTGTGCCAAGATAGAATGTTTGCTCATTTTAACATCTTATGAAACTCACCTAACAAATTCCATTTTTTCCTAATCTCCTCTCTAATCCTTCTCTTCAGAACCAAGGCATACAACATGTACCTACGCTCATCTTGTAAATGCCATGAAGATATATTTGAATAATTGGTTTTTGTTACGTACTCTGTCTTTACAGAACTCTGTATTTTAACTGCTGCTTTCTTTGGATTTGTATCTTGTGGCAAATTTTATTTTCTCCTTTGACCTCCTTTGAAAATGGGGTGTGTGCAGTAGGGCTAGCCTGGTCAACAATATACAAAAATAGAATAAAATAAATAAATACCATCATCAAATATCGAGTGATGCAAAACAAACAGATCCCTTAAATCATATTCAATAAACTTAATAAAACTGCTATAAAAAAATCGGTGTACCCCCCATTACCCACAATTTTAAGCACTAATAGAGGTACCCCCTCAAGTTCAAGGGGGCACCAATTTTTTAATTAATGACTAGAGGGAAAATTCTAGTTGCGTGTTCAAGAGAAATCTTTCAGCTGCCTGTATAGCAAAATCTGCAAGAAAACATGAGTACCCGAGTCTGATGCTACCAATTTGCCTAAACACATCTCAGAATTAAACGCAATGATATATGTGATAGAAAGATCATGTACAAAAATTTCAAGCATGTTGCACTTAAGTCATTTGGTCCCTATAGAGAGAGAAAAAGTTAGAAAAGGCCACCATGTTTCTCCAGTTTAGAATGAAAATTACAGAGCAAAATGATGCCATACAGAACTGTTGAAGAATTATGACAGTTAATGTGCTGCTTTCCAGTTCTCATTTCTCAGATTTAACATCATCCTTGCAAAGGTTGATCAAGTAATGTGTCCCACCTAAAACTACACAACTATGAAAATTTGGAATGTCCTGTGGCAAATCATCCATACTAAGCTAATCTGGGCAGGACTGTGTACTTGCAGGTGTTGCAGAATATGGAAGATGGATATGGAGCTCATATTGTGATTTATGCAGAAATAAACATTGTTAAAGCATTTAATAAGATATAAGCCAAAGTGTAGAAACCGTATCACCATCCAGCCAGCTTCTTCAGGAGCTTACTCCTCCCAGAGTAATCAAACATTTATTTCCTCTCTAACAGTGTCAAATAATAAAACACTTCCCTAGTCACTCTAGTAATAAACAAAATTTCATAAACAAAATGTACACTCAAATACCACAAGAGCAAGACTACTTGCTTAAATTAAATCCCTTGAAATTATATTTTACAAAATTAGAACAAAAAATTAAATAATAATAAAATAAACCATGTACTGCAAATAAACAGCCAGAAAACAGTATTTTCAGCAAAACATATACAGTTCTAAATGGCTATGTAAAGGCTAAGCAAACAAATTAAACTGTTAAAGCAAATATTAAAATAACCCTCCCTTCACCGCTAAAATGTGACCAACACATGATTAAAGATCATTTCAGAATTACCAAAACACCCAAGAGGATGGTAGAAACCACTGACACCATTAGAACCAAACAGCACTGCTGCTAACAGTCAGAAATGAAGTGTTAAAATTGCAACATTTTACCATTAATATACAGTTTTGCACATATATGTATTTTATATATGTTTTTGATATTGATTTGAATGCTATTTTTAAGAACTTTTAAGTAATGTTTAAAAGTGTTATTGCCATTTGATATCTGCTTTTTGTATTGGTCAATTTTTGTATCACATGACATGAAATAATTGTACTCATACCGGGTATTTTATGACATCCAACAGTTCTGATGAAGTCCCTTAATGGGAAGAAAGAGCTCAACAGCTGTGGATATTTGTTATTACATTTTCAGCTACATTTCCTCGTTGTGGCTCACTTCATTTCTGACTGTTAGCAGTAGTGATGCTTGGTTCCAGTGGTATCAATGGTTTCTACCATCCTCTGGTGTTTTTGGTGTTTTATTCAGTTCCAGTTTGTGTTTTATTATTTCAGAATTAGCCAACTCCTAAAAAAGAGTGGAGCCCTGACTATGACCCAGATCTTGGTTTATTGAGTAGGCCAGGTAGTAATGAGGACAACTTAAGGAAAGAATGATAATACTTTACCAGCTCACATAGTCCTGGGTAGAGGGGAGTGTGTTTGTGTGTGTGTGTGTGGGGGGGGGGGGCGTAGCTCTAATTCTCCGCTTACTCAGACTTACCCATAGCTACTGTCTCTGGCATGTATGGTTAGCTGTCAAACAAAAGAAATTAGCTGGTAAAAACATAATCAGTCATTACTATTGTATTTTATTAAGTTCTTTGGCATTCTATTTTTTTATAACTACTAATGTTAATCATTTTAGTACTTTTTGTATTAGTGGCTGGTAAAAGTTAGCTTGTTGCAAGCACTTTGCATCTCTAGCATTACTGAGTACCATATTTTACTACTGGATTTTAAGTCCTTAGCCAAAAAAAATATCTGTTTAATGCACCAATTTTAATTGGAGTGGTTTTGAAATCAATGTGGGATTTTCTTTTGTTTTTATTGCAATGTGAAGACTTTGTAATAAGCTATTTTGTAACATGTACCTGTAAAGTGGTAGAGGGTCCACAGTACATAGTCGCAGTGTCTCACAGCTACGATTTTCTGGTTTGGTGACCGGGTGGGGAACCTACATTAACTCCTTGTGTCTGGGTGGGGTTTTGCCAGGTGCTCTGGTTTCCACCTACATCCCAAAGACATGCTGTCAAGTGAATTTGTCATCCTCTAAACTGTCTATATTAATTCACACAGTATGTGCATGTTATGGAATGGACTTATGTCTATCCAAGAATGGTTCTCTACTCTTCTTTGTTGGGATAGGCTCTGGCTTTCCTGAAACCCTGAGTAAGATAAAGCTGCTCTCACAGAATGAATGAGAGCCTGCATCGACAGAGTTTGGTAGACTCATGCTGTGCCTGAATTCAGTAATGCTGACAGTGCACTTTGGGGGAATGGATGGAGGTGCTGCAGTTTTATTGCAGATGTGGTCAAGTAAAAAGTTTTATTTTAAGCTTCTTGGTAATAGTTCTTACCATGTTGTGCTTTAGTTTGTAATCTTTTAGTGATGGCATAACCACTTGCTGACAGCAACTTGTTCAGAGTCACTGCAATAATAGAGTACCGTTCGATTTTGGTACTAATTTAACAATGAGTTGAGTAGATCATTCTTCAATAAAATCTACAATATTTACAGGGTGCAGCTATTGTAAACTTATTATAGGCGAAATTAATCCAAATCAGGCTGATATCTGCAAATATATATACTTACTGTAATCAAAACATCAGTAATTTCAACCACAAATGATAACAACACAAACATCGACAGCACACCACACATGTTCATGGAAAATCCTCTCACATGCAAAGTAAAAGTTTAAAAGACTACAAACACTATTATTTTTAGAGGGCAAACTACCTTGCACACCCCCCACACACTAAGTCTGAGACAGCACTAACCTTGTGGAAGAGGCAAATTCTGCAACACTGGAGACTGTCGATCTCTTGCACCTCACTATCATCTGCATTGTCGACTTGTGTGTCCATGTAACGACTTATGTGTCCGTGTAACAAACCTTGACATTTGGAAGTTTCAGCTAAAGTCATGGCTTCCATATATGAAAATGTATGTGTAAAAGAAGTAGACTATATGCACAGTTTGAGTGTATGTGAATAAATGTAAACCAACCTGTTAGTCACTGAACACATCTCAAAGGTAATTTTGTCCTCAGAAATAATTTCTCTTCATTTACTGCAGTTTTAGTACATCTAGATGTGAAATTCACAACTGGTTCCTATATTTTTGGTGTGGTTTTATCATTGTTATGCATTCTGCACTTGTACAATATTTCAGAAAAAAATCACACGCCTGTGTTTCACTGAAAGCAATTTTAAAAGTTTAATGATATTTTTGCTCTACTTTTCTTGTGTGCATTTTTGCAGCATTCGGAATAAGTAGGTCTGTCATAAAAGTTTAAAATGCCAGGTTTATGAGCCTCATAATCAAGTATGGTTAATGACTCAGTGGAATTTTCATATTTGCCAAAGAAAACAAGTGCATAAACAGATAATTAAGAAGCTTAACAATCCTGGATGCTAGATAAGGTGGGATCAGAATTTTTAAACTATAACAGGAAGCATAGCTTTCAACTATCCAGATTTTCACAGAATGTTCAGATTTTTACCTAATTTTTGGTGTATTCCTCATAAAAGTTGTGGTTTTCTGGGAAATCACTGATGACTGAAGTCGTTAAATAATGACATACATTTGAGTTTCAGACTTCACATCCTCCAGAAAATACATGCCAACACAGATCCTGTTATTCCAGCAATGTTTTGTGTTTAAAAGAATAATATTTAAAATATGTCCCTATTTTTGGGTCTCTGTCTCCCGATTTTTTAGGCCTTGCCCAGATTTCTTGCCCTAAGAGGTTGAGAGGTATGACTGGAAGCCAGACTGAAGAATTCTGTCAGTTTCTAGATTTTTCTGCTGAAACAGTTGCACAGCAAGGACAGTATAAGCGGCTTTGGTTCAAGTAACACCATATCTGGTAATTAGGGTTGCCAGCTGTCCAGTTTTTGACTGGACTGTCCGTTTTTCAGAGAAATTGTCCAGTTAAAGAAATTCATCAAAACCGGACTCGTGAAGTCAGTTTTTTTTTTTTTTTGTGTGCGCCGCCAGAGCGAGGAGAGGAGAAAGTAAATGTATCCAGCTTGAACGGGAGCATTTTTAGTGAAGGGAATGTACTAAATGAACATGATATACATACTTAACAGTAGCAGTGCAATTACCGCCGCCCGTGTTCAACTTCTCTCCCCTTTAAGTACGGCTTAAGTCATCATGCGTGCGTGCTTATTCCACCACTCACCAGCGTGGAATAGAAATAATTGTGTGGAAATTTTAAGCAGCCCAGTTCCAGCGTGAAGAGCAAGAGACAAGACTAGGGGCTGTGTTACCACCACGTACAGACAGTGTAAAAACTTTCAGACTACGGCAGAAATAATTAGATAGCCAGCCTAGGTCAGGTGAGGACTCTCTCTTTTTTGTAATTCTAATTCATAATCATCATAGCAGCCTTTTATGCATAACATCATTATTAGGTCAATGTCCTCCTGCTACTCTCTGAGGAAAGGGAAAGTCTGTGCTGTGTCAGTACAGTAGAGGATGATGACAATAGTGAGTCTGATATATATATATATATATATATATATATATATATATATATATATATATATATATACATACATACATACATAGAAGTATGTATATATATATATATATATATATATATATTTTGCTAGCATATGCCTGCCTCTGTGTGATGGAGGGAAGGATCTGTGTAAGATTGTAACTGTGGCACACTTAGCAGGATCAAGGAGATGATGAAGGTTTGAGAGTCAGGGCCCAGGCCAGGGGTCAGTATAATTTTTGTATGGTATATATTGAGTATTAAGTGTGTGTGACAGAGAGAGAGGGAAACAGTAATAATCTTCTTCTTCTTCGGCTTTTTCCCAGTTAGGGGTTGCCACAGCAGATCATCTGTCTGCTCATGATTGGCAGTGGAGTTTTACAGTGTCGAGTTGCCAGCCCGGCACCCAACCTTCCACAGAAGGCACACACACTCACTCACACCTAGGGCCAATTTAGAGTGTCCAATCCACCTACAGCATGTCTTTGGGATGTGGGAGGAAACCGGAGCACCCGGAGGAAACCCACGTGACCACAGGGAGGACATGCAGACTCCACACAAAAGGCACCCCAGCTGAGAATCGAACCAGAGAACCTCTTGCTGTGAGGCACCAACGCTAACCGCTGCACCACCATGGCCACCCCTGGGAAACAATAATAATAATAATAATAATAATAATAATAATGTAGGGCATCAGATTAGATTTTGGTCTTTAGGGCAGCCAGCGCAACTACTCACATTTTTCTTCTTCTTTCATCTGCTCCCATTAGGGGTCGCCACAGCGGATCATCTCTTTCCATTTCTTCCTATCCTCTGCATCTGGCTCTGTCACGCCAACCACCTGCATGTCCTCTCTCACCACATCCATAAACCTTATCTTAGGCCTCCCTCTTTTCCTGTTACCTGGCAGCTTCATCCTTAGCATCTTTTTCCCAATATACTCTGCATCCCTCGTCAGCACATGTCCAAACCAACGTAATCTTGCCTCTCTGGCTTTGTCTCCAAACCTTCCAACCTGGGATGACCCTCTAATATACTTATTTGTAATCCTGTCCACCCTCATCACACCCAGTGCAAATCTTAACATCTTTAACTCTGCCACGTCCAGATTTGACTCCTGCCTTTTTGTCAATGCCAACTGTCTCCAATCCATATAACATACATAGCTGGTCTCACTACCCTCTTGTAGACCTTCCCTTTCACACTTACTGATAGTCGTCTGTCACAAATCACTCCTGATACTCTTCTCCACCCACTCCATCCTGCCTGTACTCTCTTCTTCACCTCTCTTCCACACTCACCATTACTCTGAACTGTTGATCCCAAGTATTTAAACTCATCCACCTTCGCCACCTCTACTCCCTGCATCCTCACCATTCCTCTATCCTCCCTCTCATTCACACACACATATTCTGTCTTAGTCCTGCTGACCTTCATTCCTCTTCTCTCTAGAGCATATATCCACCTCTCCAGGTTCTTCTCCACCTGTTCCCTATTCTCACTACAGATCACAATGTCATCTGCAAACATCAGCAACTACTCACATTATGATATGAAATAAAATATTAGTAAAAATAGAATAATTAATTTTACGACAAATCTCTTCAAAGCCGAATGGCTCTCTATGAAGTACCCAGCTAAGGAAAGTGTTAGAATCCCGGCCAGTGACAATAAAAGTACCCACTGTCTGCTACTTACAAGAAGTTAAAATACTCCACAAAGACACCTCTTACGGCCTTCACTGAAAACTCGCACCTGAATCGCAGACATTAGGTTTCTGAAACCAAACACACCTGGAGATAAAGAAGTAGGAAAAGAAAGTCTTTTAGAGAATGAGCCAGAACCTTCTAACCAACGAAGGTTAACAACTAAAACAAAAATAGTATCACTTCACTAGTGTGGTTGTAGTCCACAGACACAAATTACTGCTTAACTTTCAAAGGGTACCTTTAGGAAGCACACCTACCTTGAATATTATTAAGGTAAAGCAAATTAACCTTACAGGGAGCTAATCTAACAATATACATTTTTTATTTAATGTCTTAGCTACTAAGCTACACCATGGCTTAGTTCCAACTTCAGATAATTAGCAATCCTTAAACGAGGCAACAATGCACAATTTACCTTTAAGTAGTTTGTATGAAAGAGAATACAATGCCAGTGATTTCAAACAATCCCCATAGGACAGATGGGAAGACCTTGAATGTTCCTTGTGGTTTCTTTAAACCTAGCTAAATTTCCCATTCCAAACTGTGTACCTTGTGTCTATGAGGTAAACATCTTAAACAGTATGCTAACCCCAGACTTTCTTTTCAAGAGTTTTGGTAAAATGCAAAAATAAAAGGATCATTTATTAAATATAACTGTAATTCACTTAAAAAGTTAAAATGAAAGAAAGTTTGCATCAAAAGCATTTTTGAGCAAACAACAAGTATGCCATTATAATGCCTAACATTGCTAATTGGGAAATCCACGACAATTTACCAGAAAAGTTAGCAATTATACAGGGAGCAGGCAGAATATAAGGCAAAATTGGGGACATTCTACAAAATCAGGGAGCCTGAGAAGTATGTTTGTGTCTTCATAGCATTAGTTACCTAATGTATGTTGGTTTTGTTAACAGAAATGGTCTGTCTGGAGAAAATGTGGTGCATTAACCTTAAATAATGATAAAAATTAGTGTTATGGACTTTATTTCAGAAAATATATATATTAATTCACATTAAAAAAACTTTGCCAGGATCTCCTTGTGTTCTGACTGAGTGTACTTCTCAAACAATCTGGAAATATAGAGCTGATAAATATTTTTTGGCACTTTTTAACTATTCAACATTGAATAAAACAATAATTGAATTCAGTTCAGAATACAGTTGGAATAAATTACATTTATTTAAACTGTATTTGTTTTAATATTGCTACACACTCAAGTGTGCTAGCTCGCACTGCACAGTGTGCACTTAAATTGTTTTATGTGCTGTTTTAGCTGCTTTTCTGTAAAACAAACAAAAACAAAAATTCTAAGCTTGTTTCCTGCCTTTCCTGTAACTAGTTTAGTCCAGATAGAGGTTTGCTGTATCCAGGATTGTTTATAAGCTTCTGAGCTCCCCAAGCCTTTCTGTGTTGGAGGGATGCCTTCTAGCTTATCAGCTGGACTGTGGGACACCGTGGTGTGGGAATACCCGATGCTACTAGACAGTAGACTGTGCCAGTATAGCCTTGCACCAGTCCAGGGGCACACACACTAACAAGCAGATGTTCCTTTCGTAAGTGATGCAAAAGTAGTTGCACAGTATTTGTGTAGACTCTTTATTAACGCAGCTTTTTGTCTTTAAGTTTAACTAACTCATTATATGTCTGCTGTCACTGTCTGCAGGTACTTATTAATACTGTTATTATGGAAGACACGAATAACGGTGTCCGCGTCAATGATAATAATGAGAGTTTTGGCAGCCCAACTACCCGGTCAGACAGGTCTACCCCACCAAAGAAGCGAAAATGAAACATCTATTATTATAATGCAGAGTGGGAAAGGCAATTTTCATGGATACAAAAGTGCACAGAAGATACAAAAGCTAGATGCAAGCTTTGTGCAACATCATTCACTGTTGCATATGATGGAAAAAAAGCAGTTAAAGCACACCAAAGCACCAAAAAGCACACTACTCGTTCCCAAGCTAGTGCGTCATCTCAACGACTGAAGGCATTTTTCACATCGCCAAACAGTACAGCATCTCACAAAGTATCCCTAGTGGAAATTGTTGAAGTGTATCATGGAATTAGACATCATGTTTCGTATAATGCACAGGACTGTGGTATGAAAGTTATGAAGTCTGTCATTGATGACTCGGAAATCGTTAAAATGACCTGCGGCTGAACAAAAGTTTCCACCATAGTCAACAATGTTTTGTACCCATTTTCACTAGAAGTTGTCCTTGAAAAGTTACATGCTGGTTTGCATTTTCCATTGCTACTGATGCATCTAACAAAGGGAATGGTAAATTCTGTCCGGTTGGTGTTCAGCTCCTCACCCCACAGAATGGAATTTCTTTCAGTGTTATTGACTTTTAAGAGGATGCATTAGAAGACTCTAAGTCCGTTAAGAATAAACTCTGTCGTGTTTTACCAGAATGTAAATTGTCTTGGCAAAATGTTACCGCTTATGCCACAGATAATGCATCGGTAAACTATGGCATAAACAACTCCGTTTATCAGAAGTTAGTTTTAGAGGAGAATCCTAAAATTATTGCAGCACACTGCAATGGCCACATTAGGCATAACTGTGCGAAAAATGCTTTAAAGGTCATGTCATTTGATGTTGAAAATTTCGTCATGAAAGTGTTTGCTGAATTCAGTAACTGTGCATTGAGGTAAGCAGAACTGAAGAGCTGCTTTGATTTCTAGGAGTCTGAATACCACGAGATAATCAGACATGTTCCAACCCACTGGTTGAGTTTGTTCAAGGCTCTTGACTGAATTTTGCTGTGCTGGATGCCTTTGAAAACATATTTCTTGTCTCAAGGAGAAGCTGATTGTCCGAAAGTGATATGGAAAATGTTGAAGGACCAGGAAAACGAACTGGCAACAGACGACAGCCCAACAAAGTCAGACCTGTATCTGTATTTTACACACTTCTTTATGCATCCTTTCAAGAGACAATTTTAAAGCTTGAGAACAAATCAACAACAGCTTGTGAACTGTACGGTATAATGGAACAGTTTAACCTGTCTCTGCAGCATAGGGCTGATGACAAATTTTTTGGTATGAAGGTAGCATTTGCTCTGCGAAAAAGTTATCTACCACAGCAGTTCATTGAAAAGTTTATAACTGAAGCTCTGTATGTGTACAAGCGAGCAGTGACATATTTGAACAAGTGGTTTGCATTCAAACATTCCCCGTATCATCACTTCACGTCACTGTCTTTGACCAGTATCACAAGATCACCTTCACTTGATGAAGTGATTGACATTTGGATGCAAACACCTCTATCCACCCACCATCCATCCGACAGCCTGCACGATGACGTGCAAGCTCTTAGTGAAGTGTTCGACATTATCCAGAGCTGTGCAAGTACAGCTGAGGCTTGGTGTAAGTTTTTCGAGCACGAGTCTGCACCAAATATGTTGAAACTTGTTCAGCACATTCTGTCTGTTCCAGTCTCAAATGCGTGTGTTTAGCGTTATAACATTTGGAAGGATGAATGAAACAGACTTACGCCAGAATAAGTTAAAAGTGAACTGTCAGTTTTCTTTAACCTGCCATATTCCTGCACCGAGTTTAAGTTTGTTATTTTACAGAACAAGCGCCTGCTCAGGGCTGCTCAGTCGGACTCCAAATACCACAAATGTGGAACTTCAACTGAACTATGCACTATTCCTAACAGACTCTAAAAATGGACACTCCTACACACAGTACCCAAACTGCAACCACATTCCAACTATGAATGTACAGTACAAGTGCATGCAAAGTATGGCTGTACAACTCCCTGACCATCACCACAGACACAGACACAGACCAGAGCTGATCCACAAGAGTTCAGACAGAATGAAAGAACAGGTCTTTGGGAGCATAATCTGTTGTCCACCCTCTCAGTCCTTATAGGTGAGGGATGCTTTCAAGTCAGAAAGTTATGATCAAAAACATTCCACAGGCACAGTGGCACACAGTGACAGAGGTTGACTGTTTCAAACCCTCAGGTCTACACAGTTCAGTCCCATCCACTGGTTCCTGTATAACGTTTGAATGTTCTGAGTGAGCTTTCTTTGTCTACTTCAGTCTGTTCCTGCCTTCTAAAAATAAATTAGCTGACTGACTATTTTAGAGTCTGTATATATTTAATTTTCCTTGCTCTTGTGGCCTGGGTCATGGTTGAAAAGGGTGAAAGGACCTGTTCATTTACTCAGCAAATGAATAATGCAGAGAAGTTAGCCTACTCCAATGCAAATATTAGGCTGCATAATTGACAGATTTCTAACAACATTTATTTACATCAGGAAGCAGCAAACACAGCAAAGCAGGCCAAACTGAACCGAGTCTAATGGATTTGTTGTCAAGACTAGCTCTGAATAGGTTTCCCTACAAGTTTGCAAAGGACAACTGGCCATTTTATGAATGGACAAATGTCTTTGCCCAACACGGTTCAGTTTCTGAATGAAAATTCGGCAAACTGAGCTGTGTGCAGGAAGTAGGAGGTACAATGAGGAAGAAGCAGAAGGATGGAGGAGGTTACTAGGGAGCAAGAGGAGGAGTTAAGGAGTGAGAGTGAAAAAAAAAAAGACATCTGTGACATGGCATTAACCACCAGTGGAATCTGGGGAGATGCTTTAGACATTGATTAATGTGAATGAACAACTCGTAAGAAGCCAATGTTTGAATTGCTTATTTACATTTTTTATAGGACATTGCTCATGTACAAAGAACACTTTAAAATATTAGCGATGTTAACCTGAGAAGTTGACAGAATAACTGGATGTGTGAGCTGCACCTCTATCTTTGGCATGTACATACAACAGCTGGAACATATTTAAAGCTTCCTTACTAGAAGAATCCAGTGTCTAAACACATTGTCTTATACAGATCTCCTTAAAGCTCTATCACTATACCGGGTCTCCTACAGGTTACTGAGAGAGAATGTCTGGCATACGAGGCATCCTTGGATCCAGCACTGATTGATGGACCTTTTGGACATCCACAAAACGAACAGTATCAGAACCATTAGATCCAAGGATTTAATTTTTGTTTGTGACATAAGTAGGCCATGTGATGTTGATGAGACACAAATGCGTCTCAGAGAGGGTCCCCATGCACTGGAACAAGCTTCCCATCCATGTGAAGCAGAGTCCATCCCTACGCTAGCCCTATTTAAGCATAACTGAGTCTTTGAACAATAGATGGGAAATTGGAAACCACCCTGTTGACATTGCCAATGCGCAGTGCCACCTGTTTTTTTCTGGACTATCCACACAAATCAAATCAATTCTCTGCTCTGGTAGTCAGGAAAACACTGTTCAAACTCCATTTTTCTGTTTCACAAAAGGAAACAGACTATCAGTGTTTGTTACAATTGGTTGATTTACTATGCTTTTTTTTTTTTTACAGAAAAGCATAGTAAATCGGCTGAAAGCAGGCATCCTGAACTGAAAAAGGGGCGTTCCCATCAGCTGATGTCACTGTGATGTCACAAAATGGGTGGGCCATGGATGGGAGAGTGGGTGGGAATGGGTGGAGTTATGGGTGATGCAAGAGGCGTGACCTTAGTCCGGTTTTAGCCACAAAAAAAACTGGCAACCCTACTAGTAATCCTCTTGTATGGTGAGGCCTGACTTAACTTACTGATTTGTTTAATGCTAAAAGAGATAGTTCACAATGAGGGTATTCCTTGCTCTAGTGCACTAACAAATGTCAACAGGAATTGGCTGTTACAGTTTAGTACAAATATTAAACTAGATATTAATGAAGTTTCAGGTTAACAATTTCAGGTTAACAGTAGAATTCATTGAATACCCTGCTGATGTTTAATTGTCCATTATGTCATGATATTAATATATGCACAAGTCATGTGATATTATCCTATTAACCTTTATAACAACTACAAACTCTAACTATTGATAGCCTCTGGACATAGACCTTTTGGTATAGCACTTTTTTGCCAAGTGTTTAGATCATGAAGAATAGCCAAGAAGAAAGCTAGTGCTTAGCCTAATCCCAGTGCTTCCAATTATCAACAAATACAAAATAAGAAAATCACTGGGAACTGCTGCTGTACGAACACAATAAATATTTATTAAAACACTGAGAGTAAAAAACAAAGTGAGCGCTTTCGGGCTAAACCCTTCGTCAGACAAAAGTGCTCTTACAAACATCACATTTTTAAAAAATACTTACACCAATCAGTATTCAGAAAAAACCCGCCTTTTTCTGTGGGTTGTCTTAATTCAAACAATTCAATTAATAATTAAAGGCACATACTACTGCTGATGTGTATTCAATAAAATAAAATAAAAAATTCAATAAAAAGCACGCCTATTTTTGAGAGTGGGTTTCAGGGGTACCATATCATTCAGCCCTGGTTTAACATGGGCTGTTAGGTCTAAAATCCATTGTGATTCTATAGCCTCTGTTTTCAACCTGATATCACCACCTCTCTTGTTAAGAAATACATTAGCAATCACCCTGAATTTAAAATTATGTGTTGGGTGATCCTTAACATGATTATATAGTGCATTGTGCTCATCACAATTCCTAATGGAGCCTAAATGTTGCAGGATCCTGGTCTTTAACATATTGTTGGTCTTGCCAACATAATATCCTTGACATGATGTACATCCTGCCATATATACCACATTGGTGGTCCTACAGGTAGCTTTCCCCCTAAATGTAAAACTCTTCCCTGTTGACGGATGTATAAAAACTGTCTCCCTATTTATATATTCACAGGCCTTACAACTACCACATGGCACAGTGCCCTGGGACCTAGGTAAGCATGTGACATCATTATTGCCCCTATCTCGACAAAGTATATCCTTCAGATTCTTGTTCCTCTTATAACTGAACTGCGGGACTTCCCCTACTATGTCACTCAGGTTCCTATCACTTGTAATGATATTCCAATTCCTCTTAATGATGTCACATACCCCTTGAATGTTACTCCCATAGGTCAAAGTCACTCTAGCTTTCAAGTCCTTGTTCCTATCTTTATTCTTATAGCCATTCTGACTGAATGTATTTCTTAACAAGAGAGGTGGTGATATCAGGTTGAAAACAGAGGCTATAGAATCACAATGGATTTTAGACCTAACAGCCCATGTTAAACCAGGGCTGAATGATATGGTACCCCTGAAACCCACTCTCAAAAATAGGCGTGCTTTTTATTGAATTTTTTATTTTATTTTATTGAATACACATCAGCAGTAGTATGTGCCTTTAATTATTAATTGAATTGTTTAAATTAAGACAACCCACAGAAAAAGGCGGGTTTTTTCTGAATACTGATTGGTGTAAGTATTTTTTAAAAATGTGATGTTTGTAAGAGCACTTTTGTCTGACGAAGGGTTTAGCCCGAAAGCGCTCACTTTGTTTTTTACTCTCAGTGTTTTAATAAATATTTATTGTGTTCGTACAGCAGCAGTTCCCAGTGATTTTCTTATTTTGTAATCATGAAGAATAGGATACATTTTTGTGTCAGTCCATCTACCTCATTAACATACATCACATTTGTAAGTTACTGACAATGCCCTAAGTAGTCGGTAACAGAACAATAGAGTTATGACAGGTCTTTGAGCTTGAAACTTATTAGCAAGGTAAATATGCCAGAAAGCAGGCATGCAGAATGGAGTATCATGCCAGAAATGGCAAATGAAAGGGCAAAAAGTAAACTACATGCATGCATACCTCTCAACTGCCCAGATTTTCACAGAATGTCCAGATTGTTGCCTATTTTTGGCCTGTTTCTCATACAATTGTGGTTTTCTGGCAAATCATTGAGGACTGAAGTCAGAAAATAATGCAAGACATTTGAGTTTCAGACTTCATGTCCATCAGAAAATTCATGCTAAATCAAAACCTGTTAGACCATCAATTTGCTAAGTTTATAAGAGCACTATTTAAAAAGTGTCCCTATTTTTCAGCCTTTGCCCCCCCCCCCCATTATGTGTTGCTTTGTCCAGATTTCTTGCTCTAAGAAGTAGAGAGGCATGATTCTAGGGAAAATGAGAAACCTCCAGGTGTGCCCTCATTCACCCTTAACTTTAATATTCTGACTCTAAAATTCAGAAACCAAGTTCTTTTACAGAGTGCAATTCATTAACATATGTGGTCTTTGCGTGGTTCCCTGCATGACTGTTAAGTATAAACATGTGCTCCTGTTAGCTTCCTATTCCAGCAAGTGAGCACATGTCGAAGTTCATTAAAGGAGGCTACAGCCACTAACTTTTTCAGTAGATTGTGCTACTATAAAGTAAAGCAGGGGAATAAATACCATTTGTACAATAGGAACAAAGATGCCATCTGGGAGAGGATTCATGGTCCATTACATCTGTATATTTCAGCATGCCAGCTTCAGTTACCTGTCAGGCTGCAGGACACCCAAGGCCCTGTTTAAGCCACTGTCCTAATACTCATTTGCTGTCCTATAATGGTAAGCTTGTTTCCCAAATCCAAGAAGATGAATCTGAAGCAGAGTTTGAACTCAACTCAACATATTTTAGTTAGAACCTGAGCCTCATAAAGCCAATTTGAAGTGCTTCCTGAACCACTGACATAGTATCAGAGGCTTAGGTGGCCAGAGAGGTTAACACCTGCTGTATATAGTAGACAAAATATGAGTATTTAAAATGCTAGTTGCACATTTGTACACTAGAAAAGAGAAAGGAGAGGGAAATAGGATATAATTTGGCTATACCAAACAAGGAACTGGTATGGGTGAGACTGAAAAGGAACCATAAGGAAGGATATGCAAATAATGCACACACTGAGGGTGATATGATAACAAGTGAGCATTCCTGTCCAAGATGAAGGTAGGGTTCTTCTTACCTTCAGAAACCACAGCCAGTTTTTGTGAAATTCCATAGATGCAGGTGTAATTTATGCTCCTGGTTGCAGGTAAACATATCTGGTGCCCTGCCAATGTACTTTAGTGCTGCTTCCAGCAGAAGGAGAAAAAAATATCCACATCCATCTTACAAGACAGAAAGGCTAGCTATCAATACTAGGGATTATCTACACCCTTCTCCCACAATAGAAGAACTGTCTGTCAGCACTTGAGATTACTTTACCCATTTCCCTTGATAGAAGGATTAGCTTGAAATACTAGAGATTATGCATTCTACTATCTCAAGGCAGAAGAGATGGCTATCAGCACTGGAGATTACTCATACAGTCTCCCAGGACAGACAAGATGACCACAAGCACCGGAGATTGCACTCACCTTTCTCTCACCCTTCCAGGTAATCACCTGATCAATGATTAGTTAATCAAATTTGGTCGTAAGCAACATGGCAGGAAACATTTTCATGCCAGTAAGGCAGCATACATTCCCCACGGTCTAACCTTTCCTCATGCCCTACAACCTCTGGTCTCTCATGATTTGATTAGCTTTGCATACAGTCAACCTAATCTTTTCTTTGTATAAATGCCAAAAATGGACATCATACTATTGAGGTAGCCATATTGATTGAAGCCCTGTAAAAAGAAGCACAACCTCTGCGTTTCAAGAATACACTCCCTATATATGTAAGCCAGAATCCTTCCATTTTCACTTCTGCCTTTTTCCACTGCAATGCATGATTCAACTCGGGTCACTCCTAGATCTTTTTTCTCCTCTGTACTTCCTGTGGATAGCACTCCACAAGTATGTGCATTTTTCTCCTGGGAATCCCCATACCAAAGTTAATGCAGTTCTGCGCATTAAAATTCAGTTTGTTATTTATTAACCAATATGTCAAGTCAAACCAGGTCTCATTAGAGAATGCGCCCCCCCCCCCCCATCTTGTAACTCCTGCAGATCGATTCATAGGGAAGTACTAAGCAAATCAGTCTGCCAACCGTTTCAAGTCTTGTCAAAAAAAAATATTCAAGAAGGGCAAGAAAATGCATACCAGGAGAGAATTTAAGGCCGCCTGTCCAGTTGTGTAGGTTTACCTTGAAGGTGTTACGGGTGCTATTCTGCTTGACATGCAGTGGAAGTTTGTTCCAGAAGCAAGGGATACATTGGAATATGAAGCCATCATACCAGTGTGTCTTTTTTATCCACTGTTGAAGGTTTAGTTCCTTTAACGCAGTATGTAATGTACCATGAGTTCTGTGAAGGAATAGGAGATTAACTAGGGTCAGATCATTCACGGCATCAAATCTAGAGATCTCCATGGAGGTGTCTGTAGGAGACTGAATGCAGTGAAAGGGCTGCCAATCTCTACTGAATACTAAAATTTATACAGGCACTGATCTTTTTAGTTATAAATCGCTGAGATCTCTCAAGTTGTTTGATATGTTTAGATAAATACATATCAAAAAGTGTATTGTATTCAGCAATGGGTCTGATAGCAGATGATGTCACCACCTCACAGTCTGATCTTACTACCATCCCAGGCATATCAGACACAAATATGAGCAACAGAACTAGCTTCATCACTGAACCATTTTGCCCTATACTGCCTCTTCATCATGATAGACTTCCCTAAATGGTGATCTTCTGCTCCTCGACAATTTCCTATTCCGTCCGTCACTCTGAGCCCACCCCACACTAATTTCTCCAGCATCACTCTGTGATGCATAATATCATAAAGGACTTACTGAAAACCAATTAAATAATATTCAGTGTTTGCCTTTTCTGCTTTGTATAACGATCAAGACAGACTGACAAGCACTGCATCTGGAATAGACTGCCCATACATGTCAAGCAGAGCGCCTCCTTGGCCCTCTTCAAAAGGAACCTTGACGATTGCATGGGAGAGAGGAAATTCACCCCGGGGATCATGTCAGTCACCCTGCTAAACAGGGGTCAAGGGAAATAAATAGTGTGGGAAGAAATAGCCAGGGAATTGTTATGGCTAGGCTTATATAGGCCCTAGGGCCAATAGCCTAGTACCAACCTAGGAACCTATGAATCAAGCTACATTGCTAAAAATTAGTAAGAGAATTAGTGTTTTTGAGCATCATGAACCTGTACTACAAACTGTTCCCATAGTCATTCTCTTGGATAGGTGTTCAACTAAGAAGTCTGCACCTTCTCAGTAATCATTCCATCCCACTCCATCACTCTAGCGTCTAACAAGACTGCTCAGTTCTGTCAGCAGTTCACCAGGCACTGATTCCCTAGCAGCCTGGGATGAAACTTATCCTGATCAAGTCAGTGGGATGAGCATCAGGTTTTAAGTTAGATGGTAGCATTTGAGTGAGAGAGCACACATTTGCTGAAATTGTAAAGCAAGAAAGGCAGCTGCTCATGTACAACAGCTTTTAATCAGTAGCACCACCACCACCATTCTTCCAGATCCAACACAGTGGTAGGCGGCACCAGTGAAGCAGTGCTGGCAAATGTAAACATCACACCAGCTGACGGACTAGCAGCTTCAGGACTACTTTCAAGTGCTCAGAGAGACTAAACAGACTTTAGTTGAACTGTATGGACCACATACTGGAAATGGAGCAATATGAGGACTTCCCATTCAACTGGATATCAAGTCACATGTAGCTTTTACTATGCTAGTGATAGGAACATTGCAGAGATAAATTGGAGACATATTGGGTGTATCACAGACATTGGACTATAGAATGCATAAAACCTTCCTCAAACTTATACTATATGTTCCTGGGTGTAAAAGGGAGCAGCTGATCTTTAATATAACCAGGTGGACCAGCTTATTAGAGCAACGGGAATCTTCCATACTGATGAACAGTGCAGGCAGATTTGTTTCCCCTCCCTTTTTTGCAGATTGTCTGCTGTTGGTGACTGCCTGTGTTGTTGTAGGCAATTGTAGCATTATAGCATGTGTTGATTTGTGGATTTAAGGCATGTGGTAGTGTCTCTGTGGGGGTAGGAGCAGAGGTTGCAGCCCCACATCATACTTCTGCTTCATTGCACATATCCGTGTAGCTGCATCTGCTCTGTTATACGTGTATCGGTTGTTATGACGACAACTGTCTTAGTTGTTGGCAGCATGCCCTGTCTCTGCTTCATTGCATACACACACATGGTAACACGTTTGGCTCATCTTAAGCTTCTGTTTGGTTGTACTTATATGCAGAGCTGCAGCTTTGCACTGTAATCTGTGTGTCTGTGTTAGTCACACCTGCATATATGGGCTGGCATATCCCTTTTGTCTTTTCACAGGGACAGAACAAGAAATATGTCACCAGCTAAAGCAGGAATCAGCAAACTTATGGCACAGTGGGAGGCATCCTGTTTCCACACTTATACTTTATATAGCACACTAGCATCTTCATAATTAATGTCACCCTTCTCTTTCTGTACCTGTTTTGTAAGTTGTGACGATCCATCAAAGCTGCACATGCATCAACTGCCACCTGATGGTGCCCTGACCAAAGCTGCCTCCCATGGGTGAGGATGGTAATTTCATGACAGCCTGCATCCCATTCCAATCACCTTTCCCAGTACAAATCAAGAATAAACATGCAGAACGGTGACCACAGACTGGTTCCCAGTACAAATCAAGAATAAACATGCAGAACGGTGACCACAGACTGGTTCCCAGTACAAATCAAGAATAAACATGCAGAACGGTGACCATAGACTGGGCAATGATATACCAGGATGCCATGCATCACACTCTCCAAAAGGGAGTTTCACATTCACTGCATCAGCTGGCTGATGCCATCAGGCTGTCAGGTGGGAGTGATCCATGCCAATAGCCACCTGGACTGAAGAGCTTCATCTACTGTGTCCCAGTCATCACATGCTTTCTGTATCCCAACTTCTTCCCACCCATTTGTCTACTCTTTCTACATTTATGCAATGTCATCCCTGCTTGTATATACACATATTCCCCTGTTCAGCTGTGCTGTTCCATGGATTTGTTTGCCCTTATTGCATACTTTCTTCCTGTTTTCCAACCCTTTATATACTTAATCCCTCCTTCCTCCCTTCTCATTCACTACACAATTTGGGGGTCTCCCCCCCAAAAAAAAAATGTGCTGCACATTTTCCCAACCATACACTGTTCCTAATGCATGTTCCTATGCTTGTTACACCCCTTTTTCACAGTCTTCCTACAACCAATATTGTGTTCAGCCTGCTGGGCACCCACTGGAAGCTGTTTCTTGTCTGATCTATGTAGATGTTTTTTTTTTGGGGGGGGACGTGCAGCAGTTTTCACTGTAGCCAAACACTCATGCTACCTCTTCTAAATTTTGTTCTCATTCTCACACGGTTTGCACAAATAGGTGCAAGACTGCCACCTCCTCCATATGCACTGAGCTACATCAATCGGCTTTGCTTACATTTGCTTTCCACCTTGTCTGCTTCCCTGAAGTGCAGCTGTATGCCTACGTGGTCATTGTCACTACTTTGCACTGCAGTGTACTTTTGCAATCTGCCTACCATCCTGTAACACTGCACTTTGAATCCCAACCAAAACTTAACTAAGCCTACACAACAAAAGCAGTTAGAATAACATTTAAAGCAGAATTGTTTTGTTGTCACACTTAAAACATTTCCCTAATGATTTAACCCCCACCCCCAAAATAAAAAAACACAACCAATTTCAAACAAACTATAGACCTATTATCCTGATTAACCTTATCTGCAAGGCCATGGAATGAATCATCATGGACCTTATCAACAAAGATATAATCTCCAAAAACTTGACACTACACAGTTTGGATTTGTCAGTGGGAGATCATGCCTATTAAACCTGGTGGATTTCTTTGAGACAGTCACCAAGGCCCTGGACAAGGGGAAATCTGTGCATATCTGACAAATCATTGGCATCATTGACAAACTCACCCAGCTAGGTATCAACTCTTATATCATTAGATGGGTAGCTAACTGGTTCACTGATAGAACCTATATAGTCAAAATAGGGAACTCCTAGGAAACTCCACCTCCAACAGCAGACCTGTAACCAGTGGTGCTTCACAGGGCTCAGACCTGGGACCGCTACTGTTTGGAATCTATTTCTCCGAAGTACAAGCTAAAACTAAAGGTCTGTGGCTAACAAAGTTTGCTGATGACTGCAAATTGGAAGCAGTTATAGAATCTCCAAATGATATCGACATCCTACAAGAGGGTCTTTCACAAACAAATGACTCTGGTCTTTTCCTGACAGATGGTATTGACTCAGTCTTACATTACACCTGCACCAGGAATGTAATGAATGTTTGCTCAAAAGGTTATGTGCAGCAATTATCACCTTTGTATGAGCATGCAGAACCTTGAATTAATGAAATACAAGTCATTATCACATTATTAATTTACAATATCTGCAGTTACAGCACAACACTGAGTCATTATCACTTATCAGGTAAAACAGCAGCTGCCAGTGTCCACATTACTAAAAGTCATTAACACCTTGCAAACACAGGTATGGGAGACTGCAGATGCCCTCAAGTGCTACTGATAATTGTCATATTTTCTTGTATAAGTCTGCTAGGGAACTTGTCAACATGCTGAGTAGAACCCCATTGTAAGATGGTAAAATAACCATCAGTATGCTGTACGCATGTACAGATATCACATTTCATGACTTGGGTTATGAAAGTTAAAATATGTTTTCATAGTTTGGTAAATAACTTTGCTAGGGAGCAAGTTATTGTGCTACATAATACCTCATTTTGAAGACCGTATCAGTACGTACAACATGGTAAAACAACTGTGTCTGTCTGTTTAGGACTCATTCTGGAAATTATGATTTTTTTTTTTATATTTTGGTAAGTACCATTGCTAGGGAGCATGTAAATGTACCAAGTGATACCTGATTTTCAAGACAGTGTTGGTCCTTACAGCATGATAAAAGAACTGTGCTTGTATGCTGCACACATGCACAGATATCCCAGTTTAAGACTTAGGTTATGGAAATTATGATTTTTTTTCATATTTCGGTAAATAACTTTGCAAAGGAACACATAATTGTGCCAAGTGATACCTGATTTTTGAAGACAGTGTTAGTCCTTACAACATGATAAAAGAACTGTGTTTGTACGCTCTACATATGTAGAGATATGACAGTTTGTTTAGGACTTAGGTTATGGAAATTATGATTTTTTAAAAATATTTTGTTAAATAGTTTTGCTACAGAGCATGTAATTGTGCCAAGTGATACCTCATTTTGAAGACAGTGTTAGTCCTTACAGCATGATAAAAGAACTGTGTCTGTATGCTGTACACATGTACAGATATCCCAGTTTGTTTAGGACTTAGGTTATGGAAATTATGATTTTTTTCATATTTTGGTAAATATCTTTGCTAGGGAGCATGTAATTCGGCCAAGTGTTACCTCATTTTGAAGACAGTGTTAGTCCTTACAGCACGATAAAAAAACTTTGTCTGTATGCTGTACACATGTACAGATATCCCTGCTTGTTTAGGACTTAGGTTATGGAAATTTTGATTTTTTTCATATTTCTGTAAATAACTTTGCTAGGGAGCATGTAATTGTGCCAAGTAATACCTCATTTTGAAGACAGTGTTACTCCTTATAGCATGATAAAAGAACTGAAGTACAGATATCACACTTTATTTAGTACTTAGGTTATGGAAATTATGATTTTTTTAAATATTTTGGTAAATAACTTTGCCAGGGAGCCTGTAACTGTGCCAAGTGATACCTCATTTTGAAGACAGTGTTACTCCTTACAACATGATAAAATAACTGTGTCTGTATGCTGCACTCATATACAGATATCAAAGTTTGTTTAGGACTAAGGTTATGAAAATTATGATTTTTTTTTCATATTTTGATAAATAACTTTGCAAGGGAGCATGTCAATGTGCTAAGTAATACCTCATTTTGAAGTCAGTTTTAATAGTTACAACATGGTAAAATAATTGTATCTATATGTTGTACAGATATCAAAGTTTGCTTAGGACTTACTTTATGGAAATTATGCTTTTTACATATTTTGGTAAATAACTTTGCAAGGGAGCATGTCAATGCTCCAAGTAATACCTCATTTGAAGACAGTATTACTGCTTACAACATAGTTAAAAAACATGTCTATATGCTGTACACATGCACAGATATCACAGTCTGTTTAGTCTTGTAGGATTATGAAAATTATACATTTGCAATATTTCACATTATTATGCCCATATCTTTGCAATTGAGCATGATGATGGCACAAATGATGCATCATTATGAAGCTGACATTCAACCACACAACTTGTTCACTGATATGTAGTCTATGTCTGTTACAGGTGATGAGATATTATGCTTTGTTTATTTATCAATTATGCGAAATATAATATTAATCATATTTCTGTGATATCTCCATAATGGAGCATCACACAGTAATGGTTAAGGTATCATTTTAAAACCAATATCCATGCAAATAAATTAATTACAAATTGTATGGGTCTCCATGGTACATTCACCAATATTTTGTGATTTGTTGTGCCAAAAAGGTAAAAAAGAAGCACAATATCAGCATACCTTGGCAAATATTTAATAATGACTTACATACATACTACCAACATTTATACTGTTGGAAAGGTCAGTGTTTGCTGAACAACTTTCACATTTACACTTTTAGTCTTGCTCTTATGGTTTAAGAATGAACATTTGCTTTCTGCATGGTATTACAAATGGATTATCTGAAAATAAGCTCAGGTTGCACTGTTGTTCTTATGGTGGAAGTAAGCAGGCATTTTCTGAGCTGAGTGAATGAGTTAAGAAAAAGCTTCTCCTCCAATCTTGATAATAGGGGTGGATCCGCAGGCTGAAATGGCTGACAAATGGACTTCCACTGAAGAGTATGAAAGTTCTGATTTTAGGAGCTCACACAAATAGGCTAGCACTAGAGGTACATCCACCTGGAAGGGGTCTAGTTGCCTTAGAGGACACCAGCTGGAGAACCTTTTCCACTTTGATAAATAGGATCTATTGGTAGTAGGTATTCTAGCCTCCTGTAGGACAGATAGCACATCCTCTGAGTAAAGGTGTCTGAAAAGGATCAGAAGTTTATCACCCACAGGATAAGGCAGAGGGTTTGCAGATAAGGACTGATGAGAGATCCCTTCTGTTGTGTGAGAAGGTTCACCTTGTGAGGCAACTTGTAGTGATTGCCCTTAGCAAGAGGTAGAAGAAAGAAGAACCAATGCTGCCTTAGCCAATAGGGGGTCACCAACAAGATTTTTGTTTGTTCTGCTGAATTTTCAGCAGAACCGTTTGGATGAGAGAGAAGGGTGGAAAGCATATAGGAACAGCCCCATCCATGAAATTGAAAAGGTCATCCACTTTCCACACTAATAGTGAGGGGATCCTGGAGCAGAATAGCCATAGTTGTCTGTTCTGAGGGGAGGCAAACAGATCTATCTGTGGAGTGCCCCATTAGTGGAAATGTCTAAGAAGACATCCCTGTGTAACATCCATTCCTGATTCAGAGACAAAGATCTGGTGAGGGCATCTGTCTGATGGTTGACCTGTGATGAGATGTACACCACTTGCAATGTTACATTGTACTGAGTGGCCAGTTCCCATGCTTATATTGCCAGCCTGCACAGTAAGTAAGAACTGGTCCCCACCTGCTAGTTGATGTACCACATCACTGTGGTATTATCTGTGAAGACTTGTAGGGTACCAGGTTGTATGAACAGGAAGAAAGTCTTCAGGGCTAGGAGGAGAGCAGTCATTTTCCTCACACTGGTATGTTTTTCCAGAGAGAGGGCTCCCACTGGGCCTGTACCTTGAGTCCGTTCTTGGTGGTCTCCCATCCCAGATCAGAGGCATCTGTGTGCATGAAGTGGACTGCTTTGGTGGGCTGTAGAGGAAGACCTGGATTCTGGCTTATTTGTTGGATCCACCACACCAACTCTTTTTTCAGGCAGGACAGGAAGGGTGCTTGAAAGTCCAGGAGGTGATTGTGCTGGGACCAGACATTTTTCAAGTACAACTGGAACTTCCTCATGTGCAACCTGGCAAGGCGCAGTATTGGAAGAGTAGCTGCCATTAGGCCTAGAAGGCATAGAAATGGCCTACCTGAAATGTGGGTAACTAGTAGTAGGTCTTGTAAGAAGTTTGTTATAGAAGTGATCTTGTCTTGTGGGAGGAAGGCATTCATCAAGTCTGTCCTTATCCTGCAATCCAAGAAGATCTGGTCTTGGGATGGGGTGAGGGAGGACTTTATAATGTTCAGAGAAAACCCCAGACCTCGAAGGAAAGAGAGGGTGAATTGCAGGTGTGACTGATGAGTGCTGTTCAGAAACTGAAGATGGACGTCCAGGCAAGCCCAGTTCTCCCTCAATATTGGCAGAGGCAGACATTGCAGAAACCTCTCAGCAGAGGCAGACATTGCAGAAACCTCATGGACATGCCAACTTGAGATGCTAGGGTGGCTTCTGACATGACACCCATCAAAGTTGCCAGTTCTTCTAGATGTCCCTCAGCCGATTGGATGTCCTGCCAGCTACCAGTCTAAGTCAGAGGCATAGCAGCAGCAGGCCTTGAAACCTTAGCCTTCTTTTTAGGTGGCTCCACCTCAATGGCCGGTTCAGGATCCATACCTAGGGCCAGGCGTTTTAGTCATTGGTTCTCAAACAATTTAACAGCTGCCAGATGGTTGTGCGATGTCTTAGGGACAAATGACTGGAAGATTTTACAGGTTGTATGGTCGTGGGACAGGCCTAAGCAGAATAATCAGAAGTGATGTGTATCTTTGTGTGGAATTTGCCAATCACACTTACATTTTCCCTTCCTAGATGACATTGGCTATCAAAAAGACAAACAGCAACCTAAGCTCTATCAAAATAAAGAAGATTCCCCAATGGGGTACTTATCTTTGATGACTTCCATAATGCGAAGCAGAATGAACAAAATGATATTTGACTGTGGCAGAGAAGTTCTGAGGTCTGTGCATGCAGACGTCATATTTATGGCCAGCATGTGACTTCCCATACACCAGACAGCAAACAGGCTTAAGCTTTAGTGGATGAGACGGACTTCAGGTCACTTGAGGCAGAGGATCCCACATGTGAAAATGCTGCAACATGAGAACAGAAGGACATCAAAGGTTCCTCACAAGGAAAATTCAAGGCATTCAGCATCTGTCGTATGTGGATCATCTGAAATCACTGTCACTTGATTCTGTTTCATGCAGACTACTCAGAGGCGAACTATGGCTTGCATATAAGGCAATCTCTGACCCTGCTTTACTGGAAATGATGCATGTCCACAAGTCATATGGTACACTGGTTACTCGCTCTAAAGACCTTAACCTGGTATGTGACATTAATAGAACCTGCTGGAGGGACAGATTAGTCTCCCAGAGGTTACCACACCTTTGGAATGGACTCCCACTTCATGTCAAACAGAGCACCTCATTGGCCCTCTTCAAACGCAATCTGGACAATTAGATGGGTAACTGCAAATTCACCCTGAGGGTTCCACCTGTGTCCTTCATGAACAGGGGCAAATCTGTGCTGATCATTGAAATAAGGGTAGAACTTGGCTAGGCTTGTAAGAGCCCTAGGGCCATTAGCCCAGTAACTTCCTATGATCCTATAAATGTGCTAAAATAATTGTATATTAAAAAGATAGTGTAACTGCATTAATAAGGCAGCAGCATTTTACAAATGGGAATAATTTCAAAGTGAAACATTAAATGCAGTTGACTTTGTTCTGACTGAAAGACAAAATAATTGCATTGAAACACACACAGTGCCATCTGTTATTTGTTGTTTGCATTTCTGGTATCAAAGCTGGTACCCAGTGACTAAGCATAGTCTATGATTCTACAATCAAACCTATTTGCCTTAAGAAGCAAAAGATAGGAATAAGAATACAAGAATTAAATGTGTAGCAACAGGCCACGTGTGTTATTATATGCACATCACTATGTGTATAATACACACACACATACCACACAGACAAAAATAATCATTCATACAGAAAGCTGATGTTATATTAAGTTCTGTTGCTTTTTAAATATTTTAACATGCATTTTTAATTTTTTTTAATGAAAGTCACACGAACACACTCCAGGTTTTGTAAATGTTAGTATATTCCTATGACAGCCTTTTTCATCCTTCTTGACCACATACAATAGATATTAAGAAACAGGTTTCCACAGCAACAGTGCCTTTGTCAGCATTCTCAGTGGGTGCTCTCAGCATGAAATTGCTATGACTGAAACAAAGCAGAAAAGACTTGAATCTGGTCCCTTAACCTAAACTGTAAGGCTTGAAGTAGACACAGAAACATAGCGTGTGGTTGCCAAATTTAAGAGCTACAGGCTAATTCTCTCTTAAATGTCCATTGCAAAACAAGACATAATGTGAAAACTGCAGATAATGCTGGAAAATGTTTTGGCTTTTGCACGAACTGCTGAGAACCCATATGTGTAAGTCATCGCATCTTGTAAGGATTACTAATGTGGCAGCACCTGCAGTGTTTGTTATTGCAAAGATCTGTGCCTGAGAAAATGCACTCAAAAATTGTTTTGTCAGATGTGGAGAACCCCCCCCCCCTTTCTACAGTACACAGTAACCTCTTGATTGTATTTAGTAAGTGGGGGAGCAGAGGCAAGGTCACTGTAAGAGGAGTGTGGGGAAATTGCTTCTCTGTAAAAGCAGAGTTAAAATCCACTTTAAATTTTTAATTCATGTAGATTTCAAATTAGCGTTGCTTGCCCAGTTGACAATACTACCACAGCATATTTGTAGGAAAAAAAATACTTTGATAGGATACAGTATAAAATAATGTTCGTGTCAGGTTATATCATTCATTTTGAGCCTCTCTGGTAAGCTACATAGCTAGTAAATAAAACACAAATACAGTCTCCTGCGGCATTTATACCCAGAGAAATTTTTCATTAGTCACAGAATGAATAATTAACTAATTTTTCATACAGAAGATTTAAGATGCACTAGGCATTTCTTCCAGCTGTTTAAATGAGGCCGTACTCTACATATGAATGAATGTACAGTAGGCAGACTTCCTTTTTTCATGCTTTTGTTCACTACTTGGAGCTACACAAATGACTACAGGGCAAAAGGTGCTGCTTTATTTCTATCATAAATATATCTGAAAGCTTCCCAGTGTATGTGTGTGGCAATATATTTACATATAATGGCAAAGCAACCGTCGTGTGGATATGCCTCTTCTTAGGAAGCAAACCGTTTTGTGTACTAAAAAAATGGTAATATGATAACTACTGTTACTATGAAATGTTAATCAAAACAAGTACTTCTCGGTGATTCTTGATTTTATGCACATAATTGTTACTTCTTTTCGACGTAGTTATATTTTATCACATAAAACAGCTGACAATAAGTACTGTGTTGTCTCTGTTGTTGAAATAATTGAGGGGTATCAGCTGGTGCATTTTTTTCTTGCAATGAAATTGCTGCCATATATTTAATAAAATTCACAAGGAAAATACTTCTTGCGAATAAAAATTTATCTCACAGGCTGTGTAATAGATAAGTTACTCGAGAAGAGTCACACTGAATCATACAGTAGTTATCATCAGGAAGCTGTAATTATATCTTTTATGATATGCCAGTTCACATACTCCTTTAATTGGCATTAGGTTAGATTGATTCATGGACTGAAAGAATTCTGTTTTTCATTGCAACTGGAAAATTCTAAGATTCTTACCAGTGGCGATGGGGACCAATCGATTTCTAAACTGCAATTATATTTTTGGTCATTCGACCTCCACATTTCAGAATTCGTCCTGACATTTTAAACAGTTGTTGCATTCTTAACACATGCAAGACCTCAAATGGGGTCTATATTATATTTTCGAAAGTTTCAAACATCGAGCACCATATGGTCGACACCATATGAGCAATGTTTGAAATTTCGAAAATATTATAAAAAAATAAAAATAAAAAACTATACTTACCTAAACGCTGTAGGCAGGGGGGCTGCACCCCCCCACACCCCCGCTACTTAAATATTCCAACTCCGAGATCGCACTGCATTGAAGTACAGGGAAAATATTCCTTGTGGTGATTTCCATGTTAGGCGTGCAACGTTTTGACCAATCAGGTTTGCTCAATACACGTTCACCATTTACAATTTTCGATCACGTGATAGGAACCCCCTCAAACGTTATGGTCCAAGACCCAGAGTCAAATGACATCAGTGGCATGGACACACAAAGACAAACACACACAGACACACACACTCACTATGAATGTGTCTAGCCAACAATCAAATTTGTCTTAGGGCAGCTTCATATGCCACCATACACTCTTGATGCTTGTGAAAGGGCACTCTGCAAAGCAGTACAAGCAATCTGCATTACCAGCCTCTGACATATGCAGGGTAGAAAAGGGTGTAATTGTCTAAATGATCCTCAAGCATTACCTTGTCAAAGACAAATGCAAGCTCTTTAGACATGTAGGCTGACATGCATTCCCATGCAAGAGTTATACAATTTAAGATTGCTGAAAATATATATATATATATATATATATATATATATATATATTTTTTTTTTTTTTTCTTCTGTTGAAATATGTCATGCAGTCTCCTTGTACCTATCTGCAAATTGTCTTTGACTGTCTTTGCACATCAATACACATGCTTACGTAATATTACTTGCTATTCTTCAGTTATTTTCTTGAATTTCTGTACCTCAGATTTGCAATAGTTCTTATTTTAATGCTTGTATGCTTCAAATCTTTATTCTTACTTAATATTTTCTAGTTTGTATTTTGCGTTTTTTGTATGCTTGTCTCTGCCTTCATGTTTTGGCTGAAAAGGGTCCTTTGATGAGTTCACTTACCCCATTAACAATGTACAAGAAATAAATGTGAAATCTTTATTTTTCTGTGAAAAAATTGATTGACAAAGAAAGCCAACAAGCTGCAAAATGTCCTACTGCCATGTCTGAGAGAACTGGGAGAGCCACATATTCATGGTGCACATCCTCAGCAAACATTTGGACAAAGCCCTGTGCCAGAGGGTACTACAAAATATGCACATATGGACAAGATGGATTGGTATGAGACAGCTGACACTGGGGATACCCTGGATTGGGAATCATACCTCTCAACTGTACAGATTTTTGCAGAACGTCCAGATTTTTTGCCTTATATTTTTGGTCCATTTTTTTTAAATAAATTGTGATTTTCTGTCAAATTTGTGGCAAATCATTAAAGATTAAAGTTAAAACAACAATGACAGACATTTGAGATTCAGACTTCATATCATTCAGTCATCTGTCATGTGGATCATCTGAAATCACTATCACTTTATTCTGTTTCATACAGACTACTTAGAGACGATTTATGCCTTGCATATAAGGCAATCTATGACCCTGCTTTATTGGAAATGCTGCATATCTGCAAGTCAAATGGTTGAGATAATCCCTGCAGCACTCCTACACTCCCTTTCTGGGTACCCAATAGCTCCTTTTTGGCAGGCAAAGATATATTCCTTCACTAGGCAGGCTCAGCAACTATTTTGGATGGCAGTCTTGTGGTGCAATTCTTAATAGATGGGGAGTCATCTATCTAGATGGGAATCAGGTGATTGTAGCTGTCAGCATCCCTACTCCAGGAAGAGTGACATGTAATGACATCAGTACACTCAGTGCATGCATCAACCCACTAGGCAAAAGATGTCACATCACTTCCCCTGTTTTTAGCCTGTGAGACTGTTTCCAGCAGAGGGTGCACAGGCACCAACCCCCTCCCCCCCAGTTAATCCTACCTGCCCCGGTTGATCCTGCTAGTGCCCCCAAGCACACCTCTCAACCTCTTAGCACAAGAGGTCTGTACAAAGTCAAAAATAATGGGAAACAAAGGTACAAACCCAGAGCCAGATTTTAATTATTGCTTTTATAAACTTAAAGTTGGTAGAACAGCAGGATTTGCTTTAACATGTATTTTCTGGATGACATGAATTTTTAAACTCAAATATCTGTTATTTACTGACAATCCTCACAACTTTGTTAGAAAACCACAATTTTATGAGGAGCAGGCCAAAAATATAACACAAAAATCTAGAAATGTTGTGAAAAATTGGGATAGTTCAGAGGTATAGGCCAAAGTCATTTGGCAAACACCAGATACTGGTGACATAAATGGTTGCATTGCTTCTGCGCCCTCAGGGCAGCTGTGGTTTTCTTGTATTCTACACTATTATGACAACTCCTGTACTACAGGGATAATCTGTCTACAGGGTGATAGATGTATCAATAGGCAATCTGGTCAGGCTGAGTAGAGGACGTTGCTTTGGCAGCATATCTTTGATTCAGATTAAAGAACAATTGTAAGCATACCTTTGCTATAGTATTTTTATCTGTTCAGGCACCTATACAGGTGGATGACTATTCAAGTATTTGTCATATCAAGAAGTATAAAACTACTATTTAGTAACATAACCCAGGGCTGTTTTTACCTCGGGAACTAAGTATCTCTAATATTAACTGTTCCCAGTGTGCAATGCATGCTCTGATTGTTTGCTTGATATTGGATATGCATTGTGTTAGTCCAGCCAGGATAACACTAGCTGACAAGTAGTTGCCTTTGTGTTTTAAGCATATACCCAGATACTCTCAGTATACTTTCCACTTTTTGGGATGACTGCTTTCATCTAGAAATGTAACTATAATCTTCCTTGGTAGGAATATGCCTAGTGCATATACAGCATGTAAATGCAGATGATGTGTACCCAAAGCATATTTATTATTGCATATCATTTGTTTTGCTCCATTTACAATGTCTGGGTGTCACATTGGACAATTTAACACAAAACAGGACTACAAGCATTGTCTTATGGGGCTGTATGCAAATCTTGGGTCAGTGATATTTATACATATTTTTAACACATTCATTGTCTTTTCACTTAAGACATAGGTCAACATACATTAATATGCTTTTTTCTTAACATGCTAGTTACAAACATATGTCACATTTTTGTATAACTGTCTTTAATCAAGCAATACATAAACTGCTCATTTTCTGCCTTCCCTTAAATCTCACTCATACAAAACATTATTTTGCATGTAATGTTCCCATAATTTCCATTCTTTCTAAGTAATTTCCCCCTACCCCTTTCTAAACATTCCACTTCCAGTTCTTGAATCTATTTAAATTTAAAACTCTTGAAATACAGTTGGTTTACTCAACAATTTCCATTTTCACGTAATTGCTTTTTTGGTAGCCACCAGAATTAAACATAGCAAGGCCTTACTATGTCCAGGCAATTCAGATCTTGTATCCCAGTTCAAAAAATTGTTACATCCATTTGTTCAGCCAATATTTCTGACAGTACTTTGCAGGAAATTTTTGAAGTTTGCCAACTCATTACACTCCCAATGCATGCATTCCCAATTGCCTCTTTCTTCATCACACCATCATCATTTGCCATCTGCCTGAGGGAAAGTCTTTGGAGTCTGCTTTGGGTACAAAATACCTCTGCAAAGACTTCCAAGCACAAATCCTAAGTCTTCTAGACTTTATTGCATGCTTGGAAGACATACATATGACTTCCATTTGCTTCAAGTGAAATGCTTGTCCGGGCTTTCTTCCCAATCTTTTCTAACCTCCTCTGACAGATTCCTGTAATTATCATGCAATATTTTATATGCCCTACCAATTATCCTGTTTTAACACCAACTTCACTTCCAGACTCAACTAAACTCTACCAGAGTAGGCCTTTCTCTTAGGATTCCCCTGTCCCTTTTTCTTTGCCTATATTCTGATATCAATCTTTCCTAGAGAACGCAGTCTCTAGCCTACAGTCCAAATGTCTTCTTGGCCTCTTCCCATTCTATTACATTTTCCTCTCTTGTTAATTGCTCCCAATACTTTAGTTCCTTTACCACTTTTCTCCAATAAATTTCATCCCCTTCCTGCCTCTCCTCTGTATGTATAATTGCAGTCATCCCTATTGTCAAACTCTCTCTTCTCCATTTTCATGTTGGCTTATATCTTAGAATGCTTTCTGCTACTTTATGAATATAATATTCTGTATGGCTGTTATTCTCCTTAAGGATGTACATCCAAAAACTACTTTCTTATTTCCTCAAATTTCCCCAATTTCATGATCATCCTTTTCCACTTTGAATTATAGCTTTCTGCTTGTGTTATGCATGTTAGCCTTAACCTTCTTCTCAGGTAATCCTAAACCACCTTGTTCTATCAGAAGGATACGCTTATCCCACTTGACCCTTGCCCTCCTCCACTCCCAGATACATTCCTTCAACTTGTTATTTTTGTATACAGCTTCTCCTCTGTTTGACCTGTATATATAACTAAAGGGACAAAAACATTTTCACTGCTTTATCTTGCTATCCATATCAATAAACAAGAGCTTCCAGTTTCTCAGTTTTACCAATATCCTTTGTTTAGTCACCTCCCACATATCCTTAGTTGCCATAACAGAATACTTTTTAACCCATACTCCTAAATATTTTATTTTATAATTTCCTCATAAATACAGATTTTGCTGAACCAATCCATGTAGTAGGTGCATAGTTTATAGCTATAACCATTGTTTTCACTTCATTAATTTTATATGCCAAAGAGAATTGAAACTGCCCTCAATATGTCATTCATCACTGAGATGTTCTTTTTCGGTTTTATCAGGTACAAAGAAGCATCATCTGCAAATAAAGCCCAATTTTTTTAGTTGCCATACCAATTACATCCTTGAATTTCTGAGTCCCTTATTTTCCTTGCTAATGGCTCTAAATACAATGCAAATAACAAAGAGGAAAGATGACACCACTACCTGGCTCCTGTATTCAAACACTTTTCAGAAAGGACCCCATTTTGCCTCCAATCCTGCATATATCCTCCTAATTAGTCTTATTATGTCAAGGAATGCAAATGGTTCCTTTTCCATTCTCATAAAATCCCAGTTACTCTGTTAAATGCTCTCTCTTTATCAAGACTCACCAACAGCAGCAGCAGTATTTTCTTACATTATGCTTCCCTCTAGATCATCATTGTTCTAAAATTATCAAATGTTTGCCTCACTCCCACAAAACCATATTGATCCATAAATATAAATTCTGGCAAAACCTTTGCCATTCTTTTATCTATTACACACAGCCATTTTACAGTCATGGTTTAAAACTGAAATGGGGCTATATAAAGCTGGATGCTTACTGTGTTAGGCATTATAGCCTCCACAGCTTTTTTTCCAGGATGCTGGTACTTCCCCTTCATTTAAAATACTGTTAAGCAAAACATTCAAGGTATTTAGCACTTCCTTCCCTCCTAGCTTCCAAACTTCCACAGGGATACCATCTATTTCTGGAGACTTCCCTGCAGATTGATTGTATGTTACAGTTTTCTTTCATTTCTTCCTATCTCAACTGTTAATTTTTGAGCTTCGTCTACCTTTAACCATGGCATATTTAAATCTTCCATAAATATTCCATTTGTGCTCCTTCTTGGTTTTCACATTTTTCTGCTTTATACAAATTTTCATAAGATTTCCAAACTATGTCTAATACTTTTACAGGATCTTTAGCTGTTTTGTTCTTGCTACAGGCTCTCTCTAAGTTTACCAACACCCCTTTCAGCTTTCTGTTACCCAAGTCATTGTGCTAAAAGTTTTTGTGTCCTGGAGTTATCAAAAACTGTTTAACTCAAATAAAAGGAAATTAAATAATGTCTTTGTTAAGTACTTAGTACCTGATAATAAAATTAAATACCTAGGGATCTTACTAACTAGCAACACTGGAGAAACAATAAATATTAACTATATTAATATACTAAGTCAAATAAAATAATTAATGCAGAAATGGAATAGGATGTTTTATACAATGGAAGATAGGTTGTATATAATTAAATCAATCATTTTCCCAAAATTGTTATATTATATACAACCTTTTTCCATCCCTCTTACTAAAAATTCTTCCATAATACAATAAAATGATGCTGAATTTCCTTTGGTTTAACAATAGGCCTAGAATCACGCTTAACCACCATTTAAAAGGGTGGGAGAAGGGTGGAATTAATCTACCAGCTATAGAGATTTATTCGGTTTACCTTTAAAACCTCGAATCACACTTGTGCGAGTGGTCATATCCTCACATTGCAAAAACAAAACTGGAAAAAGCGATAGTTTCTAATGTTCGAAAAGCAGCAAATCGAACAGCCGATTCGCTGTTTTTCGAACATGAATGTCAACAAAAAAAGTATTTGCCGTGTAATGCACCCCCCTTCTTTATTATTCTAACTCCGAGATTGCACTACAGCGGGAAATGGAACCATTTCCAACTCCCCACTATAGTGCGCTCTGCCCCTAAATGTCGAATGTGCAATGAGCGACTCTCACTGTGCATTCGCTCATTGCACATTCGAACCGTCTTCCGTTCGAAGTTTTCAGAACTTGAAAACTGTCTTTCGAACATTTGATGGTCGCCCGTGTGCAATACGCACATGTAAAGGTAAACCATTTATTCATTGGCATCTATTACTAAAACAGTTACTCTATGGCTGAACTCAACCTATACAGCGAACTGGAAATTAATTAATGAATCTATATGTAATATCATTAGTAACTCAGCACATAAACAATATAATATAAATCCAACAAAAGTCTTTTATAATGTGATGAGATAAACAATATTTAATAAAAGTATATAAAAACAAAGTATATAATTGTTACTGAAACAATAATACTGTTTAGAAAGTATACAAACATGAACCCAGATATAAAGACATTTTGTTTATATTACATTGTATAGCTTGTACACAAGAATGTATAACTACCTTTGATTCAAATGTAATTAAAGAGCTTAAAGAAAAAGAAGTGATTTATTGGTATCAAATACTCAATGTCAATACCTTACTCACACTAGATCAAATCAAAAGGAAATTTGAGTTAGATGATACATTGTGGCTACCAATACAACAAATAAGACAGTACATCACAAATAAGCTGGAATTCTTGACACCAACTTTTAAAAAAAATAGTCCTAAGTTCATAGATCTTGTGATACTTTTAAAAAATAATACTTATAAAGGACAAGGTTATCTATCCAAAATTCATAAGACACAAACAAAAACCTATACCAATAATAGTTATTAGAATTATTATAATCAGGTTAATCAAAAGGATCCTGATAAAAAATAAAAAGAAATGATCTTTTTATCACCAAGCCTTACCACCAAGTCAATTCAGTGGAAACTATATGCATAGAAATTCCTACATAGATTATTTCTAACCCCTCATAGATTAAAACTAATATATAAGAAACATTGATTGTTGGAGATGTAAAACACATGCAAAAGCAGATTGGGAATACATGTTTTTTGATTGTTATTTACTGAAAAAATATTGGTTTGAAATTAATTATTTCTTTCAAACAATTTTTAATGATACTTTTCAGTTAACCAAGTCATTAATCTTGTTTAATGTATCCATACCACAATGTGTCCCAAAAGCAAAATCTCCTTTACTGTGGACATTGCTTACAATTGCACGTAAAGCCATAACAACTTACTGAAATAATAAAGCACCACCAACCTTTCAAAATTTCAAGAAAATCACAGTCCATGTCTTGAATGGAAGTAGCAACCATAAAGAAAAGAACTAATAAGACAACATCATACATCAGTTATTGGCAGGAAAGTTGACAAAATATTGGACAAAACAAATTGAGCTGATTAGTCAGCACAGCATCTTGGGCGGCCACGGTGGTGCAGTGGTTAGCATTGCCGCCTCACAGCAAGAGGTTCTCCGGTTCGATCCTCGGCTCGGGTGCCTTCTGTGCGGAGTCTGCATGTCCTCCCTGTGGTCACGTGGGTTTCCTCCGGGTGCTCCGGTTTCCTCCCACATCCCAAAGACATGCTGCAGGTGGATTGGACACTCTAAATTGGCCCTAGGTGTGCATGTGAGTGTGCCTTCTGTGGAAGGTTGGGCGCCGGGCTGGCAACTCGACACCGTAAAACTCCACTGCCATTCAATGTGCGGACAAGGTGATCCGCTGTGGCGACCCCTAACCGGGAAAAAGCTGAAAGAAGAAGAAGAAGAAGTCAGCACAGCATCTTAATACAAATTGCATATTGTAAATGGAAACGTGATGTTATAGATTGTATAATTAGGCAATTACACAGTTTCTTTTGTAAATAGTTGACTAGTTGATTGTGTTATATTATTTTATGTTTCACTATTTATGGTTAAATCTATTTGAAGATATGGAAAAACATTTTAATAAAAATTTCTTTGAGTAAAAAACTTTTGCTTAGCGGAAGTCTTTCTAAACTCATGAATATTACCCAGATACTCCATTATTTACTCTTTAGCACTCTGCAATTGCAACTCTTCTTGTTCTGCAAGATTCACCTTATTCTACAGTACTGTAACCTTTGCCAGCTCCTCTACATAATTCCTGTTACTTCTTAACCATCCCATTCTCATTTATTTATATCCCATTTTAAACTCCACTCATTTTATCCCATTCACTAGCTACAAGTTCTGAAGAAATTTCCATCTTCCCTAATAACTCTCAAATAATTACCACCTTAATTTCCTCTCTTTTAACAGGTAGGTGGGGAAGTGTCAGTATCTCATTTTTAGTTCATTACCCTGCATTTTCATCTTAGTTGTTATTGGCGCATGATCTGAAATAGTTACTGGATGTGTGTTAAAGCTTTCAATTAAATGCACATGTTCTTGTGAAATATAATTTGTCTTGTCTAGCCCAGTTATTGCACCTTGGAAAGAATTTATACATTTCTCTGAGTTCATACTGCTGAATTCACATCTTCCAAATCCTGTAAATATATATATATATATATATATATATATATATATATATATATATATATATATATATATATATATACACACATATACAAACACATATACACACACACACACACACACCTGCCTCTCAACATTCCCTGCTTGATGGGATAATTTGCTTCTCTTGTGCCTAGTGTACAGTAAATATTCCACAAAAATGCATCTCAAATTTTTAATACTGTGCCCTTCTGTTACAGTTTTGTCATGATCAGCTCCTTCTCCTGGTATGATTACATATTTACTAATAGATTTAGCTGCTTTCTTGTGGACAGGTTTAGAACATACACACAATGTGCCCCATCATTTAACAAATACCAGTCCAGTTGCTTTATTTGTGTTTTCAAAAAATGAATACAGTCTGTTCCTTCCAGTTTCTCTGGTACAACAGAAAATCTCAGGTTTTCCCTGCGTGCTCTGTCCTCTAACTCTACCATTTTTTGAAAAGCTCCTCTTGAGCAGTGTCATACTCAGACAGCCTTTTCTTCATTTTGACGTCTGATTTTTGCAATTTTATCAGTTTATCTGAATAACCACTTAAAGCTTTTTCCATTTTCCAGCCTTCTGTTATTTGAGCTGATATACACCTTCAATGTTTCATTTATTTGAATCAGTTGTGATCATATTTGACTTATTTTTCCCTTAGATTACTGGAAGCCATCTCTTGCACCAAAGTGGGTACTTGAACTGCTTTTTAATGAACAGTTGTTGGATTTTTCCCAGTCTGTGTTTTCTCTTCACCTTAACTATTTGATTTTCTTTCAGACTAGGTTTCTTCATTGCTGAAATCCAGGCAATGTACTTATTAGCCAATAACTGAATTTCCTAAAACTGGCAGAGTTACTGCCACTCATCTCATTTTCTTTTTTCACACAGAGAGCTGTCAATCAGTGTGCAGCCATCTTGTAAGTCCAGTTATAGTTATATTTGATACGTATTCAGAAGTCACAGTGAAAGCTACCATTATGCATATATATTTTTTAACACTGTGCTGTATGTCACTATGACAAATATGCATTTAAACAGGTTACATTAATATCCCTATAGCAGGCAGGTTTAATCAGGTTGATCATGCATAACAAAATGGGTACATGTCATATTAATATTGCCAAGGTCACACAGTCATATACATTATGATGACATACAGGCAAAGAATGTTATAAAATGATATTGTTGTTATTTGGAGCACCTCGTATACTACCCAGTGAATATGCTCACACTTGCCTATTTTCTGCATGTAGACAGGTTGGCATGTGCATAGGGCTATAGTTCATCAGCTGCATAAATTACAGTTTTGGGGTTGGTATGTGCAAATGGCAAAATGCTTTATAGTTTTTGTCATTTACCTGAATATGTCTTCACACTGATAAAACAAACCACAGGCAAAGTAGTAGGAGGCTGATGAAGTTATCGTGGATATGAATCAGTTGGTACAGACAGCTGTGAAATAGGCTGTTTGACCCACTGTGAGGGGAGGTACAACAGATCGATCATCAGCAGGACCAGTGCATCAAGAACCTGGTTGGTAATCACCCTAATGTTTGTGTCATGTGTGAAAAATTAAAATAGGATGGTAGGGGAGGTCCATGCTTTACTCAGGGGTTGGGAGTGGGATGGACATTGCCATTTCATGGGAAATCTCACAAATGTTCCGGTGGACAGCATACTGGACCAAAACTAGCTTGCAAGAGTTATAGCCTCTTATTTGGGGAATTGATGCACATGAGGTCCATATGTTATTCTATATTCCAGTAACCCAAGACATCAATGCAACATGTGGAATCTGACATTTCCTTGGCTGGTGCTTCTCCAGACTGACACCATCAGCATCCCATGCAAAAGATGAAGGTGGTGGTTGCCAAGGATGAGACTGACATCTTTCTTGTGTTGCCCCCGACCACTTATTAGGTGCATCTGCAGCAGCGACTCCCAGTGCTGCCATCATGATCCAGTTGGACCCCATGGCATCAGCCCCTGAAGATGCCACTTAAGAACTACAGCCCAAATACTGACTATTCTATACCTGTATATAGCTGTATCTGATTTACTTTGGAAATAATGTAATATAATTTTATATCCAATTAAATTGCTATGTTTTGCCCTCTGTTGATGTGCTATGAGTGTCCTAGATGGGCTATAATTACAGTGCATATACTTACAGATTTGTACACTTTCAGACAACAAATTACACAAAGGACTTTTACATATGCCTTCATCATGACTATCTTTTACTATGTTGTTGTTGTGTCTTTCGGCTTTTCCCAGTTAGGGGGCGCCACAGTGAACTCCGGTCCACTAATGATATGCAGTAGATTTTTATGTGCCGAGTTGCCGGCCCTGATGCACAGCCTTCAACGAAGGTACCCCCATTCACGGATGTCTCCACACAGAAGACGCCCTAGCTGTATAGCTAGATATATTGGGCATGTTTAACATGCCGGTAGGGGCACTTGTGTATTAGTTGTGTAAATGATCCATAGTTATATATTAGGCTAACCACCACCAGGGCCTTTTAAGCCTAGCCGTATAATCCAACCTAATTGTGTCCGTATGTATCATAGGCATTTGTTAAGAGGTGGTAAGTTAGCACGTTTCTACAGGTTATGTGGTGGGGGGTTACTTTGGGCATTACTGTCTGCCTCTATCAGAGACACGGGGTCAGACCTAGGTGACTTTCCAATTTCCCATCCATTGGTCAAGGCTATGCGTAAATAGGATAGGGATAGACTGCTTCACATGGATGGGGAGCCTGTTCCAGACCATGGGAATCCTCTGAAATACATATCTGGCTTGACAACATATCTTATTTATGTCACAAGCAAAACTTCAGTCCTTGGATCTAGTGGTTCTGATGCTGTTTATTTTGCAGATATACAAAATGCCCATCAGAACAGGATTCAAGGATGCCTTGTATGCTAAGCATAGATTTTCTCCTAAATACAGAGATAGAGCTTTAAGGCAATCCATACAAGGCCATGCTTTTATACCCTGGATTCTCCTGGTAAGGAACCTTTGTGGGAGTTCCAGCTGTTGCATATGTCTGGTCAGGTGCATACCAAAGGCAGCATTTTACTCAGTGATGGGTCTAATAAAGGCCCAATAAAGTGAAACTATGACTTCTTTGGACCTGGATACCATGCCTTGCTTACAAGTTTGGTGACACAGAATGATTTTCTTATTGCCTCGGCCACATGTTGGTCAAAGGTCAGATTACTGTGTACATATGTTCCTAGATTCCCGACTACTAGGTCAACTCCTAGGTGTGCCTTATTGATGGAGTAGTTAGGCTGGGTGGCAGTTTTCCCAAAAAGTTGTACAATGATGGCTAAGTGGTGCAGTGGAGCATTGTCGCCTCACATCGAGGTTCTTCAGTTTGATTCTCGGCTGGGGTGCTTTCTGTGTGGAGTCCGCATGTCCTCCCTGCATTCATGTAGGTTTCCTCTGGGTGCTCCAGTTTCCTCCCACGTTACAAAGACATGCATTTGGAGCATTTGGAGCATTTCTCCTCGGGCCTCCGCTGAAAATTGGCTTCATTCCAAGTTGGACTTTCCCAGTTAACAAATGTTAAATAAATAAATAAAAATAAATATAAAAAAATGCATTACTTGGTAATGATTTTGGCACCAGTCATTTGCCTGCTTTAGATCCTTTTGTAAGATCTTTGTGTCATGAAGGAATCTATGACAGCACCAAATTTGCTATCATCTATGAACCTGGTCAGTCAAAGGTCCTTGTTATTAGACTTTACTTCTTAGAAGTAGATGGCAAATAGGAGCAGTCCCAGCATAGAACCCTAAGGTACCCCAATGAATGGTCTCAGTGCAGGTGGTTTCACCATTTCTGACCTCTGAGTCCTGTCTGTGAGCCAGATGGCAATCCAGTGAGTTCAACATAAATTTCTCCCCCCTCTCACCCCCGAAAGGACCCATCACTATGCCAGATGAGTGCCATGTCCCTGTAATCACAACCACACAGGTGTAAAATGCACTCGCCAAAGCCAAAAATACAGCATCCATGGGACCTGACAACGTCCCAGGCTGTGTTCTGCATGAACTACAAAATGAACTGGTACCCAATCTAAATACCAAGTTCAGTCACGGCCTCACTACAGGTTTTGTGCCCACTGAATGGTGCACTGCTACGGTGATCCCACTCCACAAAGGAGGATCCACCATGGACCCTGGGAACAACTGAACCATCAGCCTGATGAGTCTGATCTGCAAGGCCATGGAACGTATTATCATGGAACTTATAAACAAAGACATAGGTAACCTGCAAACTCAGGATCCCACCCAGTTTGGGTTTGTGAAAGGCAGATCATGTCTCCTAAACCTGATTGACTTCTTTGAAGCAGTCACTAAAGTTGTGAATGAGGGTAAGGCAGTTCACACAGCCTACCTAGATCTTGCAAAGGCCTTCAACACCATCTCCCACTTTGGTATTATTGATAAACTCACAAAACTGGGCATAAACCCCTATGTCACATGGTGGGTGGCCAAATGGCTCACCAACAGAACCCACACAGTGAAAGTAGCCAATTCCAAATCTGTCTCCAGACTGGTGACAAGTGGAGTGCCACAGGGTACAGTCCTGGGTCGTCTCCTGTTCAGTATCTACTTCTCTGAAGTCCAAGCCAACACAGAGGGCTTATGGCTAAAAAAGTTCACAGACATCTGCAAACTGGGGGCCATTATTTAATCTCCTAAGGATGCGGACATTCTACAAAAGGCCCTCGCTGAGACAGGTGCCCGGTGCCAAAACCACAGTCTTAAGCTCAACGCCAAAAAATGCATAGTTATCTCCTTTGGGAAAAACCCTGTGCCAGCGAATTACCACATAGGTGGTTCTCCACTCAACACTGAAAGTGTGATTTGAGACCAAGGGATACAGGTTGACAGCAGTCTCTCCTTTGACAACCACATAGCCACAGTGGTCAGGAAGTCCTTCTATGTGGCACACCACATCACAAAAGGTTTCTCATCCAGAAAAAAAGAGGTCATTGCCCCCCTTCTACTCAGCCCTCATTCGACCCATTATATAGTACAATGCCCCGTTTGGGATGTACCTCACAAGACATTTGCAGCAACTGGAGAGACCACAGAAATACCTCACAAAGGGGATCATCGGCCTTAAACAGATGCCCTATGCAGATCGCCTTAAGAAACTCCAGCTCTACTCTGTCGCACATCGCCTATGCAGAGGCGATCTCTGCCTAACATACAAAGCCATGTCAAACTCAGAGTTGTTGGACATGCTACACTTAGAAAAATCCCAATCCCTGTGGGCCACGCACTCCAGAGACCTTAACCTTGTCACCACAATTAACAGAACTTGCTGGAGGTATAGGTTCCTGTCTCAGAGACTTCCCATACTTTGGAACAAGCTGCCCATTCATGTCAAACAGAGCCCCTCACTGGCCCTGTTTAAGAAAAATCTGGGCAACTGGATGGGGAATAGGAAATTTACCCCAGATATCACTTCTGTAGCTCTGCTCGACAGGAGCACAGGTAAATAAAATTCTGCGTGGCTAAAACCAGGGAATCTTTATGGCTAGGCTTGCATAGGCCCTGGGGCGGATAGCTTAGTACCTACCTATGAACCTATATAGGGGTTTATGCACAGTTCAGCATGTTTGTCAACTATACCTGAGTGGAGTAGTGTATGAAATGCCTTAGCCAGGTCCACATAAACAGCATGAATAATTTTCCCTCTTACCCATTACCTCGGTGACCACTTAAAGTCCAAAAGGTTTAGTGGGGATAACCTTCCCTTGGCAAAGGCAGAATGGGTTGGGTCAAGTGTCTGAAGGTCACTTATGTCTTTGTTGATCATTTCCAGAATAAATCATTCCATGGTATTGCATATTAGACTAGTCAGACTAAATTCTGCAGTTTTTGGGGTCGTTTGATGGTCCAACTTTGTGAAGTGGGATAGCAGTTGCAGCCCTCCATTCTCATGGTACAAAGTGCCTTTAGAGGTTATAGTTGAAAAGTCACTCAAGTGCATCTGGAGGGGCATGTTTCAAGCTATTTAGGAGGCATCATGTGATATTAATCGGGCCCATTGAGGCTGTGTTTTTGGCCTTAGTGAGTGTCACCAGGACTTGCTCCCTGTTAATAATTGGGGTGTTATGCTATTATTTCAGGGGGAGAAGTAGTGGGGGAGTGGGGTGGTGAAGTTTAAGCTGAATTTCTCATCCAGCACATTCCTAATGTTGCTTTGCTCAGTGAAGGTGGCACCGTTGACCATCAGCTCAGCTCACTGAGATGTGCTGCATTTGAGGTTTCAGACATAGCTGTAGAAGGCTTTGGCTGCCTTTAGCCTGTGAGGCTATCTGGACTTTGTATTTGGCCTTTTTGGACTTCATTACTCCTCTTAGTTTCCTGTATATTTTAGCTAGAGAGCTCCTGTTATTATGGAAGCTGCTCCTCCCTGATTTTAGTCATGACTGTTTTCCTTTTATTTACCCTTTTAAGGTTAGAATTCCACCAATGTGGTTTGTTTTTAGAGCTTGTTTTTTGCTTATTTCTAGCAGGTACAGCAGTCTCTACACAGCTATTTACATGGTTGTACAGGGCCTCTGTGAACAACTCTGCATAGGTTGCTGTAAACTCAGGGTTGAAACTGGCACTGAATGCTGACAGACTAGCGCTTAATTAGATGTAGTTTTCTCTGTAATAGTTCTTACGTGTTACAGGATTTTCTGAAGTTACTAAGATGATTTTTAGTTTGAGGGAGACAGCTTTGTGGTCTGGCCTCACCAGTGAAGATGCGACACTTGGGAGGGTGCAGCACTTGCCCATATTGGGGAGTATCAGGTCCAGTATGTTTGAATCTCTGGTGAGTATGCACACTATCTTGTCAAGGGTATTTGTTTTAATGAAGTCCAGGAATCATTGTGCCTGTGAGTATGAAGCAGTGTATGTTTCCCACTCTGTGAAGAGGTAGTTAAAGTCTCCCATGAATGGGGTATTTAATTTAGTGGTGAGTGTTTCCAGGATGTTTTGGTATGAGCTATGGGATTCTAGGAATACAGGGTGACATGTAGCTTGCTGTGATATGGTATGGGACTTTATCTATGGTAATAGGCATGTGGATAAATTCCAGGGCATTGTCTTGTTTAACCAACAAAGGGTTATGCTTGTTGCCAATATAGATTGAAACTCCTCCACCTTTTGTTCCTGTCTGTGCAACTGATTGTCTAAATGTGTGGAAGGTACTGAAACCTTGCACACTGCAGGAGTACTTCCTGCAGATTTAAACAATGTCTTGGTAATGGCATAGATGTCTATATTTTCCAGAGTGAGGAGAGCTTGTAGGTTGTAGAGTTTCTTTTTTAGGCTCCTGGCATTGAGCAGTAACACCTTTAGGTTTCTTTGAGTTTATATACATAGACAGGTTTGTCAAATTGGCATTGCCTAAAAAAAGTCTCTAAGAGGGCAGATAAAGTTTTATGCAATATTCATATGCATAGGGGAGACAGGTACAGACCATCCTTTGCAAAGCAACATAGTTTGTTAATCATGTCCTCCCATGCTGACAAATATTGAATCCCCCTAGAAAAACACCAAAAGCTAAGCCAATTATTGAAGTCAATAACCTTTTGTTCATACTGTGGCATCATCCTTGATAAAAAGTAGAATGCTGCTCAGTGCAAGACACATACCTGCCTAAGACACCGATACATTCAGAGAGACAGACAATGTCTTTCGTCATATAGTCCAGGGAAGTACGTCTCATGTCATTAACATCCACATGGACTGTGAAAGAATCATACTGGTACCTGTGTTGTAGTGATTTGAGTGAATGCATAACTTCTCAAATCCTGCCTCCAGACAAGCAACTAATTTTCTTCTATGTGTTCAGTTTTGGTAAATAGTTTAAGAAGAACACAACTATCTGAATATGGAACTTACAACACAAACTTGCATTTCCCCCAATTTAATTATGATTATTGCATGTTTTGTACATTTTTTGGTTCATGTGCATTTATCTAGGCTAAACCTATTGTGCTATGAATCTTCAATATCTTACTATACAACATGGCCATCTCAGTGCACGTTCTCATATCCTGGCCACCATGTGCAGTTATGGATTTAGAGACCTTGACATTTAATGCAATTTACATTTACCACAGAGCATGTTTTGTTCTGTGCACCATTCTTTATGAATTACAGATAGCTGAAGGTGAGCACTACTATGAAGTTGATGCCTGTTCACATGGATTATGCATCTTTATTTAGTTTATCCAGCCTCAGATAAACAGCACATTATGAACTAGTGTTAATGGCCACTACATGTACACAGGAAATTTCACTGACTTACTGTAAAAATTGAGTTATTTTTTACTTCCTTAAAGTATTCTGGTGTTCCAGAATTGCTTGTGAACCTTATTTGTGTGTTATAATTTAAACTAGTGCCTTTTCTAAAGCTATGAGATAATCTACCATTCCATTCCAAGGGAATACTTAAATAAATCTTGATTATTGATTTGTCTGTACATTAAACCAAAGTACTCATATTTTTTTCTATTTTGTATTAACCTATGGTTTATGCATCTAATGCACTGTAACCTCACCTGACAACAAAAAGATTAGGAACTTATTTTTAGAATGTGTATAGGCAAAACAAGCTTTTGTGCAACAACTAAAAAGGAAGAAAACGTCACTTTAATGTATCCCTAATCATTGTTTTGGAACATTCTGGGTTTCTTATAAGCCTCTCATCCACTTAGTGATCTCTTCTTTCCTTCTCGCTCGGTTTCTTAATTTTCCTTCTTGACTTAATCAGGTCACTCTGTTTGTACTTCAGTATCACATGTGCCTTCTTCTCCCATTGAGTACAATTACTGCTCTTTAGGTCTATACGATACAGGACTTCAAATAGAGTACTAGCAGAATTCTAACACTTTAGAGCTGGTCTGTTCAAGCAATTGTGCATACTTTATTTGCCACAATTGTTTTGAATCTTTTCAGCTGCAGAGTATTACTTTCCCCAGTGGGTCCTCATTAATTGAACATCCCCAAAGCAGCATCTATGATAATTAATTCACAGGGCCAACAGAAGAGGAACTTCATATGCTTCCTAAGTTCTGTTTATACCACTGAGAATCAGCTACACACAGAAGCAGAGTTGTTGTGCAGTCTGTTATGCATACGCTAACAATCTTCTACTCAAGTACTTTTAGCCACCTTTACGCCCTGTCATTTGACTCCATGCTTCCATACCTATATTAGCATCAGGTCAACTGACCTAAAGTGAGCAAGAATAGGTCACTATTGTAGCCATACTAATAGGTCTCACACTGTAGCACCTCATCTGAGACTTTGTTAATGAACCAAAGCAGCTGCTGCACCTTTCGTGAAGAATGCAACAGCAACCCTAGTTCATACCACCCACATACCCCAACCACCCCATCACACAGGAAAGCTGTCCTTTTATTGCTTAACTTCATTTTCCCGCTATTCCTTATTATTAATTCATCCAATACCACACTTTTCCCTTTCCTGGAACTTGTACTGCGAGTCTAATTTGTTGTTTCCACTGTTCTACATTTCCTTTTGCCTTAATGATGTATAATCCATTAACATTTTCATTTCTGAGCTCAATCTGGACTATAGGGATGCAGCCCTGATTACACCCTTCACAAAACAGCACTGTTTAACAACCTGTATTTAGAGAAGCCAGCTAAGTAGGGACGGGAATGGTTGGGCCTTGCCAGTTTACCTCTGTTTGGAAAGGAGGGTGGGAAGGCATTTGTCCAGGGGGCATACATTCCTTTATGTTCTCTGGTGGAGACTGATAACCAAAAGGGTAGCATTTAATATCAGGGAAAGGGCAAACTGAAGGATTGCTTCACTCTTAAAGTGATTGTACCTTACAAATTCTAATTGTAGAGCATCTTCTTGGATACTGCTGGACATGTGTGAGAAATGTCAAGACTTAAAAGTAAAAACTTATGGTTACCTGGATGACAGACATGTTATGGACTTCAATTGTGCCCAAGATGGTTTTCAAGTAAGCAGAAGCAAACCAAAGCAAGAAAGTTTCTGCTCCTCTTTCTTGTTTTCAGTCACCCATATAAATTAGTTGGACCGTCTTGTATTACTTTCAGTGTAAAATAATTCTACCCTTCCCCTTTACCATTCCAGTTATTTTTGATATATTCTCACTTTAACTGTAAACAAAGTCCACCTCCTGCTCTTAATTGCATGAATTGCAGATATCAATATGTAGCAGTCTTTACTCCAGCCTGGAGTGATGATCCTTTTAGGCATTCCCCAGAAAGACTGTACAACTTCCACAACATAACTAAAATTAAATGTACTAAGAATAAAGAAACTACACCCCTCACAGTTTCATATTCCTTTTTTAGCTCACTACTTATCCTTTACTCATACCTCAATTTTAACCTGAAGAGGAGTTCATCCAAAGCTTGGCCCATTCTGTCCAATACCAACCACTAATTTTCTTCCCTCAGCTTCGTCCTCTGATGTCCGCAATGCTACACACACACACACACACACACACACACACACACACACACACACACACACACACACACACACACATACACTTGTATATGGTAATGCAGAATTACTGGCAAGGATTATCTGCTCTACAGCTGGATCATCTGTGTAACGTACTTTCACCTCAGAAAAAGATGCTCCCAAGAATTTATTTTGAACTCAAGATAATCTCAGAAATGTATACCCAGTTTACATAAGACAGGACACAAGGTACTGGTGGTATTTTCTTGACTTATGAGGCGTTTCCTAACTGTTTATTAGCCAACCATCTCCCCTCACCAAGACTATATTAAATGAGCCAGTCAGTAACATCTCCTGATTGTCTCTGCATTCTACCAAATTCCACAGCTACACTATGCTATACACTAGCTTCAGTGATCGACTAGTATCTTAAGTAACAATTTAGTCTTCCTCTGGGATATCCACATTAGTTGAACCAGTTGACAAGATCCTTACTCATACTTGTGTGTACCCTTTTTTGCTATGGCACAAAATGTTTAACTTCTCACATTAAGTCAGGAAGGAAAAGGAATACTCTTGAACAAATTGGCACTTTCCAGTGTGTCTTCTGCTCAACTTCGGGCTGATATTTTTTTTGTTATCACAAATCAGCATTCACTATGTGGAAACAGGGACAGACTTGTAGACTGCATCACTTTATTACTGGTAGATGTGCCAATAATTCTCTCTCTTTAATGAATAATGGTGACCTTTACTGGGATTCCTTTCTCCATCTTCAACTTGATCATAATGCAATTTATTTGTTGCATTCTCTCTTTTGACAATACTAAACAGCCAAGTTCCCATTCACTGTAGATGTCAAACTTCCTTTTCCTATCTTGGATTGCTCCTTTCAGAGACAATGATGGTTGAACACTATCATTTATGGACTCAATACCATTTAGTAGAAGCAGGTACTGAACCTCAGCAGTTCAGAAAAGTGAGGGACCGCACCATGACTCAGTCTTACAATGTTGCATGCATCTGTACAAAGCATTATAGACCAACACTGTGCTCACTAAAAAGCTTTGTCCTCACATTTTGGAAAGAAATCTGCTGCTGTGCCCATCAGAAGTCGGCTATCAGTAATGAAAGCACATATTACAGTTTTTTTCTGTAAGGACAACAATAAATGTTATCCTTTTGCACTCCCTTTTTTGCATTTCTAAGATCCTGGAAAAGATCATCCATTACCAACTCAATGACATACTTGTAACATGAGTTTTCTTACTCTACTTTCGATAAAGTACTGGCGCCTTCTGATTACCTGTACTTCTTTATACAATAACCTAAATTCGGTCAGCATTCTTTTTTGATCCAATTACAAATTTGCATACACAGATTAGGCAGTCTGTGACTCTGACAGCATTCATTCTGTAGAGTAGGATTCCACAACATCTGGCCCAGGGGCTATAGCTAAATTTGCCCACAAAGACTTAGTCTTTGGGGTCTCTATTTTATGCTTTCTTTATTAATGGCATGTACCAGCTCTATGGACAACCCAGTCTTATCCAATAAGTGGATGGCTGCCCTTTGTCTTGTTTTGCCATCTTTGCTACAGCACAATTTACACAAGAAATAAAAGCACAAAAGCAGACAGTAAAAAAAAAAACAAAAAAAACAAAAAACACAAACAAGATGGATAAACGACATGATCAACAGTAGCAAATGCGGTCAAAGTTCAGCAGCTGCAGGATATGAACAGTCTTTACAAGAAATCAGCTCTTGGAGATGTCCAATTTCTCATTATCAGAATTAATTGTAATCCGGAAAAAGTAATTCACATCAGAGGGAGACAATTGTCTCTCTTCTGAAAACACGTGTGGCTTTTTTCATGATTTAGGTTCAAGTATAATAGAACAAGTTTTACTTGAAATGCTTTTCTTTGAAGTTCCGCAATGTGCAAATCAATGAAATCATAAAATCAATAAACTAACCAGGGCAATGATTAACAATATTTAATAACTAAAACATACATGAAATACTCCCATTTTGTACACTTCTCAGCTTAGTCATGAAGTTATGCACAGTGTTCACACTAATGCTCTAGCCCTACAATAGTATACTGACAGCTTTTGATACAGTTCTTCGGTGTCAGTCTTATTTTAAACTTATCTTCTCCAAAATATTCTTTCTACCAAGAAAAAACATTAAACTTTTAGAAAATGGTAGGAGTAAATTACATAGAAAAAAATGGGAATTGTGGGAAAATACACAGAGAAAAATGTTTTGGAAGTGGAATGAGGTTTAAGAGAAGGCAGGAATTTAATAATTTATGTAATGTTGCTTAAATTATACATCACATATATTGTTATATATTGTATAATGTTTGTAAATGTGAACTTCTTCATACGGTTTAATTACTTTTATATAAATGTAAGTCTGCCTATGTCACTAGTGATAATTCAATAAAAGTGTTGAAAAAAAAAACATTCAACAAGTAAGACTTTAAAACTGAATAATTTGAGTCCTCTTTTGCACTAATACTAAATACTCAGTCTGGGTCCATGGCATACGGGTATACATTCCGTATGGCAAACTGCCAACAAGGGCTTTATTAGCAGCGCTATCGAGCTGGGAGTAGGAGGAATTTTTTTGAACCCTCCTATCCCAGAGAAAAGACTGTTTGACTTAGAAGAATAACTGTGACTGTTGCATACCAGTGACACTATTCCACGGTTATGTGCATATGTAGTGCACATGGGAAACTGAGGAACACAATAGGAAAGGCATACAAAAAAGGCTTCAGCAGCCATTAGGAAGGTGCTGTACCAGGACACAATGATCCTCCCTTTACTTCCACTCCCTGAACAGCTTGCACAAAGGATTTCCCAATTCAAAAAAAAATGGAAGAGAGACTCTGGTCTGAAGTGGCAAACTGGGCAGATATCAGGAAGATAGAGCATATGATAGAAAGGAGCCAAGAAAATGAATACAAAAAATGAAAATTAAAATGATCATTTAATCACTGAAAGTTGGTTTAAAATGTAAAGAGAGCTCTGTTCCTAAACCATGATTTTGTGTTTTTCATGCTTTCAAGCACAATGTTAACTGTGGTTAAGAGTCCATTTTAGTCAATAAACATATTACCTCCAGGAAGATCTCTTTGAACTCACAAATCAAGCTCATTGAGCTACAGAGTACTCTAGATAAGATTAAATATCAACCAATAGTTTCCTACAGAACACCTACATTACTCCTGCTGATCTTATAAGGTTCCACTGCATTTTAAATTATTTTCCTATAGGGAAAAGCATCCTTCTTTTGGGTGACTGACCACCCTTCAGTAAGATAAGACATCACATACCCAAAAACTCCCTTGAGGAGCTTGTAAATAAATCTACTAGAGGACGCAGCATTTTTATTAATATGGCTACCTCTTGCACAACTCCTCTGGTATCTCCTTCCCCAGGGAAGTCTGACCATAATCTTGGGACCTTATCCTTTAAACTCCCAAAGCGCCTCCAGCAAACTGCACTGAATTTAAAGAGTATATATGCCAACCCCAGCTTACTATACGACAAAATATCAAAATTCACTTATGACTGCACCTCCCCAGACTTTCATACAACAGCAAGCTTCACTGTGGAATTCTACACCCTACTGGAACTAAATGGCATGCTGTCCATGGCCCTAAATATACTACACAAGAAAGGTAGATCCAAAACCCATCTTCAAAGATAATATCAAAAGCATTACAAAAACAAAAAATGGACATGATCAATTCCATTAAAGGAGCCCATGAACTTAATGTGACGTACAGTCCCTCCCCCCTTGGAATGTATCTCACTAAATATATCTAACAGTTTGAAAGAACCTAAGAGTTCCTGATCAAAGAGATCACAGGCTTAAAGTCAGTGAGATATCAGAAGCTCAAAACTGTATCATTTTATTCATCATTTTATAGACTTTTAAAGGGAGATCTGGGTCTTGCTTACAGCACCATTACAGACTTGATTGTCCTGGACCTGCTGTTTCTATACAGGTTCTAGAGACCTAAATCTTCATCAAAAATGTTTCTTATGTTGAGCTGTCATTTCACCGTCTATATTTTTGTGATGAAATCTTTGTGATACAAAGATTGTAACCTGCAATGTGTAGCTTTTTGAAAAATACTATTGTATTACCCCAGAGTTTTCAGGGGAGTCAGTGTTACAGATCTGTATGTGTGACGTAATACTAGAGCTTTTCAGGTTTTAAGTTTGCACAAGATCATGTCTATTTGTTTTGCAATTGTATGACCATGTGGTGAACTGGTAAAATGACCATTTCAGTCACAACCTGAGTGCAGCAGTACAATGAATAAAAATTAAAAGCAAATAAACATTATATAGCAAATGCATCCCAAAGCAATTACATTAGAAATTAGATTAGGTAGAACAAGAAGTTAAGACAAAATATAAGTAAGCACTAAAATACTAATAGTATACCATTTGAATGATCAGCAGGAAGTTAAATTAGGACTTATATTTGCAAAAAGTGCATTAATAATGCTTGTAATATGAAGTAGTACATGCTGTTACAGGCTACCAACGCAATTAGCTAGTGTGTCTAATTCAAGGGCACTTAGATTTATTCTGCAGGTGCTGCCAGAGATGTTTTCTGAATGTTTCTAGTGTTTCTACCTTTACATTTATGTGTAGTTGATTCCATAAAGCACAGTCTATTCTTGACAGGCTATGGAAATTTGGGTGTGTTTAAAGTGAGTCTTTTCTTAGCAGCTTCTAAGGGGGTAGTTCTGTTGTCACATTTGGAATTTATTTTTGAGGGGTGGACAGTAGACTAATTTAAGAATTTTATAAAACGAATTACTTAAGAGATTGGAGGCACTGTTGGTAGTAATAAGGAGCCACTGGGCCTTTTCATACAAGGTAAAGTGACGGAAGTTCCTGTTTGCAAGGAGTGAAAATGTAAAGAGTTTGTTTTCAGTTATTTGTATTGTGTGTGTGTGTTACGAGCTAAGAAGGGCTTTAATTGGCAAGGTATACTCAACCTTGGGAATTAGAACTTCTTTTTTGCTATGGCCACTGTCACATGGCTGAGAAAATGAGAGGAAGTGTTTCTCTGTCTTACAAGAAGTATTTCACATGGAGAGGGGCAAGGGGTGAGGACCAACAGCACCTCCAAGAGACTATTAACACTAAAAACAGTTTCCTTTTCCATATTATCAAGTCTCAAACCTATTGGGGCTCCATAAAACCACACCAGGGTAGAAAAAAATTAAATACAAGGTGTTGGACTACTAACAGAAAAAAATACAGATGTGATGTAATACCTTTTACTGGGCTAACATACATTTCGCAATCACTCAAACTTTTGTGTTAGCAGAAGCTCTTCATCGGCAATTGTTACCAGTGTTAACTATAGTGATTAGATATCCACGTGTGCCTAGGAAAGGAAGTACATTTATTTCCTAATTCACTTGAAAAATGGTAAAAAAGAAATGTGTAGCTCAGATGCCTAGTATGGCAATTACACCTCAGACACAGTGAGTGAGTGAGTATGCGTGTATATATGCACGGGAGGCTCATGCTACATTAGAGTCTGTGTTTATTTAGCAGGGAAGACAACACCTTTTAATTATACTATTTTCTCAGAATATAATCTTCTAGAAATGTACTCAATGTCTGACTTTTAATCTAAAAACAATTCATTGTTGTCTGTTAAAAGGCTTGTTCTTTGTCCCCTTATAACATTGGTCTTTAAATATAAAATTGAAAAGATGTATTGAGTACTACCTTCTTGGAATATTAGCTCATAACAATCAACCTCCAGATCAATGACTTTTCATATAATTTCTCCAAGGAAATAACCAAAACATCTAAAAAATAAAATGTTACTAAAAAAATAAATCAGGTTTGTAAATTATTTTTTCCCCCATCCTGTCAAAGTTGTTAGCATAGCTGGGGGCCTAGCTGCCTCTGTTGCTACGCCCACCTTTTGTTTAAAGACAACAACAAAAATATGTTAAAACAATACTGAGATCTTCAGAAATAAGCATCCCTTGCTTACTCCTGAAAATCATTTGCTGTTAATTCAACACACACACAGTTTCTACCCCAATATACTTTGGTATAGCTGTATAAACTAATTTGAAGTCAGTCTTAACAAATCATCATCATGTTTTTTTGTGTCACGGTTTTGACACAAGTGTGGTCAAATTTACTGCCCAAATATCTCCACTGTGGAGATATGACTGTCTATGACAATGTTACTGAAGTTTGCAATATAATTTTATAAACTGCTGATTATTCATCATGGTTATCCAGCTTACAAAGGGTGTTCTTTTAACTATCAGACTAGCTCTGTAACCTGCCATCCTTTATCATCTTGTGACACCTTTGTGACATGCAATGACCATCAATGATGTGGGCAGAAATAGAAAGAAGCTGATAGTCAAGTAGAGATGCTAGGTTATCTAGCAGCTAAGGAAATGGGTAAACTAAATGGACTATGCAGACCTTATGTTTCTGAAATCCATAATTCCCTGAAAATGTGTTGCTTACATCAGATTTAGCTATTAGTTAAGCCTATAAATTGAGGTAGTTAACCTACACTGATGGCATACAAGGCTAAAGCACTGACTATTGCCCAGAGTCTGAATAGCAGCCTGTGTTCTTGATGGCACAAGCAATAAGGATGAGTGTACCCACCCTGGGGTAAGAAGGAAGGTGTATCGGATGAGTACACCCATCCTGGGGCAAGAAGGAAGGTGCATGGGATGAGCATACCCATCCTGGGGTAAGAATGAAGGTGTATGATCTTGGGGGCACATAGTTGCTGTCTGATTTTCCTGGTGAAGACTAGAGAAGTAACTACACAGTGCTATTGGAGAGTGATTTGAGTGTTCAGCTGATGTCATCCCCTTGCAGAAATGAGGGAGGGTTAGTACAGTGCCGATACCCACTGCACACTCCATCCTCAGGATGGACTGGGAATTCTGGAGAAACATTCCGCAGCAGCAGTGTGACACTGCTACAGGTTCCGCAATCTCCTCAGCAGCCCTGACATTGGTCATTAGCCTGGAGAAGGAAAAGGAAGGCAGACAAGACATGACAGACAAGAAGAGGACCTGGAATCAGTTGATAGCCAGATCTAGAGAGCCAAAGTGTGACACAAGTAGGTTTTAAGGCTGAGTGACAAAAACAGCACAACAAAAGCTCTACCAAATATAGAAAGTGACATAGGATAATGAAGAAACAAACCCACCATTACAAAGACCACTCATTTGTGTGAAGCATAGAAGCCAATCAAAGATAAAGGACAATATCTCCATGGTTTTCGCAAGAAATCAAAGACTAACTAAATGCAGCACTCTCAATAAGTAAGGAATCACAACAGGAAAAAGATAACCAGCTATACAAGTTAAAAGATAAATTATGAAATCAATTAAAGTATCATGGTGGTGCTGCGGTAGCATTGTCGCCTCACAGTAAGACGTTATCCTGTTCGATTCTCAGATAAAGCGTCTTCTGTGTGGAGCCATGCATGAATGGGCATACCTTCGTTGAAGGTTGTGCATCAGGGCTGGCAACTCGGTACGTAAAAATCTACTGCCGATCATTAGCGGACCGGAGTTCCGCTGTGGCGACCCCTAACTGGGAAAAGCCGAAAGATACAACAAGACTCCCAAAAATGCTCAAACTGATCATTTAAGAAGTAGAATAAATTTTTTGTATTTACATTAAAGTGCAAAAACAAACAAGTGAGACATACTGTGACTACTTAATGCAGGATGCGCAGCTGACAAGGAATGATGAAAATGAACCATATTAAAAGACTGATTTTCCGTCTCGGTATTTGCTGACTAGGGTAGAGCACTGTCTCTATAGGACTATTTTCAAGCTCAGCCCAGGGATACATCAAATTTCCTATCAGATCAAAAATAAACACTTAGGAGTCGTAATCATCACTGTCCAATGGAACATACATTTTTAAAACATTACATTTACACAGAATCATATCTGTAGCATTATCATTCAGAATATACAACTTATAACATTTATAAAGTTAAAATGACAGTATAATGTATAATTTAAGGAGAGAGGGTGGATTTTTGAGCAGATATGTATTTATTTATATTTCTGCTTTCTGATGCATCCTAACCTGCTCCCACAATGCTGTCCCATTGATTTCCCAAATATCTATCGCAATCCTACAGATTACATTTCATTCCTTTCATAATCCTGATCTTGTGATGTGGCCTTCAACAGCCTGTTCTTTTCACTGTAAGCCTCTGCAAGAATGATTTGCCCACTGGGATAACTCTGCAAGCTTGTCAGTTTCTTTAACTGTTTTAGTGTGAACCCCCATACTACAATGCTTTGTTTAACTTGTTAACCTTTTCTTCAAGTAGGTGACATAAGCTTGCCCTGCTGTCTATCACTATCCCAAGACAGGATATTCTGTTCAATGCACATCTCCTCTGTTTATGCCATCGCATTTTGAAAATTAAGATCAAAACTGTTTACCTATGTACACCACTGAAATATATATTGGTCACTGCCAAGTTCTGAGACTTTGCACCTAATTACTGTTAAATGTATACATTAAGCTACATTTAAACATATACCACACTTACATTCATAAGGGAAATACCCTTTGTAAGCATTAAATGAAGTGTTACCATATAGTAGCCCATAACCATTTACAATAACACACCAGCTGGAGTTTTAATTTAAATCTGACACCATTTCCTAAGCACATCTGCTTCGCTTATCTTATCAAATATTTACATGGTTTACAAAACACTAGACGCTGTATTTGACTTCCGTTTCCTGAGGAATACCCCATAATGTTCCACAGCTCTCATATAAACCAAAAATCTTCCAAAGCATGAGAATTACTATTTTGTGACACCTTTACAACAAAAAGCATGACAATTACCATTTTGTGATACCTGGAAATAGTACACAGTTTCCTAGATTACTACAGACAAAGTAGAAAAGTAGCCATACAGAAAAAGTCAATGCCCCTTCTTTGAATGCTGAAAGCATAGTAGTATAGCATGAGGTTAGGAATTAGACCAGTGTATCAAGATGGTAAACAAGTCCAGAAATGGACGGATCAAATATTCTAATACTTGCATATACAGACACACACAAACAGTCTTGTGCACAAATTGTGTGTGTGTATTGTCACTACCACCTATTGTAATTTAATTGCCCCAGTGACTTAGTCTACAAGGGAGCTAACAGTAGTTTTGTAACTTTGCTTTAACTTCTGTATACTGGTATGTTTTTCTTACAAGCTTAAGCAGACTTTGTATTGATGCATTCTTGTTACAGGCTTACACAATAATTTAATTGTTTACACTCATTTACCATTCTATACACAATTTCAAAATGCTTAGTTTATTTCGCAGGGTGCTAGTTGAAATTGGTCCTTGTGGATCAATCTACTAGCTCACTTACAAAAAATAAGTGAAAGTAACAGCTTAGTAAAACAGAATAACTGTTTATCAAAATTACACAATACTATTTCGTTAACAAATTTGACTGTGGAAGAACTTACAGTTAAACATAGCTGACAACTCAGTTGCAGTAAAGGAAGAACACAAAAAAGAGGAACTGTAATACGCAGCTTTGATGCAACAAGCTGTTGCACTGTCTGAGCTCCCTAAACTGACTATCGTGGTTCTAGTGTCACAACAAACTTTACAAAACTGAACAATACATGTATAAGAAAGGCACAGATCTGTGCATTTGTACTGATCCCTGCCATGCTGGCATCCTTTACTTGGGGCAGATTTCCAATATCAAGTCAGTCTGAAGACAGTGGTAACATTTTACTTTGGAAACAGTTAAGACATACATTTAGAATATTCAAGTCTAGTTAGATTACAGTGTGTGTGTGTGCGTGTGTGTGTGTGTGTGTGTGTGTGTGTGTGTGTGTGTGTGTGTGAGTGCTAATCTGCAATCCATCTGCTGCTTGCAGCTTCAGGTTTTGGCAAATAAAGTTATTCAACAAACATAGCTTTTAGAAACCAGTTGTTCTACATGATACTGACTAATGCTGGTTTAAATGAAAGATGTTCCATGATGATCCCCTCATAAATGAGCATTATATACTCAATCACAGCTGTACATTATGATTACTGAACTGGATTATTTTGGAAAGTGTTGAATTTATAGTGAGGGATTTGGAAAGGGTTTAAACTTGATGCAAGACACTTGCCCTGAGCTTGCATGAGGAGTAAAGCTTTCTGAGATTCACACTAATTACAATGAAAAGATACCTGCTGTGCTCTTTATTTTATTTTATATGTGCTTACCGGGAAGGTCCAACTGAACACAAGTCCTTTTTCAGTGGAGGCCTGGGGAGAAAAGCTCTACATAGATATAAAGTGAACCATACAGTTAAATTAATAATCATAATTTAGCTTGAGTACATTGAGAATATTTCAGACACATCATATGTGTAAGGCAGACTAATAGAGAATGCATATTCTTTACAATCAAGTCATTCAAAAAACAAGCTTTACTTTAAGAGTACATTAAGATTTTTGCAGAGAGTTCAAATGTGTAAGACAGACAAATAGAGAATGCATATTCATCCATAAAATCACACAATCAAAACAGAGCATGAGAGAATACAATAGTTTAAAAGAGATGATAAAGTTGGCTGGGGACAATTATTATTATTGATAATATGGTACCTGAGATTAGAGTGTAGTTAGGTTTATAAGTTATGGGTTGAGTTATCCAGGATTTGTACAAGAACAAATCCAGGTACTCATTAGGTGAGTCTTTAGTAATTTTTTAAGCTTTATTGGGGAAGTACTAGATGACATATTTCTAGGTAGTGCACTTCATTTTTTAGGCATGAAACTGGAGAAGAGTGATTCATCTGACGAATTGTTGGCTTTAGCTATGTCTAGTAACAATTTATGACTGGAATAAAGGGTCCTATTGGGGATATAAAAGATTTTGAAGTACATGTTTTTTTATGGCTGATTCAGAATTTTATGGGCTAGAGAAAGTTGGTTAAAGAGTAGGAGCCGAGGTTGTTCCAGCCAGTTTAGTTGCTTTAGTGCTATACAGTGATGTGACCTATAAGGAGAGTCTCTGACAAAAGTTGCTATTTTGCTGTGACAGGAATGCAGTTTAGCTAAGTCTGTCTTTCTAAGGTTAATAAGTATTAGAGAGCCATAGAGGAGTGTTTATACGAGGTGTGTACATGCAATGGCTGCTTTTGAGTTTTTTTGTAAGAAACTGCTTATTTCTACATAGAACACTCAAAACACTTTGAGAAACCAAAAAAACCACATAAACATAAAGATTGACAGAGTCCCAAGCTAGAAAAAAATGAAATGTACACCAAGTGTAGAAAAATTTTTACTAGTGCTTCCCGGTACCTTGGCTCAACAGCCTTTCAAAGGAATAATTTTTACACCAAAAATGCAACTACTTTAAATAAACATTAATGAGGCTCAATTAAGAAATCATCATTCAATTACAAAAGTGTTAAACAATGAGCATTGCTCATTAACCCTTTTCCCACCATTCACATCCAAATTTCAATATATAAAAGTGAAGTTGCAAAGGCAATTGAATGAATAGATGACAAATGTAAAAAACACACAGAATATGTGACATATAAAAACATACATACGTATAAAACACATATTGAGTACATTAATCATACTATGATTGTTGACTGTAATAAAATGCTATAATGAAATTTTGTGACCTTACAACCATGAGTAATCTCTTTTAAACATGAAAAAGGACATTTATAATGAAGAAGGACAAAAACACCTATTAGGGAGGCTAAATAATTATTCTAGAAACCAGCCCTTAGAGCTCTTAAAATATTAATATACAAAATGTTAATAATTAACAAATAATATTGAATTCCTGATTTAAACCCCTGGGGAATAATGTGCCATAGTTAATAATAAATGCAGTTTCTAACTTCAATAACTCACTGAGAAAAGCATCACCCTGTTTATTAGATAGTTTGCCCAGGATGGTAAAAACAAGCTTAGATCAGAACCAGCATGGGCTTCCTGAAAATGATATGCCAGGGTGCCATGCTTGATGTCACCCAAATACTCCATTATGCAATTTTTTTTGCCATTCTTTTGGTTTGCCCAAAGTATCACCTTGTAGGATCACATCTGCAACCTATGATGTAAACAACCCCACAGAACAGACAATTGAATAAACTGATGCCCTTAAACTTTTTGCCATTTATAAAAGTTCCATCTAAATTCCAGACTCCTACAGATCTTACAATGTCCGCATGAATAACATCCTGTGTGTCCCTGATTTCTCTTAACTTTCTTCATATTTAACAATTCCTTCAAATTGGAAAATCTACTATAAGAGAATGTTATTCTCCTGGGGAATAAGCTCTTCAGGGTGAGTTCATTGGCAATCATGGGCCAAAACCTCTCTGCAACCATCCTCAGGCTCCTAGAAGTAAGAGAATATTTAGTAACAAAAAATAGTTTTTCCTCACTATCTTCATTAGACACACGACTAAAATTTGGGTCTATAACAGAACATTGAAGTATTAAAACTTTGAATGTTCTGATATCGAACACTATTCAGTGAACGCTAAGAATAGCAAAGCTGCAGAACAGCGAATGCATTCCTCGGGAAAGAATTCGGTTGGCCATTTTTGTGGCGTCGCTATTCTTAGTGCCGTGGTGGAAAGTTATGGGTTGGGTTCAGGTAAGTGTGCGATTGTTTGTACATTAGGGGTGGGTTAAGTGAGTTAGGGTGCGGGTTAGGCGTGTGCGCAATAGTGACAGACTTTAGAATTAGGGGAGGTTTAAGTGAGTTAGGGTTAAGGCGTGGGTTAGGTGAGTGTGCGATAGTGAAGGACCTTATGGTTAGGGTTTGGGATAAGGTAAGTGGGTAGGTAGTAGCGTATGTGTAGTTTAGTGTAGCATTAGATGTAGGAATTTAAGTGTATGTGTGTTGTTGCTGTTTGTTTGATGTGCTTGTGTTGTGTGTATATGTTTTGGAGCAGCAAATTTTTTCCATGGGAAAAAATTCGCTGTTCTGAATGTTCGATATTTTCATGTTTAGATGTTTTGGGGCCGATGAAATAGCGTTCACTATTTTCATCTTTCGATAACGTGATATAAATGCTAAAATTTACCCTAGAGGCACCTAATGTGTTTTTAAAGGAACTATGTTTCAATGAACAAGAGTTCCCAACCCCCCTTTCAGCTTTATCAAGAACATATGAAGTATAACCTCTGTCCAACAATTTTTGTGTAACTTTCAAAAATTCCTCTCTCACGGTATGCTTATCACAAGTATTATTAAAAATTCGGTTGTATTCACCATGGGGTAATGCAGCCAATAAGTGGGGGGGGGGTGCATGCTATCAGCTGATAGAAAATTATTAACAGCTGTCTCTTTACTGAAAAGCCTAAAAGAGACTCCTCCATTATCTGTCACAAAAAATTCTAAGTCAAGAAACTGAACCCTTTCCCTATCTATTGTATATGTAAATTCCAACCCAAAACTATTATTATGGTTGAGGTTGTCCACAAAATCTTGAAACTCAAAAGTATTACCCCTACAAATAAAAAACAAATCTATATATCTTTTATAGATAATTACATGACATCTGAAAAATTCAGTAGTATGAATAGAGAGATTTTCAAAATGATTCATAAAAATGATGGTGTAGGAAGGGGCGTATGACGCCCTCATCGCAATGCCCTCCTTTTGAAGAAAATACTGTCTATTGAACCTGAAGTAATTATGTGTTAGAGAGAATTCCAGTAACTGTAGAATGACACTTGTATGTGGACCCTCCCCCATCATCTTGCCAACTGCTTCCAAGCCCCAAGCATTTTTAATGCTCGTATAAAGAACTTTCACATCTACGGTTGCCCAGTAGTATTCAGCATTCCACTTCATGCCTATTATCAAATCACATAAGTCCTTGCCATTTTTAATGTGAGATGTAACTCTACTCAAATAAGCCTTTAACTGATGTTCCAAAAAAAATACCCACATTTTGCAGGAAAGAACCCTTTCCTGATACTATCGGCCTACCCGGAGGATTATACAAGCATTTATGAATTTTGGGTATAATGAAAACAATGGCATCTCTAAAGTTTCTCACAAAAAGTTTCTTGACATCCATAGAGGTGAGAAATCCCAGTCTCTCACCCCTTTCCAAAAGTTCCAATAATTCACCATTAAAAATGGAAACCACATCCACCGACACCATAGTACAGAGAGATTGGTCCCTCAACAGCACTTCCACCATAGCATTATATTTTGCTCTAGGTAAAATTACCTTGTTTCCACCTTTGTGAGCCTGAGTGTACACATAATTGTCATTCATATCTCTCAAATTATTCAAAGCCAACCACTCATTTTTATTCAAACTATGTCCTGTGTCTTTGTATATAACGTTTTATATTCCAATTTTATCTATCTATACAGGACGCTTTCAAACTGACATACCATTGCTGATAACTTAGGTGGAAAAAAACTACTGCGGTAAGGGACTTGTGGAAGTTTTAACCTGCCATATCCTGTGCAAAATCCCCCATCATGACTGTCTACAATGCTTCCTGCCTCTGCTTCCCCCAGAGAATCAACCAACAGGTCACAAAATTCATTAGCATATAAAGAAACATTCAAAAGCAAATCGTCAGAACAAACACTTAAATTGTCCACATCATTTTCATTATTAATATCAGCATTGTCATTGACATTAACCACACGATTTTGAAAAAAACACTTTTAAATGCAATTTTCTACAAAAACGACTTGCTTCCATAATAATATCAGCTAAAGATGGAAAAAAATGTTGGAACAAATTTTGTTTCCTTTTAATAACAATGCTTACATTTAAATCAGAAAGACTGACAATTTTTAAGTCCATTTGATCGCCCTGAATGACCTCCTCCACCACATACCTGGGTGAAATAAGAGCCTCTGCATTAATATTGCAAATAAAGTCACCATTAAAGTCAATATAACTGCCATTAATTCTTCCTTCTGTTCTTGCTACCACCGCCATACGAATTCGCTCCCTGCCATTTCTGCCCCCGAGTTTTGACTTGTGGTGCCAAAGACGACCATTCTTTTAAAATGCCCTCACTTGGGATAACCTCTTCAAATGACACATTCTTTTTACCAATGGAAGCCATCTCAACCGAGGAAGCTGAAGAGTCATGTAACACACTGGACTTACTACCATTATGAGCACTCCTAGACCTTCCCCTTCTTGTTTCCGTTGCCAGGAGAAGATGGTGCCATTTCTTTAGTCTCTAATGTCATGTTCTAACTTCCCCTTCTTTCGTGTTATCACCACCTCCTCAACTTTACTGACATGGTCCTGGATCTCCTTAATTCTGTTATTGAAAGATAAAACAGGAACAGATTTACTCAAATGATCTTGTAACTGCAAAATCTCCTCCTGTACTTTAGTACGTTGTCTGATGTTTCTCTTAATAAGCCCTTTCAACCAGCCCACAGTACATGCTAGAGCAATTTGCTTCCACTCTTCAAACAAATCAGTCACTTCATCAGAGAAATCAGAAGAAGGTAACCGGTCAACTCTGACAACCCTAGGGGTGAAATCCAACCTTAGATATTTTTCCAGTAGACCAGTATCAGTATTGGGACTCAGATTTTTATGTTTATGTGGTTCTACATAGAACACCAAGTTTTTATGTACTATTTATGGTCTGCATGATGTGGATATCAAATCAGATAGAACATTAATTAGTTTACTATCTGAGACCAGGTCAAATGCTTTTGAAAGGTCCAAATAGATAGCAGATACAAATTCTCCATTATTTCTTTGTTGGTTTACAGTATTGGTGAAAGACATTAGAGCAGTGGTAGTGCTGTGAAAGGGATGATAGCCATGTTGGGTATTAGACAGAAGTTTGTGAGTATGTAAGTATTCCATAATTTGAGTATGTATACAACTCTGTAGAATTTTAGACAGATATCCAAAAAGATAAAATGTAAACTCTACACCAAAAGTATAGATTCAAAAGCAAAGTCCACAAAATAAGAAAAAGATAATCTGGACCACCACGCTGATAAAAACAATATTTAATTAAAACAAACAAGTGAAACAAAGCAATGGTGAATGCTTTCATATTAAAAACAAACATTATCTAGCTCAGTGTTTACAATGTTGTTCATTTTACGTTGGAAAAAAACAACTGTAAATTAAAAGATAGAGTATTACAGCATATGTCAGTGATATGTACAGCTAATATTCATAATGCCCTATATCAGCATGTGAAGCAGCAACCTGATCATACATTTTGCTTTATGGTGCTGCAGATAATCATCCATCCAGGAGGGGGGGGGGGTGATTTAAAGAATTTAACAGAATATAATGAAGCTAGATGGATAACTTCTTGGTGCTGATAGGGCACCAGGTTTAAATGAAGTCATTCCTATCAAACCTATTTTGAAAAGGAGGAGGGTTCATTACTGACTTTTGATTGGTTAATATGTATTTAAAAGTAATTGAGTTACTTTGTATGTTGTCTGAAGAAGGGTTTTTAACCTGAAAGTGCTTACCATTGCTTTGTTTTGTTTGTTTTAATTACATATTGTTTTTATCAGTGTGGTGGTCCATATTATCTTTTCTTATTTTGGAAAATTTTAGACAGAGGGGATAAAATTGCAATGGGGTGGTAATTGGTCAATTCTGTAGATGTATCCCCTTTGTGTAGTGGAATAATGCGAGAGATTTTTCAAATCTCTGGAACAAGATTTTCAGATATAGATCTGTTAACGAGGATGGCTACAAGGTAGGCTATGGTTTTGGTTGCAATTTTAAGAAATTCAGCTGGAAGTTTATCTGCAGCTAATGTGGGTTTTAATTTTAGAAGCAGTTTTTTATGCTGGCTGTGGAGACAGGTTGAAAGGTAAAGGTGTTATTATGTAATTTTGGTGGATTATTGGAGGAGGAGTTCTGAAGGTTGGAGAGGGCTTGGATGGACTTGGTAAAGTGTTTATTGAACAGTGTAGCTATGTTTTCTGAGGTGTTTATGGTAGTTGTGGAGGGGATGCTAGCTTTACCTGGAAGAAGGATGTTATTAACAGCTGCCCAGAACTTTTGTGGGTTGCTCTGATGCTTAATTTGGATGTTGTGGTAGTAGTTATTCTTATCTTGTTTAACTAGTCTCTTTGCCTTATTTCTAAGTTTGAGGTATGTTTGTTTTGAGTCTTGGGAACTAGTTTTGTACCACTGGTCCTAGGATTTATGCCTGGTTTTCAGTAAAGCCCTGGTTTCTTTGTTTAGCCAAGGGGTAAAGTTGGATTTGATTCTGACATTTCTAGGAGGGGTGTGCAGGTTTAAAATATCTAAGAATGTACAGTTAAAATAGTTAACTGCTTCTTTTACTCTTCGTAACTTGAGTGGTGCCCAATTACAGCTTTTAAGGGCTGATGTAAAATTGATGGGGTTAAAGTTTATTTTATTCCTAATTAGATGGTAAGCAATGGGTTTTGCATGATACCTGTGATGCCTTAGCAGAAAGGCTGATAGATGATCACTGAGGCTGTCTGGGAGGCAGATGGATTAAAAGGATAGGGCTGGTCTATTTAATAATATCCAATTGAACATAGAGTACCTTTTGGATGACTTGTCAATTCAAGTGGAACATTATACAATTTGTGTGGAACATTATATAATTTGTGTAACTCCATAGAGGTTGATGTAATGTTTAGGGTTCTGAGAGCTACAAGTAAGCCAGTCAATGTTGAAATCTCCCATAAAAATGGTTTCTTGTAGGAGTGTAGTTGAGGACAAATGCAGTAATGTTTCAAGTGTAGAGATACTGTTTCCATGTGGAAATAGGTGTTCCTATTAGGTTTAGTATTTTTTTGAGTTAATCTTCAGTTTCGTAAAAATTACTTTGGCATCATCAGATTTTGGGGTATTTTTATCAAGAGTCTCAACTGTAAGGTGATTTTTATATACAATTGCCACACCACCCCCTTTTTTGCCTATTCTATTCGCAAGGAGGATATTGCATCCAGGAGCCAAGATTTCATCATTGCTATTGTCAGGTTTTAGCCAAGTTCAGTTAGTATAACAATATCACATGAATTTAGTGAAATATTGACATGCAGATCATAAATTTTGTTAGTAATGATTCTCATGTTTACGTTTAGTAGCAATAGGTCTATTGCATTCCTGGGATTGATTATACTGTGGGAGTGGTTCTTAGGATGGTTGTATGAGGAATACAGGGTAGTTGTTGGTCCTGGTTTGGGATGCATCTCTCCACTAAGACAAAGTTTAGATACTATGAAGATAAACATTTTGATGATTTGACTATGTATCGGTCATAAGTCAAGGAGATTTTGGGGGAGTGGTTGTGAGGTAGTAATACGAAGGGAATATGTTGATTGGGTGTGGTGTTGAGGATAGGAAAAACTGTAATGGTTAATTTTTTTGAGGGTATGAGAGAGGGGGTGCAATAGGATATTGGTTAATTTAGTTTGACATGATATGAGGTAAAGTGGGTTAAAAGTAACAGAATGGTTAAGCTAGCAAGGTATAGGAGGAATATTTTATTGTGTGCTGGAGACGATCTTGTATGGTAGGATAGAGTATTTAGTTGTGTTGGGCTGTGGTTTAATTGGTGGGAAGATTGCTAGGGTGTTGTGATTGATTATAGAGTAGGGTGCGTCACTTTGCTCCTATAAATGTAGATGTGGTGGGGTGGGTGGGAATTGGGGGTAGGGTAGGGGAGTGGAGTGAGCTCGAGCTGAGTGAGGTTGAACAGAGTGGGTTGAATCACAATATAGATTAGCAGCATGTCCAGAAAAAAATCAGTCAGTTGCAGTCACCTCCCAGGTCCACACACAAGGTCCTCTGGCTATTAAACAAGAAATTCTAGACCTTAATTCACAAGGGTGCAGAGGAAGGAGTGTTTTTCAAATAAAGTTGAGAGCCTGCTTCTAATGAGACAAAAGATAGAAATGTCTGTATACCTTTTAAATGTAAAATATTTTGTTAGATATCAGAGTACTATGTCCTAGGGACAGGGAATAGGGACCAGTAGAGTGCACTCTTCTAATTTACAATAAAAACGTTACTGTTAAGAGACTGAAGATTCAGCCAAGGCATACACTGCAGGTAGTTCTTTAAGGGATCCACAGACCTGAAGTTCATTTTAACAGGGAACAGTTCTGGTAACAGTGTCTGTGTGGGCAGGAACATGCTGCAGTGGGATAGGGAACAACAAGTAGTTCTTCAAGGGATCTGCACACACAAAGTTCATTCTAACAGGGAACAGTTCTGGTAACTGTGTCTGTGTGGGCAGGAACATGCTACAGTGGGATAAAGACTGTGAGTACACTACTGGGGGGACCCGAGAATCTGCTAATGCCTCAAAAGGCTTCTGTTTCACAGAACCACAGAATTTTTCAGAAACAAAATGGCATCAGCCAATAGTGCTTCAAGATGACCCAAGAAAATAGATGTTAAAAGCCACAAAAAATAGGCAAAGTGTGGAAGAGTCTAATTATTACTGTATCAAGACTGGTGGTGGTATCAGAGACTCCACACATAAAAGGTAATATGAAAATATCACAAAGTATAAATATATTACCCCAAAGTCGATGTGTAAAAAGAAGTCCTTACAGAAAATAAGCCAAATAAAGTCTATATATTGCAGACCAGTGAGAAGTCTGGGTTTTGTATGTGCAAAAGTTAAAGTAAACCTAGATGCTGGACAAGAAGCAAATATAAACTTATAAAATCAGTAAGTACACATGCTTATGTTAGACCACATAAGTGAACACTGAATTCTGATACCTTTGGGCTATTGTTAAGGAAAGCATAAAATAAAATAAATGATTAAAACTGAAACACAGTGAAATTAAGCAAACCAACTAAAGCAACATTTCCTGCTTGGCTAGGATAAAGCCCATCACTGCTAAAGCAGCCAATAGTAAAGCCTTAGAAATAAAACAGAGCTTATAAATGAAGCAAATACAATGTTAGAACCACTGCTGATTAAGTACAGTAAGCTGTTTGAAGGCACTGAAAAGCTGGAAAGCTAGCAGGTCAAACTTCACATAGTATACTCTGTTACACCTGTTGTAATACCACACAGAAGGCAATGAAAATGACTGAGAATGAACTACACATGTAGGAAGAATAGCACATAAATGAGATGGTGTCAGAATCAGCACTGTATTTCCTGAGTTATGACACTACAAAACCACAAAAACTGAGGTAAGGATGACATGAGAACAACTAAACAGTCCAAACATTGGAGACACATCTCATACCAAAAATAGGACAGACAGCTTAAGTGAATGGAGCACTAATGTGTATTAAACTAGAACTGTACTCGGGCTGCCAACAGCTGGAGCTGTACCTTGTGAGCAGGCTGTAACTATCACACACGCATAAACATACAGATTTTAGAAACTATAAAATGCTAATATTTGGAGATCTTCAAACTTGTCATTCACCAGGTAATACAAAGAATGCTGAAGATTAATGACAACATTATAGTTTTGGGCAATAAAAACAAAGAACATGGCAAAGATTTAGAAAGGATAACAGACAAAAAAAAAAAAAGAGTACAACCTAACACCAAAAAGAAGGTAGCATGAGTCTCTCAAGGGCAAACTTGAGTGTTAAGGTTTTATTTTCTCTCAGAAAGGTAGATCCTGTGATTTTCAAGGTCAAAACACTATATGACTTAACTATTAATCATTTTAAAACTTCAGGAGTTGGTTTGAGATGGCAAACTAGAACAGGTTGCGCAGTCTTCAGAAAGGTGACTGCTACACTGAAAGACTTAAGAAAAATTATGTAACTGAATGAAACTGAAAAGCAGTCTAAGGTCAGATATCATGACTGAATATTTTAAATCAATAATGAGACATTTAAAGAAGTACCATAGGGCTAGATGTCATACTTAGCTAAAACAGAAGGGACAGGGAAAAATGATTGTGTGGTTATAGTTATTTCTTTCTAGTACTGTTTCACTAAGAAACCATAATATAAAACCATTTCATTTAATGTTTTTAAACTGATAAAGCTGTTTACCTGGTGAACAAAACCTTAACCCCACATAAAGGGGACATTATCCTTTGCACCAACTTATTTAATATATCCAACCACTACAAGACTACTTAACCTCAGGTTTATAACTAAGTATATACCCATTCACTGCTGTCAAGTCAGATCATTAGTCGGTGGCTTGAAAGGAATTAAGACAAACTGACATGCTGTAGGTGGACTGGATACTCTAGGTGTGTACACGTGTGCCTTCTGTGGAAGGTTAGGCACGGGCTGGCAAACCGTAAAACTCCACTGCTAATCATGAGCAGACAGGTGATCCACTGTGGCGAACCCTAACCGGGAAAAGCCGAAAGAAGAAGTTGTTTACAACAGCAAATTTTTGAATTGAAATGAAAGGCCTTCACATCTGTTTGTTTTGTTGACAAATCAGAGTTCCTTATACAGTTTTCCACAACTCAGATACAAACCATTCCTAAGCATAGAGATATTATCCACAAGTTATTACCCTATAATTCAACATCATAAGAAAGGCAAGGACAGCAGTGCCATTTATTTTTGAAATACCCAGTTACTACAATAGGTTAAGGAAAACTAGACAGACTAGGTAAATAATACATCAGCCTCATTGAGTATGCTTTCCTCAGAGTGCTTATTCAACAGAACTTGAGAAGCAAACCTAAAAAAGACATGACCATAGAAAACAAATGGCTCAGAACTGGTAAATTTTGCAAAGAAATGGACGACTAAAGTTAATACACCAAGAGTTTTCAAATGTCAGTTGTGAAAAGCGATAGATAAATCATGAAGGGTACAAGAGTAATAATTTGAAAAACACTACAAAGACAAGAACTGGACAGTCAGTACAAAATCTATGGAGAGAGAAAATTTAATTCCCTTAAGCAGATCATGGGTTAGGAACAGTTATCAAAAACTGCATGCTTAGTCAGTCCAACATTGGTAAGACTGGGATCATACTGAACATATAAGAATTACCTTAAAACCCTTGTAGAAATACAAGTACCAATTTCTGTGGGGCTCTTATTTTCCTAATTTCCAAATGCAGAACCAATAATATTTGGGTAAGTGCCATGATAAGACTTTCGTATATTTGCAATCTCAGAGGTATTAAAGTTAAAGAACCATTATCTCGGCATACAACACAGGAAGAATATTAGTATATGCACAGGTGGACTTATTTATCACCATTCTCTTCCATGTTTTATTTCATGTTTTATTTCTTACCATCTTCTACATGTATATGTCCTTCTATTTAGTAATATTTAAATTCATATATGATATATTTATTAATTGTATTATTTGTATATGCATTTTTATCTTATATATTTCTGTCCTGCATTCATGTCCAAAAGATTATTGTGTCCTTTACTGTGTGACAGAAAAAATGTACATATTTATTTTTTGCTGCAAGTACCTTTATTATTAAAACATCTGTGTATTACAGTTCTGGTTTCCTTCTTTCCTCTCTTTTTAAGAAAGTTTGTGACTTATTTGTTTCCTTTTTTGCAGCTTTATAGTAAAGCTCACTTCATATCCTTGTTGCAGCTTTCCTCTTTTTGTGATTTCAATAAATTTGTGTCCTTGGCATTTGCTTGTGCTTTGTGGTCATACCCCCTTAAATGACCAGGCTTTGTGCCAGCTCCTGCTTTGTCTTTGTGTGCTGTGTCTGGCCTTCCTGACATTCCTTGTTTGGTATTTCTGTTCAGCCTTTCTTCCTTGCCTGTGCTGCTTATTATTGCTTGCTCATGCTAAGTGTTGCCTTCTTTTGTTTTTTCTGCAGTCCATGTGCTTGTTCTTGTTTCTCTTTTTGTTGCAGGGTTTTCTTTTGGGCTTTTGTCTTTTTTTGTGGGGCTGTGCTTCTCTATTCTGTTTGCAGGGCCTTGCAGTATCTACCAGTGATATTTTCCTGTTTTGCTGGTTCACATGTGCATGCCACTCCACCATTCTGTGGTCTCAGCATTCACTGTTTCTGTGTTTTGTCCTTGTGGTCTTTGTTGTTTTGCTTTTTCTGCTCTGTAGCTGCTCCTTTCTGTCTTTGTGTTTCCCTTTGTTTTTTTTTTGTTTTTTTTTCTTTTGTATAGTAGAGTGTCTCTGCTGTCTCTTTTTGTGTGTCTTCTCTGTTTGTTTGTTTTGCAGCACACTTCTCTGGAGTAGTTGTTTTTATGTTGAGTTTTCTTATGCTATCATTTTTTTGTTTTTTTTTATCTCACATATCTATGTGTTTTGTTCTACTGCATATGGGTTTTTTTATGTTTAGGGGTGATGATGCAGGTGTTATTTTTTTGAGGTTTGTTTTTTTTTTTTTGGTTGTGTTGGTCTGTTTTTTTTTTTTTTTTTTTTCTTTTTCTTTTTTTTTTTTTTTTTTTTTCTTTTTTTTTTTTTTTTTTTTTTTTTTTTTTTTTTTTTTAAAAAATTTTCTTTTTTTTTTTCTTTTTTTTTTTCCTTTCTCTTTTTTTTTTTTTTTTCTTTCAAAAATTTTTTCTAAAAAAAAAAATATAATTTATATTTCCAAACTTAATAAAAATAAATACTTTCTATATATATATATACAATATACTTTACCAAAACATAAAACTTCCCCTTCCCTTTATTAACTTTTGTTTCTTTTTTTCCAAAAAAAAAAAAAATTTTTTTCCCTTTTTCATACTTCTCATTTATACATAATTTCAAAATTTTTTCCTTTTTTCCTTTTTTTTTTTTTTTTTGCATTTCTTTTTTTCCTTTCTGATAAACCCCTCTGCAAAATACAAACCTTTTTTTGTTTTTTTCCTGCTTTGCTTTTTTTGTTTTTTTTATGTTTTTTTCTTTGCCCTCAAAATAGTTTTGTTTGTGTTCTTGTTCTAAAAGCTTTCTGCCATCACTAAAGAATAGTGTATAGTAGGTGTTCTTTATCTGCCACTTCTATGTATATCTCTGTGTATTGTTTTTATTGTGTGTACATTTTGGAGTTTATATATACTAGAGTAGGAATAGGCTTACATCATATGTTGTATCAAGATTTTTGAAATGTTCTTTATTTACAGTATGGCAGTCTAGGTTCCTGGTTCATAGGTTTATACTAGGCTATCTGCCCTAAGGCATTTATAAGCCTAGAATTTTGTGGCTTACGCCACCTTATATGAAAAATACTGTGCCCATTAGTTTGTTGTGCCTCTGTCCAGCAGTGACACAGAGATGATTCCGGTAAACCTGATCTCCCATCCACAGGTCTAGATTTCTCTTGAACAGAGAGCGAGGTGCTCTGCCTCACATGGACGGGATTTTATTCCACAGCATAGGAGTCTCTGGTGATAAATCTATCCCTCCAGCACGTCCTATTTATATCCGTGCTAAGGTTTAAGTCGCTTGCTCTAGTGGTTTTGGTGGATTTGGATTTTTTGAGGTGGAGCATGTCCATTAATTCCGGGTTGGACATGGCCTTGTATGTCAGGCACATGTCACCTCTGAGCAGATGGTATGCGACTGAATAGAGCTGGAGTTTCTTCAATCTGGCAGCATATGACAGATTTTGGAGTCCCTTTATCCTTTTGGTGAGGAACTTTTGGGGTCTCTCCAATTGCTGCAGATGTCGGGTGAGATACATCCCGAATGGGGTAGAGTACAGGGGAACAATGACCTCACTAGATCTGGATGTGAATCCCTTCATGATCAGGTGGGCAATGTAGAAGGTCTTTCTAACCACTTTAGCAATGAGTGTCAAAGAAAGGCCACTGTCAACCTGGGTCCCCAGGTCCCTGATAACCTCTTCTGTGCTTAGTGGATTGCCACCTATATGGTAGCTTGGGGTTACCTTGTTTTTCCCAAAGGGTATGACTATACATTTTTTGGAGTTTAACTTCAGGCCATGGCTCTGGCACCAGCTATCTGTTTCCGTGAGTCCCTTCTGAAGGATATCGTGTCCGATGCACTTTCCACTATGGCGCCCAGTTTGCAGTCATCTGCAAACTTTGTCATAGTCCTCCCATGTTGGCCTGTACTTCTGAGAAGTAGATGCCAAACAATAGGGGCCAAGGACCGAGCCCTGTGGGACACCACTTGTGACCGGCTTGGAGTCTGACATGCCAGCAACTCTAACCCTGTGGGTTCTGTCCTTAAGCCAGTTTGCAACCCATCTTGTGACATATGGGTTTACATTTAAGCTGGTAAGTTTTTCTACAATACCAGTGGGTATTGTGTGAAGCCTTGCAAGGTCAAGGTAGGCTGTATGGACTGCCTTTCCCTCATCAATGGCCTTGGTGACTGTTTGAAGAAGTCGACCAAGTTCAAAAGGCATGATCTTCCCTTGAAAGCCAAACTGGGTCGGGTCCAATGTCTGCAAGTCCCCTATATCTTTGTTTATGAGCTCCATTATGATCCTCTCCATAGCTTTGCAGACTAGACTTGTTAAGCTTATGGGGTAATTACCAGGGTCCGTGAGGCACCACCTTTGTGGAGTGGGACCACAGTTGCCGTGCACTCCTTGGGCATGTATCCTGTGGTAAGGCTGAGATTAAAACTTATGTGCGGGTTTAATTCCTCATTTAGCTCATGTAGCACACAGCCGGGGACACCATCCGGTCCCATTGCTGCTGTGTTTTTAGCTTTACTGAGAGCAGCTTTCACCTGCGCATTTGAGATGTCGGGAGGCTACACTCTGCTGGGATAGTTATCTCTCCTTTAGAGAGGGGGTGAAGTTTGCACTGAACCTGTCTGCCAGTATGTTGGCAATGTCTGTGGGTTCAGTGATTTTTGTATCATTTTGGACTAATTCTGAGCATATCTGGGAGTTTCCACCCAGGTTCCTAACATAGCTGAAAAAGGCCTTATGATTGTCCTTTGAATCCATGGCAATTTTTCTCTCAAAATTGGCCTTAGTTGATTTTATGAGTGCTCGTATTTTTTACTAATAATGATCAGGGGTGACTTCCCTTTTATGGATTTTGTTCTATCATGTAATAGCTTTCTCCTCTTATTGTAAAGTTTGTTAATGGCTGGGGTCCACCAGACTGGACGTTTGCCCTTTGTGGAAAGAGTCTTGGTTTTATTTGGGATTGCCTGATCCATGCAGTCCTGGAGGTGTTCATAGAAGGCATTTGTAAGGGCTTCCGCAGCTTGGGTTGTGGTTTCCACTGGCTCAGGGGCCTTGAAGGATACCACACCAGTCTTGAGTAGTGTGAAGTTTGCTTTAGAGAAGTTCTTCACTGTGGTCTTTTTGTTTGGGGTGGGGGATGTGGATTTCCAGTGAGATTAGTTTATGATCAGATCTCACCAATGAGGGATATACTTCGGTGTGGAGCATTTTGTCCCCATGTTTGTGACAATGAGATCTAGTATATTTTCTCCTCTTGGGAACAGTGACTAGCTGTTCCATGGCATTTGAATTTATGAACTCCAGGAACCGTTGGGCTAGAAAGTTAGGGCTTGAGTAATGTTCCCAGTCTATATTCGGTAGTTGAAGTCACCCAATATGATGGTGTTTGGAGATACATTTATACCCTCCAGTGTCTTCAGGAAGGCTGTGTGGGGTTCCTGAGTTTGAGAGGGTGGCCTGTAGCATGCTACAATTTGTAGAGCAGTTTTGCCTATGGTTAGTTGCACCTGGATGGTTTCCGGCTTAGTGCGTTGCCACCAACCTGGAGGTGTGGGTATCCTTTATGAATATGGATACACCCCTCCTTTGTGGTGTGGTCCGGGTTTTGGGGCGGAACGCATGATATGAGGTAAAACCTAATAGTGCCGGGGTGCTCTCAGGAGCCTTGAACCAGGTTTCAGTTACAGCACAGACATCGATGTTCTCCATACTGAGAAGGGCCTCGAGTGCGTGCATTTGAGATTTAGACTTCTGGCATTGAGCAGCATTACCTCAGTTTCTTCCCATTTTTGTTTTCTAGGGTGGTAGGTTTAGAATTTGAGCCTTGCCTAAAAAAGGCACTATGGGGGTGGCAAGAGCCTTAGCCAATATCCGGAATCCCAGGGTGACAGGTGCAAGCCGTGCCATGCAAGCATGGCTTATCAAGCATGTCATCCCAGGCAGACAGACACTGGATCCCCTTTGAATGACACCAGACATTAAGCCAATTGTTAAAGCTGATCATCTTGTCTCTATATTGTGGCATCATTCTTGGTGAAGGAAGGATACTGCTCAGGGTTAGGGTCATACCTGCCTGGGCTACATAATCAGAGAGCTCCTCTATGTCTCTTTTCATGTAGTCCAGGGAGTGCGTCTCAGGTCTCACACCAGCATGGACAATGACTGTGTCATATTTGTACTTGCGTGGAGTGACCAGTGCTTGTGTTATGTGGTTAATTCAGCCCGATAGGCAGCTTACTGTGACTCTCCTTGTTCAGCCTGGTGAGTGGGACGTCAGTGTGTCTGACTATGGAGTCACCTATGACAAGTATGTTTGGTTGTATTTGGCCTTAAGGGCTGTGACTGCTTTGCACACTGCTTTTGTGGTTTTATGTGTTGCTTGTGGGCTGTCTTGAGGTAGCAGTTGTTTGGGTGTCTGCTTTGGAGGCCTCTGCTGTTTAGGTATTTTACTCAGAGCCTCGAGTATGTCTTTGTGTGTTTATGTGTTTGATTCAGTGGTGTGGTAGCATTATGTGAGGCTGGTTTTGTGGTGTGTGGTTGCCTTCTCCTCCTGTCTGGTCTTGCCAGTCCTGAGTTGAGAGAGCTCAGCCTCCAGTTTGGCTAAATAGCTGCATCTCTGCAAGTATTTGTGTTATGTGGGAGGAGGAGAGGGTTGTCTGTGTACATGAGGCAGTTATAACATTGCCTCAAGATTCCCAGATTCACCAGCTGGACCAGGAGGAGATTGACAACTGACCTTTGGACATGCTAGAATAATATTGGGAATTCCTTTAATTGAAAACAAGGGCCAGTGGGGAGTGAGGGTGTAGTGCTTTTAATTTTTAGTGCTGACTTATATAATTGCTTTAGTGAGCAAGTGCCAGGTAACTTGAGTGCAATGTGTTACAAGTAACTAAATGCAAAAACGACAAACAGTAACTTTCTTTCAAGTGAAACAAGGAAATAAGTACAGTAAGCAATGCAGATATCACTAGTGATCCACAGAAGCTGAGAAGTATTAGGTGGAATTAGCTTCCAGGGAAATAACAAGCATATAAACAAAGCTAGATTCAGCAGGCCTGGATCTAGTCTATGCTAGAGCAAACAAGGTGTACCAATTTCAGTAAGATACAGTTCAAATATTCAGGCACTATAAACCTTTAACCAGAAATTCCCAGCTCAGAAGGGCAGAGTCCAGCCTCTTCTCCCACAAGAGTGCAGACCACGAACCTTCTTAATGTAAAATAACTGGCCTGAAGCCCAAGTGCCTAAACCAGAACTAATACACTTGGACACTGGGCTCTCAATCAGCAGTTCCCAACTTAGAAGGATGAAAGCTACCTGTCCTGCCACCACAGTGCTTGCCACAAACCTTCCTAATGTAAAACAACTGGTCTGAAGCCCAAGTGCTTAATCCAAAAGACTTAGAATGATAGCTACACTTTAATCAAGTTACAACCAAGCAGTAATAAATACATTGAATACTTTAGAGAAATTCTGGATTAGTGGTCAAGTTTCACAAAGCTAGATCCAGCAGGCCCCAATCCAGTCTATGCCACAGCAAACAAGAGCACCAACTTCAGTAGGAAACAGTTCAGATATGCATGCACTATAAACCTTTAACCAGAAATTCCCAGCTCAGAAGGGCAGAGTCCAGCCTCTCCTCCCACAAGAGTGCAGACCACGAACCCTCTGAATGTAAAATAACTGTCTTTAAAGCCCAAGTGTTTCAACCAGAATTAATACACTTTTAGAATAACAGACAGTGAGCCCTCAATCAGCAGTTCCCAACCTAGAAGGATGTAAGCTACCTGTTCTGCCACAACAGTGCAGACCACAAACCCTCCCAGTGCAAAACAACTGGTCCGAAGCCCAAGTGTTTAAACCAAAAGGCTTAGAATGAGTAACACCAAGCAGTAATAAATACAATTGAGTATTTTTAAGATGATGCAAAAGTAAAATGAAGTAGGTAGAAACAAGTACAGTAAAAGCAGATAAAAAATCTGAACAAGTGCTGAGATCAAAGAAACAGATTTGAGTGCTGAAACTAGAAAACTAGCTAGTTATAAGAAAAAAAACAAGCTAGAAGGCCTCCCTCAAACACAGAAGGGCTTGGGGGCGCAGAAGCCTACAAATAGTCAATACCACTTAACAGGAAGGCAGGAAATAAGCTTTTTTTTTTTCTGTTTCCCAGATGCTCTCTTTGTACACAGTAGGAGTGCCTGAAATCAGAATATGATCACTCAGTTGAGTGCAAATGAGATGGGCCCAGAGGCAGGCTGGGGGCTTAAAGGCCACTAAGATTAACACCAAAACAAAAACAAGGTGGGTGGGAATAACTGAAGAGCAGAATACTGCCACTTCAGTTAAATATTCCTTCAACACAGTTTAAATTGTGAAATACTGTATATGCAGATAAAGGTACTAAACTCTTATGTCAGTTGAATATAACCAAGTTCTTAGTGGCCAAAGCTGAGGTTTTTAAGCAAAAAATCACATGCACCACTTAAAAGCACAGGAAATCAAGAATGTGGCTACCCCCACACCTGTATTACTAGCAAATAACACATTCAGTTCATACTAAAGAGCAGAATAACTGCAATTGATACCCTTCAACACAGTTAAATCCAAATTAAATGCTGTATTTTTTAAAAAGTGCAGATAAAGGCAAATTCTCATGTCAGTTGATATAACCAGTTCTTAGCTGTCAAAGCTGAGGAAGCAGAAATTTACATGCACCCACAAAGGCAAGGTCATCACTTGCACCTACTGCACTTCCACCCATTTCCACCACACACTTACATGATTACCATTCACCTAAGCTATTCTTCCCATGTACCTGTTTCAAAGTGCATGTTTCCACTTTCCACTGCTGAATATTCCACATCTTCCTGTCATTCCCAGTTATACCCTTCCTTTCTCCTTTTTCATATTTCCCTTCTCCTTTCCTCTCTCCCCACATTTCCATTATACACCCCAAGCCTCTGTACTTTCCTTCACACATACACCCTCCAGGTTTTTTCCTGCCACTATACCAAACATCAAATATAGGTCATGCCACCCTTGCATACCATACCACCACCCACCCCACCAGCATACACACCCTTTCCTCCACTGTAACTGTACCCACACGGTACGTGAGGCCCCAGCTGGTGTGTGTTCCACAGTGCTGTGCCAGTCCCACCATGTACAGCACATCCCAAGGAACATAATAGTGACACCCAGTGGCATAGCACTGGCCCCTCCTTTCCCCTGAGGCTGTGTGTACAGGTGTACCCTGTCCCTGTGTTTTTGCACTTGCCTTGCTGCACACTGTCCCCTGTCATGTCACCTGTGCCCACCTCCTGCTTGCTGTCTTCCCTGCTGTCTGTGCACTTGCAGTGTCTGTGTGCCAGCGTGTGTCCCACACTGTTTGCTCTGCACCGCTGTGCGTGCTGTGCTGCTGCGCAGTGTTGCCTGCTCTGGCTGTGCACTGTGTGTGTCACCCACTGTTGCCATGGTGTCTTTACCTCTCCTGTATCCACACACTTGTTGTTCACACGCTGTTGCTTTTTGTTTTCACTCTGTTGTGTCTGCATTGTCTGCCTGCATTGGGGGTGTATTGGGTTTGTTCATCAGTTTGTTTGGTGTGCCTGTGTGTGTCATCATGTTTAATGCATCCTGTAGTGTGTTCTCCCCAGTTGCCAATTGACATTTCCCTCACAGCACACACAGTACCCCTCATAAACAAACACACTTGCCATTTGCAGGATTCAAACCACTACCTAACTATGTTATGACACTCAAGACACATTGTATTCTCTCATTACTGGGAGGCTTCCTTCTCCTGCTGTACTTATAGGGTGCTGACATCATCAGTGTTTTGAAATGGGAATGTGCATCCTGTAGTATGTTCTCCTAGTTGCCAAAAGGGACGTTTCTCACACATTGCACACACACACCCACATCCAAACACACACACTTGCCTTTTGCAGGATTCAAATCCTACCTAACTATGTTATGACACTGAGAGGACGTGTAGCAGCTATTAGCATCACTGGGACGGTTCCCTTCTCCTGCTGTACTTATAGGGTGCTGACATCATCAGTGTTTAGAAAGGGAAATGTGCATCCTGTAGAGTGTTTTCCCAGTTGCCAAAAGGGACATTTCCCTCATACAGACTTGCACACACACTAACCCTCTCCACCCATTTGCAGGATTCAAACCCCTACCTAACTATGTTATGACACTTAAGACAGAGCAGCAGGTGCTATTGCATTACTGGGAGGTTTCCCTTCTCCTGCTGTACTTATAGGGTGCTGACATCATCAGTGTTTAGAAAGGGGGATGTGCATCCTGTAGTGTGTTTTTCCAGTTGCCAAAGGGACATTTCCCACACAGTATTTGCACACACACTAACCCCCTCATCCAAACACACACACTGCCATTTTGCAGGATTCAAACCCTACCTAACTTTGATGTGACACTCAGATGGACACATTAGAGCACTATTCACATTACTGGGAGGCTTCCTTCTCCTGCTGTACTTATAGGGTGCTGACATCATCAGTGTTTAGAAAGGAATGTGCATCCTGTAGTGTGTTTCCCAGTTGCCAAAAGGGACATTTCCCTCTCACACACACAACCCCCACCCACACACACACACACACAGAGCATTTGCAGGATTCAGACCCCTACCCAACTATATTATGACACTTGAGGAGACATTAGCAGGCGCTATCCATTACTGGGCACTGTTCTCCACGTGTAGTATTTATAGGGTGCTGACATCTTTATTTCTACAGAGGTATGTACATCTAGTACTACCTGGCAGGTGGGGGATAGCATGCATTTGCAGCCACCTTCTTCAGGGTCAGATATACACATCCACTGGCAGGTTATGTTCTATACCATGCTTCGTGACCACAGGACCTGTAACACACACAACACAACCAGTCCAGAACACCCCTGCCACATCCAGGACGCACACTTTGCTTCCCCTGGGAACAGTGCCAGGATATGCAGGTGTTCACATACACCATTCCAGTTGTTAACGTCAGGTACAGGCATATTGTGTATTATGGAACTACTCAGGCCTCTATCACTTTACCCTACAGCCACTACAATTTGTGGGTCCATGTGCTATGGCAGAACCACTCACCACAGCCACATGGGGGAAATACATATTGCACCTCTCCATCTGCAACATGGGTACTCACTGTTCCACACCAGAGGTAGACCACCATTGTTGATATCTGACCATACCCACCTTTCCCTGGACATCCATATCCCATTCCCACCCCAAGGCAAGGTTGTCACTGCAAACAAAGTGTATTTAGCACAAGCAGACTTTATACTTTTGAAGACTGGGGTCGATGACTTCAAAGGACCCATGCTGGAGGACTATACTGGCCACTCTGCATAATCCTTGACAATTGCATTCTATGAGCATGTGTAAGGTTTGCATTGATCATGCTATCCCACATATACCCATGACTGCTCCACAACAAGACACCTGTCAGGTGTACACCAGCCATATATGCGTTCAACAGACAGAGTGAGCTAATACATTGCAGAGCTGTAGCCCACAGAGGGAGGACATCTGTGAACAGTACCCACATGGCACTTCATTCACATACTCATGACAACACAGTGTTGACAGTGAAATCATCCAGACAATGCAGATAGGGCTCCCCTCAGTCTGTTATTGAGGACACCTACTGTTAGAGATCCTCAGCAACCCTCTTCCAGCACACACCAACAACATGGATGTGGCTTAGCACATTCAAACCCTGGGATCTCCACTGTGTCCCTGCTTGACAGAGGCACAGCTCACTAACCTCACATGTTGCCTTATGTGACCTACTTTACAGTGGCACATTAGCCTACTGTACTGGGGAGGCAGATGCCAAGCACACTCTGGCTAAGCTGTCATTCCCTAGGGCAAAAGCCTAGTATTGACCTCTACACCGATATGTTCAATTGTCAGATGCAGAATATTAGTTGTGCTGATAGACTGTTTGCTGGTCTATATTGCCATAGCATTCCCTGTTCCTATGAACAACTTGTGTATCTGTGGAAGATGTTTGCATGATGGGGATCCACTATATCACGTATGTCTCTGTAGTCATTTAACTGTGTGCACTGGGCAGATTGCTGTGTTGTGGTTGGTTCCTGGAATAACACGTACAAATACCAGATATGTGTGGCCAACTGCTAAACGGAGATATGGCCTAAGTGTGTGAGCATGCCCAGTTCAGCCTTTCCATGGCATGTTGTCTGACATATGTCTCATTTATCAAAGTGTGCGAGCATGCCCAGTGTGAGCTTTCCATATGTTGAACTCTGCAGTCCACCACATATTTGGATGAGTGTGAACTTCAACAATATCTCACGTTTATGGTTGTGTGTTGGGTGTCATGTTGTGTACTAACTGGCCAACTGCTTTGTGTCTGAACACAACAGGGATTATACTGTGCCTGCAGGGTTTGCATGGGATACTTTGCATACAGTTGTCAACATCCTTTCATACTGACCTAACACTGTAGTACCATATAGTGTACTGGTTCAGTACTTTCACTGTGGTGGACAGTATCCTGGGCTTTAGTCCTATCACTGCTTTCATCTTCATAGTGAGCACAACAGACTGGTTAGGGGCCAGTTGTGCACATATGACCATGTTGCATTATGTTCAGATATGGACTACCTTAAACCAGGCTTGTCCAACATTGGTAGTGTATTCCACAACATGGGTGGACATTGGCAAACACTAGCGATGTGCCTAGGCCATTTCTAATGCTAGTCACAGAGTGTGTTTTTCCTTCGACACACATTGTAACTGGAGTTTGTCATGACATATGTCATGGTTAGTATACTGTGCCTCTGTCTACCTGTGACATAACAGTGATACCCAGGGTAAACCTACCATCTCCCATCCACTCATCAAGATTCCTCTTGAGGAGGGTGTCGATATGTGACTCTCTGGCTAACTGTAGTGGGAGTTTCCTCAAGTGTGGGGGTGGCTTCTGTGTTATGGATCATTCAGTACAGCTTGTCCTATGTATGTCAGTGCTGGGGTTCAGGTCTCTCATGTGCATAGCTCACTGCCATTCAGATTGTACAAGGTGCAGCATGTTCATTGATTCCAGCTTGGACATGGCTTTATACATCAGGCACAGCTTGCCTTGGTGGGCAGTATGGCGGTGTGTGTAGCTGCAGTTTGTTTAATCAGGCAACACATGGCATCTGTTCAAGCTCTTTGATACTCCTGGTGAGGTACTGTTGTGGACTTTACAGTTGATGGAGGTGTCTGCTGAGTTACATCCCACAGGGACTATTGTAGTCAATTGTATGTGCTGATGAAGGATGACTGTAGAGCCACAATGACCTCCCCTAATCTAGATCTGACAACCTTCATGATTAGGTGGGTATATGGTATGTTTCTGCAAACACTACAGCCACATGTTTGTCCAATGCAGGATATCTATCACCTTGTGTCCCCAGGTCTCATTACATGTTAGGTACCTACCGGGCTCACACCTATGTGGTAATTGGTGGGCACTTACTGTATATCCACGGGGGTTGACTATACACTTTTCTGCAATTAGCTTGCTGACATGGCTATGGCACCAGTTGTCTGTTTCTATGTGGCCCTTTTGTGGGATGCTTGTGTCAGCTGGGGGTCAGATATGGTGGGCAGTTTGTAGTCCTCTGCAAACATGTTCGGTCACAGTCCTTCCATGCTGGTCTGTACCTATGGGACATATATACCAGAATGGGGGTGGGGTCCCAGGACCAAGCCTTGTGGGATGCCAGTTATATCTGGGTTTGTAGTCTGACATGGCTGCAGCATGTCTGACCATGTCAGTTCTGTCCTTGGTCTGGTTTGCAACCCCTCTACTGACATAGGGGTTTATATTTAAGCTGGTGAACATATCTATAATGAACACGTGGGTATTGTATGGAAGCCTTTGCAAGGTCCAGCTACAGCTGTGTGGACCACATTGCCCTCATCAATGACCTTAATGACTGTTTCAAATGGGTCAAACATGTTTAGGGGCAGGATCTGCACTTACAGCCAGCCACACTGGGTAGGGTCCAGTGTCAGTAGGTCCCCAATATCTTTATGTCTGCGGTACATGCTGATCCTTTCCATAGCTGTGCAGACCAAGCTTGTCAGGATTCTGGGGTGGTAGTTTGCAGTATCCATTCAGGCAACACCTTTGTTGAGAAGGACCACTGTTGTTGTACACTGCTCTTTGGGTACATATCCTGTGGTAAGGCTGACATTGAGCAGTAGTGTGATTTGGCATTCCATTCTTCTTGGAGTCCATGTTGGACTCAGCCCAGGACACCATCTCATACCATTGCTGCTGTGTGTTTTGCTTTGTAGATGCTGGCTGTTACCTCAGCATCTGCAATGTCAGGGGGCCAGCAGTCTGCTGGGATAGATATTTTGCACTGCACCTGTCAGGTTGTATGTTGGCAATATGTGTGTGTGTTTGGTATGTTGTTTGTAATATCTGTGTGATTCGGAGCATATCTGTGAATTCCCAACATGGTTCCTACCATCAGTTGAGTAAGCCTTGTGATTATCCTTAGTGTCCTGTACAATTTGTATCTTCATAGGTTCATAGGTTCATACTAGGCTATCCACCCTAGGGCATTAGTAAGCCTAGCCAGAGTGTGTGTGTGTCTTTTGCCACCCCTTGCTATGTGAATATTATGGCCATTTATGATTTTCTTTACTGTGCCTCTGTCTGGACATGACACAGTGAAGACCCCCAGTGTACATGTCTATCATCCATCCACTTGGCAAGATTCCTGTTGTAGGGAGTCAGTGAGGGGCTCTGCCTAACATGGAGTGGGATTCTGTTCCAGGGTGTGGGGAGCCTCTGGGTTATGTATCTGTCCCTCCAGCACATCCTATTTCATTATGTGTTGAGGTTGACATCTGTCACTCTCACAGCTCCAATGGCTTTGATTTCCTGGGGTGGAGCATGTCCATTACTCCTGTGTTGGACATGGCCTTGTACAACAGGCATACAATGCCTCTGTGTAGGCAGTATGTGACTGCATTCAGCTGGGGTGTCTACAGCCAGGCAGCATATGACATATATTTGAGACCCTTTATCCTCTTGGTGAGGTACCTTTGAGGTCTTTCTAACTGCTGCAGGTGTCAGGTAAGGTACATCCCAAATGAGGCATTGTACTAGATTATGGGTCTGATAAGAGAAGAGTATAGGGGCACAATCACCTCTGTTGATGTAGATGTGAATCCTTTCATGATACGGTGTCCAATATCAGACAGTCTTCCTAGCCACATTGGCAATGTGGTGTCACATAACAGGTTACTGTCCACTTGTGTCCCTAGGTCCCTGATTATTACTCCTTCCATACATAATGGTTTACCACCTATGTGGTAATTTGTGTACCTTGTTTGGTATTTGGTGGGACATTCATACTGTCCAGAGTCTTCAGGATAACTGGGTGGGTTTCCTGTGTGTAAGAGTGTGGTCTGTAGCTTGCTGCAGACAGTACAGCAGTCTTGCCTACAGTTAGTTGCACATGGGTGGTGTCGCTGCTTTGTGCATTGTCAGTTACCTGGCATATGGGTGTCTGTGCTGAATATGGATACTCCCCTCCTTTTGATGTTTTGGTCCAGGTTTTGGGGCCATAACACATGATATGTGGTATAACCTGGTAGTGCTGGTGTGCTGTCAGGAGGCTTGCAGCAGGTTTCTGTCACTGCACAGACATCAATGTTCTCCATAACTGGGATGTGCCTCAGGGGCATGCATATTGCAGTTTACACATCTGGCATTGGTCAGCATTACCCTTATGTTTCTTACCACTTATGTTTTCTAGGGTGGTGGGTAGTCTTTTTGGCCTTGCCTACAAAAGGCTCTATGGAGGTGGCAAAGGCCTTATCCAATATCCAGGGGCACAGGGTAACAGGTGCAAGCCATCCCTGGAACAGCAGCATGGCTTGTCAAGTCATGACATCCCAAGCAGACAGACATTAGACCCTCTTGGAATGACACCAGTAACTGTGCCACTTGTTAAACATGATCATTCTGTGTTTGTACTGTGGCATCATTCTTGGTGAGGGTAGGATGCTGCAACAGCCAGTGTGTCATACCGGCCTGGGGTACATACTCAGAGGGACTCATCTATGTCTCTTTTCATGTAGTCCAGGGAGGTACATCTCAGGTCATTCACACCAGCATGGACTATGACTGCATCATATTTCTACTTGCTTTGGGGTGACATGCATACTTGTGTTATGTGGCATATTGTGGCAGCCTACAGGCAGCTTACTGTACCCTTTCCCTTGTTCAGTCTGGTGAGTGGGACAGCAGTGTGTCTGACTATGGAGTCACCTATTACAACTGTATCAGGCATGTTGTTTCTCCTTCTGGCCTGTGACTGTTTGGCACACCAGCTTTGTGTACTATGTGTTGCATGTGCTATGTTTGGTGGTTGTGGTTGCTTGTGGTCTGCTTTGGAGGCCTCTGTTGGTGTGGTGTGTTTGTAATTTGGCCTCCGGGAATGCTTTTCTGTGTTTATGTGTTTGGTTTGCAGTTGTGATAGGTCTATGTGGGACTGGGTTTGTGGTGTATGTGGTTACCTTCTCCTCCTGACTAGTTTTGACAGTACTGAGTTGAGGGAGCTCAGCCTCTGGTTTGGATAAATGGTTGCATCTCTCACATATATTTGTATTTCTTGGGGGGTGTTGTGGGTTGTCTGTGTACTTGGGGCAGGTGTAACATTGCCTCAGGATTCACAGATTCAACTTGTTGTAGCTGGCCTTAGTGGATTGTATGTGTGGACATATTTTATTGCCATACTACTGATCAGTGATTACTTCCCTTTTTATGTTTGCTCTATCATGTAGTAGCTTCCTCATTCTCTTGCATGGTTTGGTAATGGCTGGAGTCCAGCATGCCAGATGCCTGCGTGTATGGCATTGTGTCTTGTTGTTATTTGTGATTGCATAATCCAAGCATTCCTGGCAGTGTTCATGGAATGCCTGTATAACAGGTTCTGAGGTGTGGCCCATATTTTGCACCTGCACAGGGCCTGGCCTTTAATGGATTCCACATCAGTTTGGAGGAGTGCAACTTTTGCTTTACACATGTTTTTCACTGTGGTTTTCTGGCCAGGGACTGTGGTCAGGATGTGTATATCCAGTGTGATTACTCTATGGTCTGGTCTTACCAGTGAGGGATACACTTCCCATCTTGCCATCCAGTACCCATGTTGCTGATTATCACATCCAGTATGCTTACCCCTCTTGTGGGAGTGGTACATTGTTCCTGGGCATTTTGGTTTATGGATTCTAGGAACTTTTCTCCTACAGTGTTGGAGCTAGTATATTGCACGCAGTCTATGTCTGGATATTTTCAGTCACCCAATATAATGTGGTTTGGAGGGCTTGATATATTCATGTATTCCAACATAGGTCAGGTGCAGTTCCTGGTGTTAGGACAGTAGTCTGTAGCAGGCTATAAACTGGGAGGCAGTTTTAGCCACTGTTACTTGACCATGGCTAGTCCATGCTGCTTCTTGTTGTGGTACCAACATGGGGGTGTGGTTATCCTTGACAATTTCTTGCTAGTCACCCTCCTTTTGTAGCTTGTTCCATGTTTTGAGGCTGTACAGCACAGTATGAGGTGTAACCTGGTAGTGTTAGGGTGCTGTTGTGAGCCTTGACCCAGTTTTCTGTTACAGGACAGATATCAACATTCTCCATACTGGGTGAGTTTACACTGCATGCATCTTGCTGTTTAGACTTCTGGCATTGGGTAGCATTACATCTAGGTTCTTATCCCTTGTGATACCTATGAAGGT
>NC_056739.1:1026091404-1026246404 GCF_019279795.1 Protopterus annectens | reverse complement strand
TTGCACCAGTTATTTGTCTGTGTCAGCCCTTCCTGGAGAACATTTGTGTTGGTGGGGTATTCAATGACAGCTCCTAAGTTGCAATCAACAAATTATGTCAGCCAGAGGCCACTGACATTGGCCTTAACTTCAGAAAAGTAAATACTAAAAAGGAGCAGTCCCAGGACTGATCCCTGAGGGATTCCACTTATGATTGGCTTCTTTGTAGAGATGAACTCCTCAATTCTAACTTCCCAGATCCTGTCTGAGCCAGCTGGCTATCCACTGAGTGATATAAGGGTTTGTACCGAATCTCTTGAGTTTGTCAACAATGCCCTAGTGGGGTATTGTGTCAAATGCCTTGGCCATGTTAAGGTAGACTGTTTAAACCATTTTGCCCTCATCCATTGCTTTGGTGAACTTTTTACAGAAGTCCACCAAGTTGAGTAGGCATGACCCACCCCTGATGTAACCAAATTGGGTTGGGTCCAGTGTCTGGAGGTTTCCTATGTCATTATTGATCATTTCCATAATAATTCTTTCCATGGCTTTGCATAGGAGACTACTGAGACTTATTGGTCTGTAGTTTCCTGGGTCTGTAGATGTCCTACCTTTGTGCAGAGGGATGTCTTGTTCTCCATTCATGAGGTGTGAAGCCTGTTTGAAGGCTATAGTTAAATAGCAATTCCACAGAGCTTGATAGTTCATGTTTCATGCTATTTATAAGGCATCCAGGGATATTGCCTGTGCAGACTGATGCAGTGTTCTTGGCCTTAGAGACAGCATTAAGGACAAATTCCCAAGTGATAGTGTGTGTGGGGGGTTATATTTTACAGTATTTCCTGAAGGAAGGTTGAGGGCAAGAGAAGGGTAAAGATGAAGATGAATTTGACTGCCAGTAGGTTTGTTGTATCTTCTGGCTCATTATAGGTGGCTCCATTACAATGGGCTCTGCACACAACTGGGTATTGACTTTGAGGCTGAAGACATAGTTGACAAAAAGCTTGCGGTTGTCCTTGGCTTGGGAGGCCAAAGGTACCTTACTTTTTTTTTAAACTTTATTTGTCCTCTGAGTTCTTTATTTAGTTTGAGAGTGCTTTTATCCTGCTGTGTGCTACCCCTCCTAATTTTTATCATGATTTTCTCCATTATACAGCCTGCTGATGACACAATTCCACCAGGGTGGCTTGTTTTTTTAAGTTAGTTCTATACTTCTTCCTGGTGGGTACAACTGCCTCTATGCAGCTATTAACATGCTTGTTGTGAACAGTTCCATGTAGACAGCAGTGTTCTCAAGTTTATGGGGGCTTAAAAATTTTCCAGGTTATCACTTAATAGTAGGAAGTTAGACTTACAACAGTTCTTGAATATTCCAGGGTTAGGTGGGGTTCCAAGTTTTATGCTTCCTTTAAGAGAGACTATTTTGTGATCTGGACTTACCAGAGAACAGTGCACTAGGGGGTGTGCAGCACTCTCCGATATTAATGAGGGCCAGATCTAGCATGGTTTCACCACTGGTGTATGTATTGATACCACTGGTGTATGTATTGATAATCTAATCCAGGGAGTTTATGTTTACAAAATCTAGGAATCTCTGTGCCTGTACATTTGGTGTCATATGATTCCCAGTTACTGGTGGGGTAATTAAAGTTCCCCCATGAATGTGGTATTGGTTTGGATGGAGTGCTTCCAATAAGTTTAAATATATGGTATAGCTTTCCTGATTCATAAAGAACTAAGTGACTGCTGTACTAGAAAAGCCTAAAGCGGCCATTTTTTACAGTAGTTTAGTATGTGAGATTGTACTGAAAGCTTGAGAGAGATCTAAAAAGCGGGAAGACAGTAAATTATTGTTACCTCTGGCTTTAGTGACATGGACCAAAAAGGCAACAAGGGCAGTTCTCATGCTATGATCTGGAGGAAAGCAATGCTGGGGAGAGGTTAATAGATTTTCTTGGAGTAAGTATTGTAAAAGTTGTTTATGAATACATTTTTTTTCACGATATTGGAAAGAGGAGACAAGATTGCAATTGGTCTGAAGTTTGTTATTTCAGTTGAGTTTCCTCTCTTTATGAAGAGGAATGATGTAAAATTTGGACATATGACTCATGATTGATTCATGGATCAATTTATCAAGATGGAGATTGGGTAGGCAATAGAGGGTACAGCAATCTTTAGATAGTCATATGGGAGATTGTCTACAGAGGGTGAGCAGGGCTTAAGTATGTGTAAATTGTTTGTATAGGAGGTAGAGACAGATTTTAAGTTGACAATGGAATTGTTAGAGCTTTGAAGTTTGACAGGGGTGGCAGGATTCTGTAGGGAGTTCTGGGTGAGGGTGACTATTGAGTCTATAATGTGGGATTTAAATTTAGCAGTTTCTGAAAGTAGGACATGTGGACAATGGTTATGGGTACTAGGAGTTCTAGGGTATATTTTCCTGATAGCAGACCAAAATTTTTAGGGGTTGTATTTTTGCTTATCTTGTGGGTTGAATTAATAATATATATTTATCATCAACAGTAACTTCTTTTTTGTCATGCTTGAGATTTGTATTTTTGCCAGTTTCTCCAAGCTTTGTCTCTCTTATACATTAACTGCCTACTGGAAGGGGATACCCAGGGTGACTGGGTAAATTTCTCTCTCTTTTTTCTTATAGGAGCAAGACTATCGAGAATGTCAAGAAATATTGTATTAAATTTTAGAACAGCATTATTTTATCTAGTGGTAGGGAATAAAGGATAGACCAATTAATGTTATCAAGCATGTCATTAAAGATCTTAAAATTGAAATTTGAGAGGTTACAGCAGTCTTTATAAAGGTGCTGTTTGATATGAGGAGTTGCTGTTCTCTGAACATTGGTGAGATGGTGATTGCTTAGGGAGTCTGGGAGGGTTTTTGCAGCGTCATAAAGGTTTGGATTTGAGACTAGGATCCAGTCCAGAATAGCCTGAGTACTGTTAGCTTTGTTGAGGTGAATATGGGAAGTTAGGAGTTCTTTGAAACCATAGAGACTGATATTAGTGGAAGAGTAGTCTGATATGAAGTTTTGCCAGTTAATATTGACATCACCAAGAATTATCTCATGAGAACTGGAACTAGATACCCAGTATAGGATGTCTTCCAGAAGAGGGATGTTATTTCCTGGGGAAATATATAGGGCAATTATACATAGTGTTTTATGCTTACTAACTTACAATAGCCAATGAAAGAGGAGAGGGAAGGAGATGTGTGGTCTAATTAAAATAAGGGCAGGCAGCTAGAAAGGCAGCTTTTTAAAACATACAGCAGGGTGGAAAGGTTGGGAAATTTTTTGAGAGACTCACAAGAGACACTGCTGTGGTCTCTTCCTAGTTTAAATATTCAGTTAAGAGCAGAATTCAAGTAAAACAGTGTAAAGAAAATAAATCACAATATAAAAAAACAGAAGCTGGAAATGAAGCAATAAATACAAGAAAGCAAAAACAAACTAACCTTTCCCTCACAAAAAGTTGTGGTAGATCCTGGGTGAGCTTTTCCAGTATTTTTGTTTCCATTTAATTGAATTTATTCATTTGCTGAGTAAGTGAAGGAATTACCATAGACTCTTAACTACAACTCTGGCCATAACAAGTATACACACACACACACACACACACACACACACACACACACACACACACACACACACACACACACACACACACACACATTATACCACTAAGGAGTAGCAATAAGAAATGAACCCCAGAGCCAGAGATCTTAAGCCAATATATACAAAAGCAGATAACATGCGTTCTATGTGGCCCCTTTGCCAAAACACACGCTACCATGTTAAATATGCTTTTAACGAACATTCTTTGCCAGCTGTGATTTTGTTCCCATGCTTCTGCTATACATAATAAACAAAGTTCTTATACAGATTGCTATATTACAAAGTTAAAAAAATATTTATTAACACAGACAATTGCTTTAAAAAATTAAAAAAAAAATTAAATTAGTCAAACACATTTACTTTTCAAACTGTTTAAAACTGTTTTAGGTTATAAATAAAAACTGGAAAAATCTACTGACAAAAGTGCATTCCATTTCCTTTACAGGGATATCAGCATTACTTTGTATTTCTAACCTCTGCAATCATGCATGATTTAAAGCCATTTGGCAACCACCATGCCTGGTGGCTACTCTCCACATACTTTGCTGGCACCTTTGGCCTACAAATAATCTTCCATCAACAAGCAGTGAAAAAAGTTTCTGATCTCCACTCATTTTTTTTAAGCCTAAGATTGTGAGTCAATCACAGAACCGGTCCTGTTTAAGTACCATAGCTCGCTTCATTAAACAATGCACTGAAATGCCAGCTCAGGGGCTCATGCACTGGTTTGTGATTAAGTCATTAGCTACACCTGCTTTCTCCCAGAAGACAGTCTAATTACAGCACTACTGGGTATATTTTCTTGAGTATTTCAGTTGACACTGGAAAAAGGCTGGAGTACACTTCAGGGATGCCATTTCTGAGCTGAGGTCAAACAGGTCTTGGCGCATTTTCTTGATTTGCTAAGATTTTGTCTCTCTTCATGTCAGACAGACCCTTGTCCATACATGCTTCCCATTTCTAAGAATTTGCTGAACATCCAGGTCTCCTCGGATAATCAAAGGATGGTTTTGGAGTTGGAGGCTCATCATCAGATTCAGACTATCAAGGTGACCTTTGACTTATCTTCCTCAGAATGGTTCTCAGGTTCATCATTCTCACAGTCATCATTGTAGTCCTCTGATAGGTCTTCATCAGCCTCCTGCTCAGGTGTCAGGGAACGGTAGCATGGAAGTTCCATCAGAAGCTCCAAAATCCCCTGACTAGTGATGACTTCATAGAGATGCTGGATCTCTTTAATGGATGGCATCCACCATTAGGGCTTTCAACCTCCGTAAGCGCATGAAATGCAGAAGTATTTTCAGCATTTTCTTCAGTCTCCTCTTCTGCATTCTATTCCTCTTCTCATGCCTGAAGTTTCTCCTTATCCTCTTCTTCCTCCTCCAGAGAAGGGACTATTCCCTCAGCAACTGTAGTTTCTCTTCTGCAGTCCCCAACCCACACCATCCAGTCTGAATGTATGAACCATGTAGTGCCTGAAGTAATTTAAAATCAAACAAACTGCAATAATGCCAAACTCGCTTCATGATCCCACTTGTTTTCTCACTCAAACAAAGCATCAAATCCTCTTTTTTTTTTTTTTTTTGCATACACAAAAATTGTAAACCTTCCCTGTTATTGTTCCACTGTACTTTGCTCTCATCCAAACAATCATTGAGCACAATGTACCCTTCAGCATGCACCTGACCAGGCCCTTGAAACAGCCTGAGACCACAGGAGCTTACTGAGAAAAACAATACAAAGAGTAAACAGTAAGTGCTACTAGACCACTTCAAAGCCCTATCCCTGTACTCTGCCTCCTACAGACTGCTGTGTGGGGGTCCATACCTAACCTATAAGGCATCAACTGATACCACACTAATAGGTTTGTTGCATATCCACAAATCAGATAGTATCAGAAATACCTATTCTAAGCACCTAAACCTCATCTGCAACAAACATGACATGGTGAAGGGACAGGTATTCATCTCAAAGATTACCCCCGCCTCTGTTAAAGGCTTTCCATTCTTTGGAAGAAAAGCTCATCTCCAACTATATTCAAATGTAACTTGGAACAATTGAAAGAAAATCATCAATTTACCTCTGGTATAGGCAGCAAAATCCATAATTGACAGAGGCAGCTTGTGAATGCTTAATGTGCACAAGCCTGTAAAGTAACTCTTAAAATTTGTTAGGGTAGTTACAAGTCAACAATATGTTAGTATCTTGGTTTAAGCTTGACTATGCTTAAAATAGCTCTTCAGACGATAATCCAGTAACTACCTATAAATCTATAAAACTTTACATTGCCAGAATATATGCACACAAAACCCTTCTGTCCAACATATTCCTTTTATCTATGGAAACATTTTATCATGTCTCTCTGGGTTACAGAAGTGTATAAACATTTTCAAGCAAAAATTCTAATTTTCTTGATTCAATTGTATATCTAGGATTTCAGCATCCCACCACTGCTCATCTGTAGTATACTGAAGCCAGCTCCATGCTACCTTTGTACTGTGTCGTCGTCTCAAATCAAATATTGCCTTATATGCTATACTTTCTGTTCTAATCTCAGTTATAAGTTCAACTATTTGCAGTTTAACAGAATGTTCCTACCTCTGCATATCATCTTTAAGCTCTAGTATTAGACCTGTATATGCAATATGACCAGAGTTCAATAGCCCAAATATTTGTCTAGCTTCATCCATTTTATTACCTCATCTCCTCTATGATCATCTACCCCTAGAATCTTGATTTTTTTTGTTCTTCCTTCTCCAAATGCTCACAATACTTATGTGTATAAGGCTGCCCAAATGTTCACATATGATCCCATTGTCACCTCATTTCCCACTATGAGTATCAAGTGCTTCCATGTGAGCATATAATCCATATCCTGAATTAAATATATTAATCCAAGTTGTGTGGCCTTATACTATGCTTCCAAATCTGGACACTCCAAATCACCCTCTTCCTTCATCAGGATTAGTTTTTCCTTCTCACTATTCCCTCTTATTATTCCAAAATCTCATTAAAATTTCCTTTCATTTTCTTTTGCATTTGGTCTCATGCCTGATGCATACAAAACTTACCTACATAAAGAACCAGTGGGACCAAAAACATCTTGTTCACTGATACTGAATTATCCTTGCTCATAAATTTCCATAATCTTGTCTTATAATCATTTGAGTAGTTTCTGACTACATTTTCTTAGATGCTTACTTAACATCCTGTTTCAACCAAATTCAAGTCACTCATCCTGACATGACCCCCAAAAAAGGAAAAACTGTGGCAATTCATATGCTTGGACATAGTTTATTACTATAGCCTTTGTTTTTGCTTCAATTACTTTATACCTTGTTATACTAATTACATTTATCAAATATAATTTTTATATCTTGTTCCAGACTGTAAACATGTAGACTGCAAAAAAAAAAAAACTAGTATATTTTGCTGAAAAAAAGTAATGAAAATAACACATAAGTGGAATACACACATCAATAAGCCCAAATACATGCATACAGTTCTCTAGCTATCTACCCAAAGCCAGTATTGTGTGGCATCTTGCCCTCCAGAGTAGGGTTGCCACCTTTTCAAATGCCCAAAGTGGGACATTTGTTGTTGAAACCAGATTTTGCAGGGCAAAACATACCCACGGCAAGTACAAAGGACAGAACTTCACTTTTTTGCCAGAATAAAAGCTTATTCTTGTAGCATTTGAGTTGCTTATTCTGTTTCTTATAACATTTAGGTGTTTCAGATACAAAATAACTATTTTATGTAACTATTAAAGAAAATATAGGAAATATTTTTGTCCTAAAATCTCAGGACATTTGCCATTTTTTAAATTTTTTTGCAGGGCACAACTGACCAAAGAGGGACTGCCCCTCGTAAAGTGGGACAGGTGGCAACCCTACTCCAGAGAAATCTTCATTTGCTACAGCATTCTAATCTCCTGTTACTATTCTGGATGAAAGGCCACAACTCCCCCGTGATGTTTTTAAATCTCACCTCACTACTTTTGTTTGCATACACAGTGTTGCTAGTATAGTTCTCAACACCCAACCTACAATATTTCACCACTATAAAACTCTTCCCTGCCTGTCCATTTGCTCCTCAAGCTTTAGTCCTACACCCTTTTTAATTAATACTAAGATTCTATTTCACTCTCCTGTTCTAACAAAGAAACCCTCTGTACCACTTTTCTTTACAGGTTTTGTGTTCTGTATAATATAGGTGAGTATCCTGTAACGTTATTAGTTGTGCATTGTTATTGTAAATATAGGTCAGTACTTTGTCTTCAAACAAGCCCATTTATATTCCAACCCACATGTAGGTCAGTATCTTCTCTTTTTTTCTTTTAATCCAAAAATACATTTGTATTTCAAACCAATTTTAAATCAGATTGTGCCAGAGTAAAGATATTTTATTCTACTTATATTCTTTAAATGCCTGTTATAAACATGTCCTTCCTAGTCTGTTTTTATCCCTTTGTGCCTCTTTAAATATAGAATTTCTGAAGCATTGTCTCAAGTTAGCCTGATCTCAGCACAGAAATCTCTTCAGCCCAAGAAATAATCTACATATTAATGATATACATATTTTTGCAGAGCTGTGCAGATTATGGCTTGTACAAACAATGATATAAAACTTGTTACATTGTTTCTATCATTCAAACTCTGTTGTGCAGAATAGTCATTATAAAAATCACTGATCAGTTGATTCCCTTTCTGCAGTACTTTATTCCAAGAGTGTTCCTTCTATCCATGTGTGCTAAACAGCCAATAAATATTTCAGATGTAGCTGTTTTTAAAGGCAAAGCTTTATTCTCCAGTAACAGTAACTACCCCCCTTGCAAAACAGATATTTATTTTTTTTATTTATTTATTTCCAGTTTGATGAATGGGGGAGGTCCACTGGGCTCAAAGACCCCGTTTTCAGTGGAGGCCCGGGGAGAAAAGCTCCAATAATACATAGTACAAACTCCATAATATGAAGTACAGTACATAAGCAAATTTTTACATACAAAATAGCAAAAACTAAACAAAAGTTAAACAGCAGCTTGGAGAAAGATGCAAAGCATATTTACATTTTTAGTGGTTGAGAACAGTAGTACAAGTTTAAATGAATACAGAGGTTTAAATCATCTGAGAATGGTATAGAAGTAACATTAGCATGGATGAGTTCTTTATGCATGAATATTAGTACGAGTTAAATTGATGATGCTTTTATATATGCGTTTTAAGGAAGGCAAAGCACTTCACCTGAGCAATGGAGCTATACAGGTCAGCACAAATAAGGATATGACAAGAAAATGAAATTTTGCACTAATAAAGACAAGAAAATGAAATGCAGTTTTCATTTTCTATTTTCTCAGTTGTAGTTACAGATCTCAGTGATTGTAAAATGCATTACAGTGTTCATGTTTTACATTTCCAGTACAGTATTTCTGTGAGATTTGCTATGTAGCCTCTTTTCTGTCAACATGCTAATCTCATTACTTTTGTATGCATTCCTAGTCTTAATACATGGGTTACAAGAACTGATTTTATACAATATTGGTTTCCATCATATAATATATTAGTCTTCTTTCATTCAATAATCATTTTTTACTTCCCTTTCCCCCTCAGATCAGCTCTATTATATTATCTTTATTAGGAGCAAAAGCAACATAAAACCCTTTTGCAATATGAAGACGGACTTAGCATGTAGCATAGTCCTCTCCCCAGTCAGTTAAATGCAAATTGATTACATTCATCTAGCCATTACTTATATTAGCTTTATTTTAATCTGTTTTTCTTTGTCTATTTATTGATTTCAGTGATTTCAAGGACTCATTCAAAATACAATTCACATTTTAAAAGATTTTCATCTCTTTTGCCATGTAAACATTTATCCTTTCTTAATGTTCCCTGTGTATTTTTTTTTCTGTCGCCTTTGTTTTATGGATCATTATCTTTGGATAGGGCTTGGAGTGAAATAATTAAAGGGTCTATCACTGGCTTTTCTGCAACTGTCAACTTGTTGCTTCCGTCCACACAAGCTTCTACTGACTCCAACTGTTTTCCGTTTGCCAATTCATCTTGTGCCTGTCATGGATGTGTATAGGTCTTTCAACCACCATACAGAACACTAGAAGTAAAACATGATACATCCACTTAAGATGAAGTTTCATTTCTCTGCAAAGTTTAATAGAAGGAAGAAAAGCATTTTGTTAATTCATGTTATTAATAAAAAAAATCATTGTTCAAGTAAACTTGTATGTCTCCCACCTTTAAGGTTGTACCCTTCCTCCACAAAATAGAATTTCTTCCTTTGGCTGGTATGCCTGCAGTTAAATCACTATAGGCCATGGCTGCTTCCACAGCCTAACACGTGGAATATTTACTCTTTATTGATATTAAAATACAGAGATCATAATAAAGTGTTGAGGCATTTTTTCCAAGTCTTACAACCTTCCCTTCAATTTTAGTACTGCTATTAATCTCAGGTTGTCTCGGAGTGACTTATCCTTGAGTACCATATACATTTGTTTATATCTTAATTGTGTTCCAACATTATTTCATCTCCTATTCAGTGGTGTGCATATGTAATATTTTCTATGAATGCCTGTTTAAAACATCTTGTTTCCTGCAGCCTCCTTTATTTGTCTCTATATTCCAAAAGAAATCCACTTATCTTGAAAATCTGAAAATGAATTGGGTCTTTCTATGTAGGGTGACTGAAGAGTTTTCTTCTTCTGATGCCATTGCCATCTGCTTTTCCCAGCTTTGTTCCACCACACTGCTTTCAATCTGCCTACAAGTTTTCAGTTTCATTCCCTTATACTTTTTTTCTTTTAATTGTCGACCTTCTGGATATTAGAGGCTCTTATAGTAATTTTTGTTAACAATTTAAAGTTGATCATTTAAACTGTTCACTGCACAGAGCTCATGATTATTATTATTATTATTATTATTATTATTATTATTAGGGTACACTACTGCTGCTGTCATCCTGGATCCCCATAATATGCACATTTGGTGAGCCAGACACTCTTCAGTTTTGACATCTGAGAAAGAAGCCAAAAGGAGTGGTCCCAGAACAGAGTCTCGAGGGATTCCACTAAGAAAAACTGAAGTTTTTGTATTCTTACCTGTTATGTATGACCAAGTAGGAAATGTGGACACAGATTATTACACCTTTATTTACATTCAGATCCCGAGTTTTTGTTTATTTCAGTCATGGTGTATAGTGTTGAATGTTTGACCAGATCTATGCAAGCTCTATAAATAATGTTCATCCATGGCAGTGGTCACAAAAACATCTATGACTTTAATTATGCAGGGTCTAGCTTGACAAAATTATAGTGCATTAAATCAGGGAGAAAAAGGAGGTTTTCCACATCCATCTGTAAAATATCCATGATGGTCCTGTGCATCACCTTGCAAATATGCTTGTAACATTAATTGGTCTGTAATTATTGGAGTTTGTGGAAGGGCCTCTTTTGTGGCTTGGAATAAGAGTCTGCTTCCAAATATCAGGGACATGGCCAGTTTTTTCATGCTCTAAGAATGCACACAAAATAAACATATCTATACTAGGTTATTTTCAGTTTCACAAATCAGGTTGGTATCTCACTTGGTCAAATGGATCTGGTGTTTCTGACCTTACTGAGAAGGACAGGGGTGACCATTTCATTTCAGATATAACTTCTGGTGAGATTGTGTTGGAGAATGTAGAGAATATGTCTCTCCTTTAAGCCTAAAATAATGAAACTTTGTATGCTAGCTTATTACTTATATCTGTTGGTTTTGTTCTAGTACATTATCTTCTTGCTTCCTCCCTTTCAGTTTTCCGATATGGTTCCTGGAGTTACTACAGCCATAAGTTTTGATTATATGTTTGCTCCTATTTTAGCCCTTGTCTGACCAAATCAAAAGTCCAGTTATTACACATCACAGTGGAAAAAGTCAACCAGAAGGAGCAGCATTTAGAAAGGCATTAGGAGTGGATCAATTTTGGGAGGATTCTCAACTCTCCCCCCTGGCATTCACCCTGCAAAGCACTGGGGAGTGATGTTTAATGAGATGACTGTGGATGATGCTGTGACATCCCTCCTCTGGGCCAGTAATCACACAGCCTGAATCCTCACCACTGACAATGGTGAGGGACAATCACTTGGAACAAAAATAGATACACACAGCATTTCCAGATGCTGCTGTCTGCATCAAGCACAATTTCCCTTAAGAGCACACAGGGAACACACTTAGTCCAGGATATGGGATTCTCTCTCTCTCTCTCCAGGCCCCCAATAAGACTCCCCACTGGCACAGCTGTAGAGTTGAATCCTCAGCCAAGTGTCCAAGCCAAGTCCTCCAACTTTCTCTCTGTGAAACTACTGCTTTGTGTCCCTACTCCAAGTAACTGATACACATTCTGAGATTTGATTTACACACACACACACACACACACACACACACACACACACACACATGGAAAAGGCTGGCATAGATTTCCTCTCTCTGCTACCCTTTGCCCAGACTAAGGTAGTTACTGCCACCAGACACTCCAAAGCCAGCTACAATAATGAAATTAATATTAATACAAATGGTAATGTTGACCAAACAGCAAGGCTTTCAGGAGAGGCCACAGTGTCACCAAATAAATAAAAGTACTCTCAAAGGTTAAAATATTCTCTAAAAGTCCAGCCACAATAAAAAGTTTAAATATATTTAATAATAAATAATAAAAGAACATGAACACACCAAGTATCTATTTACAATAAACAGCAGAGTTTCAATCACAGGAAATATTAAAATAAAACAGATGAATAGATTCACATGGATACAGTAAAACAGTACTTAACTAATCTTGCTCTATTTTCCTAACTGATCTCAAGAATTACTATTCCCTGGTTCCTTACTAAAGCAAGGCAAGATGAAGCGAGTTAGAAATCCTTCTATGTCAGGTTACAAAACCAGAGTGCTCGGAGACTTCTGTCTCATCTAATATTAAAACATCATTTCAGTCCTGGATTATAGAATGACATCACATACAGCTGGTTATCTGAGTTCTGGTTCCCATACTATCCCCCTTTACTAGAAACTGAACCAGAATCTCGCATGTGTTACCATACACACAGATAGAGCTTTGCTAAGATGTGTTATAGCATCTGGAAGCCATAAAACCATTCCAACACTTCCACCCTTCCATGGTAGCAATTAGTTCACCCCTAAGGACAATACAGCAGGCTTTCTAGCACAGACTTTTTGTCTCTGGCTGCATTGAGACCCGTGACATATAATCTGTATGGCTTATACCAAGTAATTTAATTTCAAACTATTTTTCAAAGTTAGCTGGACTGGGATTAACCTCTTCTCTTGCAGTATACTCTGTTACAATGTATTCATAGTTACTATACTGTCCGACATACAAGTATATTTCTTTTTCTGTCCTGCAGGACCAACTATTGGTACATTTTTTTTAAACACAAGCAACTTTACAAATACATTTTCAACACAAGCACCTGTAGAAATGAGTTTGATATACAAATGACATACAATTCTTTACAAAACTCCAGCAAGTTATGCTGGCATATGTTACATATCCACTGCCCTACTTCTCCTGGCATAGCTGTCAATACCTCACATCGTCACAGATCCCCCCTCACTTCTGTAAGTCTGTCCAAGCAGTGATGCCCCTCCCCAAAGCTTGAATGGTGGTTACCCCAATCTTCACCAGGGAAATGTAACAAATCCCACATGATCCTGAATGCATGCAATCCTCCTTGACCTCAGAAAAAGGCGAGCAGGCCATGCCTCTTCTGTCCTCTCCCTTGTTGCCCAACTCCTACAGTGCCAAGATTGCTAACTGAACCATGGTGACCAGAGTCTGACACAAAGTTCCAGCCTTCTATAACAGAAAACAAGTCATGAAAAATAAGGTTTTGCTAAAAAAAAAAAAAAGCTAAAGCATGTCAGAATTATTGAAGTATGATGCTAATGTACAGCATAAACCTGCTAAATTATTGCACATTGCTGATACTGTGAGAAGAACAAAGCAATATTAATGCAAATTAGAATTACTAGAGAGAAGCATGCAGACAGAGACACAGTTGCCAGCGATAAAGAAGCTATGGGAACTGAAAAGGAACACTAGAAATTACTGAGACCTACACTTGGTTCTGGATATCATTATCACAGGATGGCTTGATGATGTGAGATCATCTCATCTGCCCAAACCATATTTCCTGTAACACAGCTGACAGTCATGTCTTGAATATTTGCTTTTATGATTCAGAGGCATGCATTAAATACTCATGCCAAGATGAGTCATGTAAGTGCAAGGAAAGAATATGCGATATCATGCACTGACCTAGTATGACTGTACAAATAAGCAGTTAATAAACTACTTTGAAGTCTGTTGTGTATTCAACAGTCACAACAAGAAAAGAGGAACTCTTAACTCATGACACTCCATTGCACTTGCTGAAAAGTAGCAGCTCACTTATTCTCATATGAAAACACTGTCTTATATTTGTGGACAATTACTGAAAACTCACTGAAGTGGATATAGCTGCATTAGGCTACCATTCATTCTGTAATTGCAGCCTTTGCGAAGTACTGAATACCTGGATAAATTGCATCTGATGAAAAAATCCTCAGTTTAAGTTAGGAATTTCACAATTTTGGCAGACAAGTCAAGTTCAGAATTTTATATCAGGTCCTGGTTATCTAGTGCAATGAACAGGTTGAAAGAAAAGTCTAGGCTGTGAAAACTATATTAAAGAAATGAAAGTACTCCAAAAATCAGCAGATTGTTACTTATCTATTACAGTCTAGAGGATTATGGGCAGCAGCACACTTGTTTACATGGGTTTGCACCTCAAATCCAAATTGCCCGTAACCTCTTCATTACTTGTACCACATAGTAAGGAAACTGCAATAAAACTGTCACAAGAGACTATGACAAATGCAAGTCACTTTGCTAGGACATTCCTGTTGTCCTAGAACCTACAGTAGTGATGGTGAACCAATGACACACATGTCAAAGGTGACACGCCACAACGTTTTGGGTGGCGCACCAGCATTCACCATCTGAGTTAACCAAAGAAACTGAATGAGCAAAAACACAAGAAATGTGACCCTGCACTTATCTATTAAAAGTCAGCAGCAAAAAAAAGTCATTAATTGATGTTAATCAAATCAAATGCAGTGTGCCCATATTTTTTCAGTTCAATTCAAAATTACTGTTAAAAGTAGGGTAATTTTTGGTGCACTGTTTTCAGCCCAATTATTAGTGTGCATATTGTTTTTTCTATTGTAAGTCATTGATTTTTCTTTCCCTTTTATAATACATAGCAGCACACATTATTGGACTGTATTTTTTTGTAAATAAATGAATATGTAAAAAATTGTCTCTCTTTTGTTTGGGGGGGTGACACACCGGCAGAGTCAAGATTGTCATTTTCCAGATTTTTGACATGCCGAGCCAAAAAGTTTGCCATCACTGGCCTAGAAGGGACAAGGCTAAGATATTCAGATGTAGCACAACAGAAGTTGCTTGCTGTTATTACCAAATATGCAGATGCATACAAAGGTTTATTTGCAATTTTGTGCTCTGATACTGTTCTTTGGGGCATATCTTTCCTACCTCTCTGACTTTGTAGTTGAAGTCACTAACTTTTATGTGATCTCAAATGGTCCCAGTCAATTGGCCAAAACTTATTTTGGCAGTGAGAACAAAATATAACTTGTTAGACTGTTCTAGAACTCTAACATTTCTGTTGTAAATCCCTTGCCAAGGAGATTGTGCCATTTCTAAATTCTAATTTGGGGCATTACTTCTTTTACACTGTCTTAGAGAAGAACAATGTTTCAGAAGAGCAACATAATGTTCTGGTATACTCTAAGAGTCTTTCATTCTTCTAAAGAATCTTTGGCAAAGTCCAACAACCCCTGGATTATATGCCATAGAGAAGATGAAAAGGGCTGAACCCCATCAATGCCTATGGTACTTCTTAGATGGCAAATGGGATGCAAGGTAGATTTGATCCAAATTATTCCTGTGCTCCCCAATGACCTTAACATTGACATCAAAGTCCTGTTGAAAAGTTCCACTAGACCAGCAGTTTGAGGTGATATACTGTAGCTCTGAGTGGTTTTATTTTAAAACTTAACCATAAAAGATGCACAATTTTGGACATAAACAGAGTCTCTTGATCAACAGGAATCTTCTTTGGCATCCCTCATACCAGAAAAAAGAAGAACTTGCTTCTGGATATTTAGTGACATAGTATGGCTTACCAGTATGCATTAGTGCCCATAACAGGACATTCATTGGTCCACCAATACCCTTGGCAATCCACTCAGACACCTTTTATTATATGCATGAGGATAAGAGGAAATTTAAAAATATACTTCGGGGCTGCTTTCAGACATTTCATGCATCCTGCACAACCATTTTCAGGTTTTTTTTTTATTATAACTAAAATCATGGCTTTGTCCATAACTTTGTCTGCCCCCAGTTCATGACTATGTGCCAAATACAAAAAAATCCAAAATGGTGTATACGCCAGCAATGTATTCACTTTTTACTCTTTTCCTTAGTCACTCCATATAGTAAATCACTCTGTAATTCTAAAATGGGATTAAGTAGTAGTGATAATTATGGCAGGTTCCTCTCTCCTATTACTCTGGTTATGTTCTTCTTCTGGATCTACTCAAGATGTTATCCTACTACCCAACGTGTATGCTCACCTACTACCTAACGTGTATGCTCACCTACTATCCAACGTGTATGCTCACCTGCTACCCGTGCATGCTCACCTGCTACCCAACATATATGCTCATCTACTACCAAACATGTATGCTCACCTGCTACCCAATGTGTATGCTCACAGACTACCTAACTTGTATGCTAACCCATATCTTACTTCACCTAGAGCTCTCCAGCACTATTCCCTAGATAATTATTAAACCCAAACTTATTAATGTTTGAACTGCAGGCAGGGGATCCGAAAGCTGTTATGAGCTGTTTATATTGAGGGTCCACAAGTTATAAAAGCTACCACCAACCTCCTACAGCTTAACTCTCTGGACTGAGATAAATTCATCCCAGTAATTGCATTGCGAGTTGGGTGTCGTACCACTGCTACAGGGTACAGTACCTTATAAAACTCTGTTTCGGTTTCCATGAGAGCATCGGGGTGCCATATTTTTATTTTTGTATGGATATATATATATATATATATATATATATATATATATATATATATAAACATGCATAGAAACACACACACACTATGGATGCACAATACTTCCACAGAAGTTTTTATCAAAGTACTGTCCTACAAAATATATTACCAGTTTACAAGGGTGACCATACTGCGAGTCCAACACCCCCCTCCAATTTCCTCCAAGTAGTACATCACACTTAACTTGGCAATTGCAAAACAGAATATAGTTCAAACATTCTAACAAAACTATTATTACACTGAATAGGTTATACATCATTCATATATTTCTCAACATGTCGAACATTCAAATCATAATTGTCATCAACATTATAGAATTGAGTAATGCAGCCCTTTTTGTCTCATTTAAAGCAATTTTAATAGACTTTGCATAACTCTCAACACCTTCCTTTATATAAATTTTCTTAGCATACAGTTCTCTTGAGCAGGCTGATAAAACTTGCAGAATCTTGCATGTACGATGCACCCATTATTTAAATACAGCTAGCAAAGTCCATTTAAACTATTAAGAACTATCATTATTTCATTGCAGTTATGACCCTCCTGATGTAACTTTAAAACAGCGAGATTTAATACATATAACTGAGATCTTACTATTCTATTTCAAAAAAGTCCACTCAAAGAATTTGCAAGAGTGGATCTCTGTTGTGATTGCAACTCATACAAGCTAACACTAACTTTTTTTTTATAGTCCTTTGTATCTGCTTATTTCACGTCCATAAAGACATAGAAGGCCTCCCTCATTATTTGTGTCAAGGGCATCAGAGCAAAATCTGCTCAGTTCTGTTACACCTGGCTGGTGAGACATATGTATGGTACCTTGCAAGCCTTCAGTTTGGGAGGATAACTGACATATAGCTCATTATAACAATGGATTCAGTGACTAATGCCTTTACCTTGGCAGCAGATATGATCATATGTTGTTTCACATCAGCATTCTTTGCAGCAGTGAAGGGTCAGGAGTATTTCTCACACAATCTCTTAGGAAATTGGCATACTCTCTCAGGAACACAGTACAAGCAATGGCAGATAAGTATCCAGAAAATGCAACACTGCAACCAGAAGCAAATATGCCTTCTCTGTCCATCTCTGATGGCAGTACGAGTTTCTGAACAGCAAGTAGAATCAGGAATGCCTAGTTTGTAGTAAATGGTGTGTGTTCCAACATAGCACTTAGCATTTTAAAAAGTAAACATTTCAGCACCACAGACCACCGTAAAACAAGTACTAGCTATTGCTGCATTCCATTTACTTGGCAGCTAAAGGATAAGTGGACACTTCATGAAAAGGTTAATGCTGAAATCTTGTGCATACAGCATCCATCAGTGAGGAAGATCAAACAGCTAACACACAAGTCAACAATTTTATATGAATTTAAGCAGAAAGATTGTTGCCAATGCAATACAGAATAGGTTATCAAAACGCAACATATTTGACCACCACCTTTAACAACTCAAGCTGAGGCATAAAAATAAAGCCACCATAAAGGCTTTAGTTTGGATGTTCCCCCAAGCGATAAAGTACTGTGTCTTCCACTGCCATACAATCCTTGGCAAAACATCTTCTCCAGAACTGATGATCTGGGCTTCCAGTTTTCTTTCTTCACACTCCATCTCCTCTGGATCTCTGACTTCTGACTGGCATTATCCAAATCTCACTTTAAATTTATTTATTTATTGACAATTGTTTACTAGGAAAGTCTCACAAAGTTATACACATCTTTTATGGACACCTTACTTAATTGTCAGTAATTCTCCGAATTCTCCAGAATAGGTCATCTTCTCATATGCATAAATGTATCAGGAGAATGATAATACGATGCATTAGAGTAGCCTTTCATACACTCTAATGGCAAGAGCCAACATGCCAAGTTGTTATTTTCTTATACACCTTCTAATCCCCCATACACCTATCCACAATAACATTATCAAGACCCATTCAGCAAGTTGTGTTTCATCAAAGAAATAAGGAGAGAGTGGAATGCTGGGTGCAGATCCTTAAAGAGAATAATGACTACTATGCAGCAAAGTATATATAATAGTTGTAGAAAGTATCCTAAAAACTAAGCTAACTCAGGAATAGAGAAAGGAGATTTTGCCAATAGGGATGAATGCAAGTCAGGGTACAGAAAATAGGCAATAGAAAGCTGGAATTTATTCAAGAAAACTGGCAAAAGAACCAAGACATTAGGGGCAAATAACTAGAGATGGAAAGATATGAGTGGGATGAGGCCAAAAGAAAATTCATATTGCAGATTAGAGACTGCTTTCCCTACCAGGGATTGCTAGAGCATAGGCAAAGATAAAGGGACAGGGAAGTCCCTAAATGAAAGTTCTGCTCTGGTAAAGTTTTTAACTGATTCTAGAACAGACGCCACCATTTAAAAAAGGATAATTAATAAGGGCATATACAATACTGCACAGTAACTATAACAACTAGATGAGGTTAAGACACATTGGGAAGGGACTGGAAAAGCAACTTATAAGGGGAGCAATGGAAAGACATATGTATGGCTCTCATGTATGGAAAAAATTCCAAAAGGTTTAGGTTATTTGACTGGAAATGTTTGCATATGTATGTTTATACTCCAAGCAAACTTCAAAGAATGTTTCATCAGGTAGATAGCAAATGTTAGAGGTGTGATGTGGATGAAGTTGGTAATTGGGAACATGTTTTGGGGAGTGTAATGAATTGGAAGATTTTAAAAATTCCCCACAGAGTAGTCATTTAGAAAAATTGGGGAAGCACATGGCTGAAACTAAGGAAATTTCTTTTGAGGTGGGCACAAGACTTGAATTGCCTAGATATAGCAAGGCCGGAAGTTTAATTCTTTTGGCTGCCAAAAAAGCAGCTACTAGAAAATGTTAATTATGTATAATTTTATTTTATTAATAAATGTTAATAAAACAAATGAACTGTATTTGAAGTGCTGAATATTGTAAGAGATCAAAGAAACGGAGCAGAGATCTTTAGAAAAGGGATGGAGAAAGGTACATAGAAATAAATGAAATATACAGGAATACATGCAGAATAATATTCAGGGGAAGGAATGCGGTTTAAGGGAAAGCAGACATTAAGCAATTTATGTAATATTTGACTAGTGGCAGAAAGACAACAACATTATGCATAATGTATGCAAATGCAAAAATGTTAATATAGTTTATTTTCTTTTCTATTAAATATGGGTGCAAAAAAATCCATATATGGCTCAAGGAAAAGTAGATCAATGACTTAAGGAGTGACTATTTTATGTATACATTTGATATATCTGTAGAAAGAAAGAGATATGCATGTTTATATAGACACAGGTATCCCTGTTTAAATATATACACATATATATATATATATATATATATATATATATATATATATATATATGCAGATACACACACATATGTATATAGATTCATATTACGTGTGTGTGTGTTTGTGTGTGTGTGTGTCCAAAAATCAGTTCTGAACTCCAAACCCTGGAACCAGGAGGCAGAGATCTTGCAAGTGAAAGTACAATTGTGTAAATCTCACCATAACAGTAGTTGTCCTCATCTTCACTGTTGCAGTATTCATTACAATAGGGATCCCCTGACAAGGGTAGCCTAACAGCTGGCCAGTATACCAAAGCCATTAGATCGCTTTAAGGTATGTTGCATGTAACACATATGCTACTCAGACAGTGTAAGGCATAAAGGTGATGTCCAGATGTACCATCCTCAGAAGTGAGTGCCCCAGTAGGAATGCCATTTCAAGGAGGAGAGAGGTAAATCAGTACATCCAGAAGAAAAATGGACCAGGGGGTGGAGGGAGGGAGTGAATACTGCAACAGTGAAGAGAAAGACATCTACCGTTATAGTAAAATTTTACACAACTGTACTATGGCCTTCCATTTCACTGTTGCAGTATCATTACAATAGGGAGAGTCCCAAATCTCAGGGAGAAGAAAGGGACATGGAAGGACCAGCAGAGCTCTCTAAGCCACAAAGGATGTCCCTAGCAAAACCAGCTCTAGCTCTGGAAATTCCATCCACTTGTAGTGCTTGGCAAATGTATGCACAGAAGTCACGGTAGCTGCCTCAAGAATAGAACTAGTATCCAAACACTTAAAAAAAAAGCATCATAAGAAACCACAGCTCTGGTAGAATGAGCCATAACAGAAGGAAGTCTCTTACCATGAAAGGAATGACAAAAAGAAATGGCTTTAGAAATCCAAGAAAAAATAGTTGCCAAGGACCTAGGATAAAAAGAAACAAAACTGATCAGATTTCCTAACAGTCTTATTCAAATAAAATCTGAGTTGTCTATGCACATCCAACTTGTGCAGCAGCATCTCACTAGCAGATTGCGGAGAAGGGAAAAAAGTGAGCAAATGAATAGACTGATTTCTGATTAAGAGACAACTCATTCACCATTTTGGGCATAAAAGAAGGATTAGTAAGAAGAGACACCCTGTCCTTATTTAACACCAAAAAAAGGAGAGCAAGCCATAAGGGCTTGATGGTCAGACACTCATCTGGCAGACGTAGGGACTGAAAAAGGTCCAGTCTTTCAAAAACAATATTGCAAGGATGCTGATGCTGCAGGCTCAAAAGGAGCCTGGTCAATTTTTCGAAAACAAAATTAAGATTTTAAGGAGGAGGAACAGGCTTCCTGGGAGGCCTAATATGAAGGACACCTTTAAGGAATTATTTATTTTCAAATCTAGAAGCTAAAGGAAGTGATAAACAAGCAAAAATAGCTGATAAGTGGGTCTTGACAGAATAATAGGCCAACTCAGCGTTGAGCAGTTCTCACAGATAAGAAAGAACCAAAGGAGCATCCACAGAAAGTGGATCCAGGTTTAAAAAAAAAGACACCAAACAGAAAACCCCTTCCATTAGGATTTCCTAGCAGTGGGTTTCCTGGCCTCCTGCAGGACCCTGAGCATGTCCTCAGAAAAAAGTTGTCTACATGGAATCAAAATCCTATCACCCACAGGATCAGTTGAAGAGTGGACAGGTGGGGATGAATAAGAGATCCCTTGTCCTGTGTGAGTAGATCCACCCTGTGAGGTAACTTGTGATGATTGTCCTTGACTAAATGCAGAAGAGAGAACCAATGCTGTCTTGGCCAAAAGTGAATCACAAACAAGATTTTGGGAGCATCCTGTTGAATTTTGAACAGGACATTTGGAATGAGGGGAATCGAACGGAAAGTGTAAAGAAACATCCTCTTCCAAGATAAATATAGGGTGTCCACCTTCCAAACCAGAGGACCTGGGACTCTGACACAAAATAGAGGAAGTTGTCTGTTCAGAGGGGAGGTAAAAAGATATAATTGAGAAGTAACCCACTGATGGACAATGTCCAGAAACATTCATTCATGAGACTGGGTTAAGCACCTGCTTAGAGTGTCTACCACAATGTTTTGACCTGAGGGATATAAACTGCTTGAAGAGATACTTGATATTGGATAGCAAGATCCAACACTAGGAGTGCCAACTGGCAAAGAAAATATATTGTCCCCCATTGTTTGTTTATATACCACATCACTGTGGTATTGTCTGTAAATACCTTGAGAGGTCCTGGAGAGAAGAGAGGATGAAAAGCCTGAAGATCCAACAGAAGAGCTGCCATCTCTGAAATTTATGTGCTCTTTCTGTTGAAGAGGTGACCACACCCCATGCACCTTTAGGGATCCAAAAGCTGCTCTCCATCCCAAGCCTGGGGAGAGAATCACCAACAAGATTTTGGGAGCATCTGTGAACAGATTCAGAGAGGGAAGAGGGGGATGAGAAGGGAGCCCTGGATTTAGAGACAAATGCTGGATCCACCAGTGAAGTTCCTTCTTGAGACAAGGTAGAGGAGGAACTACAAGTTCTAGGGGGTGAGCATGTTGAAGCCAAACTGACTGCAGAAACCACTTAAACTTTCTCATGTGGAGATTGAGCCAAAGGAAGCATAGGCATGGTGGATGCCATGAACCCCAGAACTCTCAGAAATGCCCTAGCTGTTATAGTTGGCAGAGGAAGAAGAATTTGAAAGAAGGAAATGAGTGTTAAAGCCTTGGGAGGAGGCAGGGATGCAAGCATAGGCAGTCTGTTTTCTGCACCTCAAAAAAACATGGCCTTGAGAAGGAGTCAGAAAAGACTTTTTTAAGTTTATTGTGAACCCCAGGCTTTGTAAAAGAGAAATGACAAAATGAAGATCTTGCAACAAGATCTCTGGTGAGGATGCCTGAAATAGAAGGTCACCCAAGTAAGAAAATACTTGGATCCCCTGAATCCTTCAAAAAAATCACAAGAGCAAATCATCTGGTGAATACCCTTAGGGCAGTAGAAAGGCCAAATGGCAAAGCAGAAAAATGAAAATGCCAGGAAGCAGAAAAATGTAAAAACGTCCTGAAAAGAGGATGAATAAGAATACAGAAATAAGCATCCTTGAGATTCAGACACCATATAAGCCCGAGGAAGAAGGCTCCAATCTGAAAGGACATTTGAAAGGAGTGTACCTTCAGAAAAATGTTTAGATGAGAAAGGTCTAGAATTGGTCTCCAAGTATCCAGTTTCCTGGACACTGGAAACATCCTGGAGTAAAAACTCCTCCCTGTTTGAGGCACAGGCACCTCTTGAATAGTACCCAGAGTCAAAAGATACCGAAGCACCTCTGGAAAGAATGATAGTTGTTCCTGAGGAGGGCTGAGGCATACCCATAAAAGGGAGAAGGGATTTCCAGACCATGAAATTTTATTTATTTATTTATATTTGTTGACCGGGAGTGTCCGACTGGATGTAGGTCCATTTTCAGCAGAGGCCCAAGGAGAAAAGCTCCACAGTTAAAATAAACAGACAGTAGTTACATTGGATTACATAGCGATTAACAATTTACATAGCAATTACTTACAACATATTTACAGATGAAGAACATAGTACATCAGTAGACAAGTAGAGTCTTTATCTGTGAAGTACATAACAGACATTAACAAATGTTACAAGAAGTTCCTGCTGTATAATAAATACTGGCTTATGAGCATCTGAGCTTGCTATAATCAAAGTAGTTAGTTGAGTGGAAAGAAAGGTAGTGGTTGGATTGGGAGGGTGATATTAGAGTGGGAGTTGCAAGGGCATAGCCAGCATGTTGTTAGGTGTGCTTTTAGTAAAGTTTTGAAGTGGGTGCATGATGGTACGGAGGTAATTGTGGGTGGGAGGGAGTTCCATAATTTGGCTATGGTGCAAGAGAATAGTGCTTCACCAACAGAGTTATTGGCTTTAGTGATCTGCAAGTGATTTTTGTTGCTGGATCTTAGTGGTCTGGTGGTGCGATAGGGTTGGAGTAGATTCTGGAGGGATGGGACATTTAGTGGATGATTTACTAGTTTGTGGGCAAGTGAGCATTGATACCATTGAAGGAGGTGAGGGAGTTCAAGCCAGCCCAGTTCAGCAAGTGAGAGAGGGTGGTGACTACGGTAGGATGCCCCTGTGGCGAATTTTGCGATTTTGTTGTAGCAGGTCTCTAGCTTGTTTAGATCGCATTGCCTTAGGTTGGTATATATTGGACAGGCATAAAGTAGGGTGGAGATAAGGTGGAAATTTGCTATTGAAATCTTTGCTGCTTTGGTGAGAAGTTGCTTATTTCTGTATAGTGCTCCTAGTTTTTTGTGGACTTTTTTTATGGTGAAGAATATGTGAATGTCAAATTTTAGTTTATTGTCTAGTTCCACTCCTAGCAATTTGGTGTGTTCAGTTGGGTATATAGTGATGTTGTCTTTTGCTGTGATGTTAAAGTGAGGGTTGTTTTGAGTATGTTTGGTGGGTTGGAAGATGAGCAGTTTAGTTTTGTTTGGGTTGAGTATTAATTGGGCATCAGATAACCACGTTTCAACAGAGGAAAAGGCTTCCTGTGTGACTTTTTGCAGTTTGGGTAGGGACTGGGCTGAGCAGATGATGGTCGAGTCATCTGTGTATTGTATGAGTGTGCCATGTTTGGTGGCAGAGGCTAGATTATTGGTGAAAACAGAGAAGAGTAGGGGTACAAGGATGGATCCTTGGGGAACCCCTATGGAGACAGGTAGTTGGGGAGATATGTCATTCTGCCATACAACGGATTGTTGGCGGTCAGACAGGTAACTCTGAAACCAGTTGGTGACTGATTGTGAGAAGGATAGGTTATTGAGGACAGAGATAAGTTGTTTGTGTGGAACCATGTCAAATGCTTTAGATAGGTCTAGGAAAGTAGCAGAGGAGAGATAGCCATTGTTTTTATGCTGAAGGATAGTGTTAGTAAAGGAGAGTAAGGCAGTGGTGGTGCTATGGTTTGGTCAGAAACCATGCTGAGTATTGGAAAGGAGGTTGTTAGTAAGGAGGTAGTCTGAGACCTGAGAGTGTATGCATCTCTAGTATTTTGGAGAGTGGAGAGAGAATAGCTATGGGGTGGTAATTGGTTAGTTCTGTGGAGGATCCGCCTTTGTGGAGGGGAATTATATGTGATACTTTCCACAGTGTGGGAAAGTAACTTTCTGACAGAGATCGGTTAATCAAGATGGATACTGGGTAGGCCAGAGCATCAGCTGCGATTTGTAGGTATTCACTTGGGAGGTTGTCTGCTGCTAATCTGGTGGGCTTAAGTTTAGTTAAGAGTTTTTTTATGTTGGAGGTAGGTACAGGAGAAAAAGAGAAGGCAGTGGGGAGATTACTAGTTGAAGGTGTGGGTTGAGGGAGGGGGGGTTGTGTTGTTTAGCTAGTGATAGTATGGTTTGTGTGAAGTGTGTGTTGAATGAGGTAGCAATATTTTCTGAGGAGTGAGGGATGTTAGGAGGAGGGGTACTGACTTTACCTGGGTGGATGGAGTTTATGGAGGGCCAGAATTGTTTGGGGCTGTGTTGAGAGGAGTCTAGGGCAGACTGGTAGTATTGGAATTTGTCCTGTTTTATTAGCTTTTTGACTCTATTGCGTAGTTCTAGGAATTTCTGTCTAGTTGAGGGGGTTTTGGTTTTGTGCCAGTGCTCCCAGGCTTTATCCCCGTTTTTCATTTCTGACTTAGTGGTTTTTTGTAGCCATGGGGAGGGCTGTGCTTTGATTCTGGAAAGTCTTATTGGGGCATGGTAATTAAGGATGCTCAGGAAGGTAGTATTAAAAAATTCAACTGCGTCATCAAGAATGAGGTACTTCAGAGGATGCCAGTTACATTCTTTGAGGGATGAGATGAATGCGAGTGGGTTAAAGTTTAGTTTTTTACGTATTTGACGGTAGATGACAGGTTTAGCTTGGTATTGGTATTTTTTGAGTAGGAATGTTGGGGAGTGATCACTGTGGCTATCTGATAAGCAGCCTGTTATATATGAATGGGGGTCTTACTGACTAGTATCCAGTCCAGGGTAGTATGCTTGCTGAAGTTTTTATTTATCCTGGTTGGCAACTGGACTAGTTGGGTGAAGCCATGAAGGTTTACATGATGGGTTGGATGGCTACCAGGACAGGATTGCCAGTCAATATGGAAATCACCTAAAATGATAGTTTCTTGGGGGAGATGGTGGGTAGACCAGCTGAGGAGCTTTTCTAGTGAAGGGATGTTTTGGCCAGGTGGGAAGTAGCATCCAATTATGTTGATGGCTTTGTTTTGGTTTATTTTGAGGTTGGTATATATTATTTCTTCATTGCCTATTTGTGGAGTTGATGATTTTAAGATCTGGATGTTTAGATGCTGTTTAAATATTATAGCTACACCGCCTCCTTTCTTGTTTAGCCGGTCTACTCTTAGTATGCCATAACCTGTAGGGAATATTTGCTCACTGGTAATGTGAGGTTTTAGCCAGGTTTCTGTCAGGATGACTATATCTGGGGAGTACAAGTCTATGGTGGCATGGAGTTCATGGACTTTGTTTATATATACTTCTAATATTTAGGCTTAGTAGAAGGAAGTCACTTGGCTTTCTATTGGCTGTAATATGGGAGAAGTTGTGGTTTCTAGTCTGATTATGAGGATTGGGGTTGGAGATGGTAGGGCCAGGGTTGGGGTGGATATCTCCACTTAGGGTTAGTTTAGATATGCATGAGGTTATTAGTTTTCTCAGTTTTTGAATGTGTTTGTTTATAAGGGAAACTTTATGACTGCGCTCTTTGGGTAATAGGTATGGTGGGAGGGTTACTGTGTTAAGTTGTAGGGATGCTTTATGTCTGAGTAATATAGTTGGTAGAATATGTGGGGGGTGCATAGGGATGTTTCTTGAGTTGGTGGGAGGGGAGCTGAGTGAGGGTGAGACATGAGTGGTGGTGTGAGTAGTAGTACAGTGGTAGTCATTGAGTGGGGGAATGATGGAGCTTTGGTAGGATGTAAGATATGCAAGGAGAGTGCATGCCATGAGCATAGGTAAGGTATGCTTGTACATGTTAGTTGAGGAGGTGTGATAGTAGTGGGAAGATGGAGGAGGTAGTGCTGGGTTAGTGTTGTGGTTGGCTACTGGAAAGATGGGAGGGGTTTGTGAGTGTAATAAAGGTGGGACCACTGGGGGTGGGGAGCGTAGCGGGTAGAGACCGTGTTAGTTGCTCTTATGAGGGGGCTGGAAACAATCAGGTAACAGAGTTAACTGATAAATAAACATATGATAGTGACAAGGGTGGTTGTAGTTGTAAAAATGGTGCCTGCCACAGGTAATATTTATTAACTTTGGGATTGTCTTAAGGTAATAAACAGGGAAGGGGGAGGGGAGAACAAGGGTGTGAGCAGGCAGTTCTTTGTACTGCTGCTAATGAGCCAAAGCAAAGACAAGTTTGTGTTTAAGAAACAATCACAATTGACCAAGGACTGCTCTGAAACTGTAAGTCATTTCTTAACCATTACTCAGGTGGAAAAACAGAATAACCTTGTATCAGTAGGCTACTGTGGTCTCAGTGTAAATTGACAAACACACAGTATTGATCAGTTATGGATACTATTTGCTAATAGAAGGGAATAAGAGAGAAAGTGGAAGATGAGTGAGTGTGTGTGTGGGGGGGGGGGGCTGTTTACAAGCCAAAGCAGAGTGCTCTCCAGGGGAAAATGAATATTGGCTCAAACAGGTAGATACATACTCAAAGTTAACTTTAGCTGTTTGCAGACAGTTCAGACCTGGACTGCGCTTTTCTTATAAGAATGATAAAGTTGGTACCGCAGTTGAATACTTAAGAGTGGTGTTAAGTCTAGAAAAAAAAAAAGAGTACAGAGAGGAGTAAGCACTTTGAGATGGTAAAGATATATTAGAAAGATTACAAAAAAACAAACTGAGCAAATAGCTACTGTATATGCAGGAAAATGTCTTGAACCAACAACTAGTATATGCAGATACTGAGCCAATTGGAAAAACATCTGTCAGAAAACCTCAAGACAGTTATGCAGTCACAGATAAAAATATAGCGAGCAGCACTCTGTCGAGGTTGTCTAATATGATTTTATCCACCAGTAACAGTACAGTTATATAGAAATAATTTAGACACCAGTATGAGCTGTCTACACACAACACAATTACATGAATAACATTAGTGAACAAGGTGCAGCTATGCAAACAGACCATACTAGTAAACTAAAAACAACTTGGTGCAGATAAAATTCTAGCATGGCATAGTAACTTCCAATAATAAAGTATAAATCATATTAGATGTCTAACACAATTCAACACATTCAACATGAACATATACAGTTGTAAAATGTCTAACACAATTCAACATAAATAGGCATTTACAGTTGTAAAACACTTACTGGAGAGACACTGAGCTCCTTCATGGGGCCTGTAGCAGAGTGGATTGTAGTTGTAAAAATGGTGCCTTATTTACCCCTGGTGAATAATGGACAGGACCCAGGAATACTCTGTAGCCAAGCAGGAAGAGAGAGAGAGGTGAAGAGAAAGAGGAATGTGGCTGGGAAAAATAGGATAGTCAGACAGCACCTGGTTTAACCAGAAAAGGAGACTTCTGAGGAACAGAAGTCTGAGTAGCCTTTGCAGAAAGAGCCCACTTGCCACTTGTTTTACCCTTAGGAGAGGGCAAGATTGCCTGTGAACAAAGTTGCCTTTTTTGGGTAGTTTCTCTGAAATTTAAGCACAGGAGAAACAACTACGTTTAAGTTTATGTAAAGCCTTGCCCTTAACAACTTCACCAAAGTATTTATTACTGAGAGGGGCATCCATCAACGTAGCCTTACTCTCAGACAACAGTTGAAGCTGAAGCCAAGAATACTGACCCAAAAGCAGCAGCCCTAGAAGAAGTGTCTGCTGCATCATAACTACCCTTGATGGAATGACTAGCAACCTGGGAGGAAGCTCCTAACAGGGAAAGGGCAGAAATTTTGCCTCAGGAATCTGGAAGATCAGAAATAACCTGACAGGCCTGGGATAGCATAGCCAACAAATACCTGGACATATGGGTCTGATAATTAACAGCCCTAAAAGCTAAGGTAACAGAGGTATAAACCTTCTTGCCTAGCCTTTCCATGGTCCTGCTATCTTTATCAGAGGGCAGTAACTTGGTAAAGGAAGCAAATGAAAGGGCTTGTCAGAAGCTACAGACATCACAGATGGGTCAGCAGAAGGACACTTGTACAAATATTTACTGTGCTTAGGCACCCTATAGAATCTATCACGTTTCTTGAGAACAGCGGTCCGAGTCTGGAGCCTTAGAAGCACTGGAAAATGCATTAAACAAGGCAGCCAAAACTGGAGGAACACCTGAAAGTCTAAGAGAATCCATCTGCAGTAACTCATAATACCATTTTTATACCTCAGAAACCTGACCATAATCCCATTTAAAGAATGCCATCATCCTGGAGATCATCTCCCCAAAGAAATCTCTTCAAAGGGAGTATAAGGACTGGTAGATTCCTCTTCCTCTGATCCATAATCCAAAGGAGAAGGAATATGAAAAGAGTAAGCAAGGGATTCCTCATCCAAATCTGGCTCCTCCTCAGAGGAATCTGGTTCCCTGGGTCTTTTTAGGGGAGTACAGGACAGGGGTGGGGCTGGAACAGAAATGCCCTGAGGAGGTTTTAATGCCATCAATGTACTAAATAAGCCCTGAGTGAAGGCCTGCCATTCACTCTGTGGATCCTTTGGAACAGGAGTAATAGGTTTAGCCTTTTGCTTTTTCTTCAAAGGGATGTCCGCCTAATAAAATTTGGAAGGCTCTGACCCAGGACAGCATTCAATGATGGTAGTAGTGACTTCTCCTCTGACTAATATATGAGGAACATCCCTGGGCCCCTCAGAGATAATCAGCCATGGTTCACCCCTGAATGGCTGAAGCAGACATCTGCAATGCTTCCTTGGACATGCTTAAAGTCAGATCCCCATCAGCCTCCAACCCAGTTGTGGGAGAGAAATCCAACAATAAAGTCAAGCGAGCCTCCGGGAATTCACTCACCTTGGAAGAGACATCTGGCAAAGGCTGAACAGCAGAAAATTCCACCCTAGGCATCTTGGCTTTCTTCAAAGACAACTGTCCCTTTGTACTGTCACATCCTTCTCAAGAAGCTTAAGATGCTGGTTTTCGAGATGAAGCACCAAAGAAGAGAGTCTACTAAGAAGGGTTTTAGCTACAAAGGCCTGACAGATAGAACAGAATGTATGATCATGTGAGGCACTAAAGCAAAACAGACACTTCATGGTGGTCTTTATGGGAAATGTCTGCCACACTGGCATTTACCCTTCTTGGATGACATGAAACCGCACAGACAACAATAAAAGAAAGATAAGTAAAAAAGAACCCCAATGTGGCACTTATCTTTAATGGCTTGGTGAACCAGTAATGGAACAGATGTTCAGACAGATGATCAAGGGATGGCATTTGGACTGGCGGCAAAGAAGTTCTGAGGATGGTACATCCGGACGTCAACTTTACGCCCTGCATTACATGAGGAGCATACGTGAGACGTACGATGCACCTTAAAGCAACATAAGGGTTTGGTATACTGGCCGGACATCAGGCGACCCTTAGCAGGGGTTCTCCAATGTAATGAATACTGCAACAGTGAAATAGAAGGGCATTAACAAATGTAGAAGCCTGTACATCGAGTAAATGATATCCCTCCATTACAAGAGGGCCAAAAAAATCTGACCAAGTATCTGCTATGAATGTGAAATCAGTACTTTGAAAGAGGTCAGAAATATGTATTTTTTTTTCTTTTAGATTAGATTTCTTGTTTACATAGAATTCTTTGCATCAGGATAAGAGATCCCTGGTTCCATCAGTTTGCCCAAGATGTATAACAGGCTACCTGGGTGTCTCCCCAAAATAGTGTAAACCCTAAGTTAGAGATTATATCATATGGTTGTACTGTGTGACATTAATAGTAATTGTTCTCATCTGTTAATGGAAAACCCCATGGCTCCTGAAAACAGTTTCCCACCCTATATTTTCGAAGATCTCTAAATGTTTATATCTAAACTGTTTGGTGACATTTTCACAAACTAAGTCAGCAGTTCTCACCCTTTTACCTAGTGCCTCCATTTAAGGATTACAAAGCAATGAATTACTTGACTGACTGAAATTGCTAATGCACCAATAAAACAAACTAATCTGCATGTCACAAAACTAATATTACAATGCTATTTAAGTACATCATTAACAAGTAAATGCACTAAATTAACAAAACCTTGAACATCTGTATGTACTGCACGTAGCATAACTTGCATTCAGACAGTTAATTTCATTCACTGACTTCAGTAATCAAGCAGAAAACACAGCAGTGGTTAATCTTTATGGCCCTAGTATGAATTAGGGTCATTGACGATACTGCAGAATGGTAGTAAATAAAGATATTCTACAGGAGGTAAAGGCACTCTTCTTGAGATAAGATATTCTGTGGTTAAGCAGAGGATAGGAGTTAGTCATAAAATCAAAGGATAAATGCTGGTTCAAACAGCACCAGTAAGCGTCGCCTCACAAAATCCATGTGAGGAGATATGGCAACACTCCAGCGAGTGAAAGCCAGTACAAGAATAAATCCACAATCACACAAGAGTAATGCATATAAACTCCCTATACCAACATAATTAACCAGGCAAACAGCAAGGAAAAAAAAGTCAAAAGTAACACCACTGCAACAAACAAGAGATCAACCGTGCATTAATGCTAGATTCGACTCACTGGTCTCAAGCACACCAAGAAATTAAAATTGCATGCCTGTCTGTTTCTAACACACTTCTAACAAATGCACAAAGAGCAAAAGGGTATCAAGTTGCAGAGCCATCAAGTCAACAGAGCATTAGGGTAATGATGGTAATATCAAGGCACAGCATTTTGCATTAGAGTAATGATGATAATATCAAGGCACAGCTTTTAGATGATAATATCAAGGCACAGCTTTTAGCATTAGAGTAAAGATGATAATATCAAGGCACAGCTTTTAGCATTAGAGTAATGATGATAATATCAAGGCACAGCTTTTAGCATTAGAGTAATGATGATAATATCAAGGCACAGCTTTTAGCATTAGAGTAATGATGATAATATCAAGGCACAGCTTTTAGCATTAGAGTAATGATGATAATATCAAGGCACAGCTTTTAGCATTAGAGTCTTCTTCTTCTTTCGGCTTTTCCCGGTTAGGGGTCGCCACAGCGGATCATCTGTCCTCTCATGATTTGTTGAGTTGCCAGCCCAGTGCCCAATCTTCCACAGAAGGCACACACACACACACAAACTCACACCTAGGGCCAATTTACAGTGTCCAATCCACCTGCTGCATGTCTTTGGGATGTGGGAGGAAACCGGAGCACCCGGAGGAAACCCACGCAACCACAGGGAGGACATTCAGACTCTGCACAGAAGGCACCCCAGCTGAGAATCGAACCGGAAAACCTCTTGCTGTGAGGCGACAACACTAACCGCTACACCACCGTGGCCGCCCTAGCTTTTAGCATTAGAGCAATGATGGTAATATCAAGGCACAGTGTTTAGCATTAGAGTAATGATGGTAATATCAAGGCACAGCATTTAGCATTAGAGTAATGATGGTAATATCAAAGCACAGCATTTAGCATTAGAGTAATGATGGTAATATCAAGGCACAGCATTTAGCATTAGAGTAATGATGGTAATATCAAGGCACAGCGTTTAGCATTAGAGTAATGATGGTAATATCAAGGCACAGCATTTATACTTCCTGAGCATACGCTCCAATGAGTAATTTTAAAGTCAAGATTACTTAAGTGCAGAAAAAAGGTTTAGAATACTCAAGTGGTATTTATAGTACACATTCTGTAACCAGGTTAAACAGTGAAGTTAACAAAGCATAACAGCAGCTATATATATATATATATATATATATATATATATATATATATATATATATATATATAAGTAGGCTTCAAGCAAGTTGGGTTTTAAGCTTCTTTACAATGTACCGCTACAAGCAATTGCCTGTGATGAAAACAGACATCCCCCTCCTAGCATGTATTACCCTTAAAGGGAACAGTGTCACATTACAATACATCATAGCCTTCCACTTACATTTCATTTTACATGCAATAAGCTACAGCTATACTACAAGCAGGCACACATTAATGCAACTCCTCCAAAACTTTAGTTAGACCCGATTTTATGAAAGATTTCTAATAACCAATATTTTAGGAATTATTATCTCCCAGAACCAGGATTGCGTCTTTCAGCTGAGCCTGGCTTTATCATATTTTTCTGCATCTTTATGTACTTCCTTCTGTTGAAAAATAATTAGTCCCACTAGGCTAATGACTTCTTTTCAGGGGAGACCCAAGTTGGCATTTATATTGACTAGATCTGCGGTGCTGCGGTAGCGTTGTTGCCTCACAGTAAGATGCTGTCTGGTTCGATTCTCAGCTAGAGCGTCTTCTGCGTGGAGACATACGTGAATGGACGTACCTTCGTTGAAGGTTGTGCTTCAGGGCTGGCAACTCGGCACATATCAACTGCCAATCATTAGCGGACCGGAGTTCCGCTGTGGGGACCCCTAACCAGGAAAAGCCAAAAGACACAACATGGAGAATTCCTTTACTCTTCTCTATAACAGTAAGCTCAGCTGCTACCCGACAAGACAGTTAAAAAACACAATACTTGCATACTAACTCCAAGTAAGGATACCATGACACAGTTACAGTAAGAAAATTTAATCCCACAGAACAGTAAAATTAGTGCTTTTGTGTCTATTACACTCACAGGTGCTGAGAGATTCCTTCAGTCTGAAGAAAAGCATAATTGTAACACTTTATTGGTATCCTCAAATGGAGTTTGATCTTTTTAAAAGGAACCATGGGATATTTTACACCTAGTTAAGATTCCACCAGCTTGGGTAAAATGGATCTTGCTTTAAACTCTTATCCAAAGAAGTTATCTGCCAAGATACTGCAGGTACCAGTTAGGCTTCATTTTTCTTTTCTCCCATCAAGGAGCACTGGATCCTGAATTGTGGCAGTATTGGTTCAGTGTAGGTTCCTGTGGTTTCTTCCAATTACTTGTCCTTCACTGGCATGGATGGACTACATAGCACAGTGAAATACTGGTTTCCAACAGCATTTTGTTTTTCAGGATCCTGAAGTCTTGCTATTTCCCCAGGAATGATTGCTCACCTTTCTGTACCTCTTTCCAATTTTTGAGATGTGACATTAGTGTAGGCTGCAGGATTTTAAATGAAGCTAGTCATCTCATCTGAAGATGTCTGCCCATAACGATTTACCCTGGTGCCCATACTCACTGGCTTAAAGGTTTGTGAAGGCATTCCACAAAGCTATTTGGCAGTCCTGCTTTCCTTCCACAGCATTTGTTTATATACAAGGCGTACTTACTAAGCTATTGATCCAAGGGGGGGGGGGGGTTAGAAGCCTAGCTCTGCATTCCTATGCAATTTGTAGCCCTTGTAACTTAACTACAAACAACACAGAGCTGGTAGAATATTTACACATTACCCTTATCAATGAAAGGCAAGGGAGATAAATATCAGGTGAAATTTGTGGTTTACTATTCATTTGTCCAGATTAGGCTCGTCTAGAGTAAATGAAGTACTTTGCTTTATGTGGAAAGGAAGATGAGTCCCAAGAAGTGGTATTCTCTGCAATACCTCTCTCAAACATGTTCTATTTGTGTTATAGAAGAGAGTAAAATCCCTTGAGTTTATGCCTCCATTTGACTTGCAGATATGCAGTAGAGCAAAGAGGACAGTGTCTGTTGAGGTTTTGTATACAAGGCAGAGATCGTCCTTCAGTGGTTTGTATGATACTGAGAAGAGGGACAAGGCTTTCAGATCATCAGTGTCTTTTAGTGATTTGTGCCCCTGACTGTCTTGGTGAGAAAGTGTTGTAGTCATTAAAGTTGTGTGCTTAGACGTATACATATTGCAGAGGAAATATATATTAGATTAGGCTGATCATCATTAAGTGTTTTTTCATCAACTCCTCTGCTGTTTGGATGGTCAGCTGTACTTGTCCATTTGAATGAGGGTATTTAGGCCATTATTTTTTATGCCTCTGGAATTAGAAATTGTTACGTTTAACTGCAGGATTTTTTTTTTTACTGCGAACCATTGCTAATTAGCATCCACACATCCCTCTATTCACTCATCAATATTTTCTACCTTTTTCTACACCACCAAGATTACACCAACCAATCAGTAATTTCCTGAATCGCTTTTGCTGAATCTCTGAATCAGCAGCCTTCCTTTAGTCCTCTGGGATTTCCCCAACAGTGGTCAAGCTGTTCAATACCAGTGCCACAAGATTCACCAGATCTGTGACCACGGTCCACGCTTTAAATAATTTGTGGCAATCCAATCTGACCTCTGTTTTGTCTCACCTTGCCCATTTTACATTCCACACTCCACTTTTAACATTAACTATCCACTTTTTTCTCTTCCTACACCTGACTCTTCACAAATCAAAATAGCTCCATTTTCTGTGGCAAAAAACACACAAACTCCACTAAGGACACTCTCGGAAAAGCTTTGCTAAGCGATTCTGCTTACCTTTTTGTATTTGTTTTACTAAAGCTAAATTTACAAGTGTTGGGCATCATGTTGTATTTTAAACAGATTGCAAATATGTTAAGGGGATGATGATGGATTCACTACTAAAGCACACACACTGTGGTTTATGTCATAGCCTCTAACAGCATCAATTAATTTTATCAAGTGGCTGAATGTTGCCATTGTTGACTTGTTTTGGAATACAGCAGCAGTGAGGGTGACTTGGGTAGATGCAGAGTGGACACTGATGGAAGTTGACAGGTTATAAAATTTTAGTAAAATGTCGGAGGTGGACAGATGGCATTGTAAGCAACAATCAGTGCTGTAGGGAGTCATATTATTATAGTTTTGTAGTTAAGGTTTATCTCTTTCTAGAACGATTTTGGTTTACTTAGTAGTGAATACTGCTTAGATTTAATTCTAGCTAGCATTATGTCTGCCTTCCCTGGAAAGGTTACATATGTGTAGTGTAGTGTAGTGTGTGTTTATGTGAGTGTGTGTTTGTGTGTTCATGTGTGTGTTTATGATTGAAGTAAAAAAGAAAAAATTAAATCACAAATACAACCACCAATAAAATCATAAAGCCATCAAAACTCCAGTACATTGCCAAACATCACATATTTATGCACAAACAAATCTAGTAAAGTACAGTTACTTTGCTGTCTAACCCATGCCTCTCAATTGTCCAGATTTTTGCAAAATATCTAGATTTTTGCCTGATATGTTTTGTCTGTTAGTCATAAAATCTGTGGTTTTCTGGAAAAAATCATTGAGGACTAAAGTCACTAAATGATGACAGACATTTGAATTTCAGACTTTAGATCCTTCAGAAAATGCATACTAATGCAAAATCTGCTATTCTATAAACTTTCTAAATTTACAAGTGTAATATTCAAAATGTTCCCCATTATTTTTGGCTTTGTCTGGATTTCCTGTTCTAAGAGGTAGATATGTATGGTCTAACCTACTATTTTGGACAGAACAAAAAAAAAATTCTGTCTCCCCCTGCTGCCCTATATAAATGTATACACAACAGGAAAACTGCTTAAAAATCGTGCAACCATTTTAGTTTGAGTTTCAAGCTGAACATATCCAGAGCAGATTACTTATAAATGAAACAAGCGCTGAAAATGGGGGACTTAGACTCCTTATTTACATGTACTAACCTCAGTGTCTCTTTGCTATGACCAAAAGGTAAATAACCATAAAGTGTTATAATCAAAGTAAAAAAATTACCAATGCACTAATCAGAAAAACAGCTGATGAAATAAACTTAATATAAAACATTCTGATGAAAATGCAGCTCAGAGAAATAGCGGGATCAATGTGTGTGTTGTTGCTGTAAAAAGAAATATGTTCTGCTCTTGCAATTAAATGTTTTTTGTTTTGTTTCTGAAGCTCTGAAAAATGTTCCTGTAAATGGCTTCATCCCTCACAGTCCCATAAAAGATCGGATCCATCGTCTCATTATTACTGCAGTTTTATTAAAAAGATGGGAGGTGCATTAGTTTTTATAATGTAGGCCTATAACACACAAATGTCTATATATTGTAGTAGGGCTGAAAAGACACTGTAGCCATAGATCTATAAAACATGTTTATTGCTTCAAAAAGAAATAAAAATAGAACCCCCCCAGACTCCATAAAACTATTATTTAAATCATGTTGTATAAATAAAATATTTCATAAAGAATCAAAATACATCTTTGCAAAATTACCATCATTACAGCCCATTACCCCTCTTGTGTCTTTCCTATACCTCCTTATTCCCCGCTTGCCTCTCTATTATACCCCCTTATTCTTGTCTCTCTACTTCCACATTTCTTATCCATCTGCCCTTTAATCTTTTCACCCTTCTATTATCTTCATGGACCATCACTTATCCATTGTGCTATTTTTCTTCTCTAATACTATTGATACCCCACCTTTTGACCTTTTGCAATGTGCTATTAAATCATTTGGCTATTAATAGCACCGTCCACCCTTATTTTCATGTCCCCTTCATTTCATTTACCCCAGATCAACACACCCCAGCCTTCCTTCACCTTTCTTTTATACAAGTTGCTCTTCACCTCCTTCTTCCTCTTCCCTTCGTTATCTTCACTTCCTTCTTCCTCTTCCCTTCGTTATCTACCACTCTAACTCCACCACTTATATTCCTTTGCTCTCACATCTCCAGCACTTTGCACTTTCAGGCTGGCCCTCCTTTCCTTATGTCTGAGGTTCTGTACAACTCTTTTTTTGCCTTTCTCACAGTATCTTGCCTTACAGATGGTTTCCATTTACATTGATGTTATGCAGTCACAAGCTATCACCACTCTTAACAAACCGGGTGTGTATTATTCACGGGTGTGTATTATTCCACGGCTGTAAGCCTCAACTAAGTCTTATGCTCTTCACCAAGGTTTACTCAGCCAGGCCAAAACCACAAAAGGTCCAAAAGGGTGCACTGAATTCCAGGATTCCTAGATGCCACTGCTTACACCACAATGAACCTCCTTTTGAGGAATGAAGGTCTTGAATTCCTGCTGTTTGGCTACAGTTACGGTAACCAAAAATCAAGTTACTAGTGTATTAAATTTCCTGGCTGCAGCACTGCAGATGACTAGTGTATGGAAAATTCTCACATACTTAAATGCACAGTCCCCTCATTTTGATATATATATATATATATATATATATATATATATATATATATATATATATATATGTCAAAAGAAAAACTTATACAGATGACAGTACATGCAGACTTCACATCATGGTCAGAGGTCAAAACCGAATCACAGAACTGATCTGCCAAGCAGCGATCTTAACCGAGAGTCAGCAAGCTTCCTACGTTCTCCTACAGCCCATCCCCGAGTTCTGCTATACATACTTATTCTTCTTCCTCCTAAATCGAATCGCATTTTACTGTAGGCACTAGTTATAACTTTGTTTTCTTGTCTTTCTTTTGTTTTCTTTATTTGCTAACCAGATAAAAGGCACGCCAATGTAGCGACCTTATCAAGCATGCAGGTAGAATACAGAGTGACCACTCCCACTATATACAAATGGAGGCTTAAAAAAATCAAGCCTCAGCATGAATCTTGTTTAACACTTCATAGGCCTAATCCTTTGCTCTATGCTTTTAGGCGAGCATGTAATTCTCTGCATTATGCAGTGTATGTGTACTAGTTTATGTTCCAGTACTTTCCTGGATTTCAGGAAGCTTCACTTATTTCTAGGTGGTCTGTGTCCCCCAAAAGTATCACTTCCTCCTTTTCTCTTCATGTCTCTCTCTCTCAAATGCTAAGATTCTAAACATATTTGGTAACATCAAATGGCCAGTAGATCTATCCAGCTTGCCTCACCTTCATCCTCCTCTAGAGTGACTACTAGAGCCATTGTTTTTGTTTGCTCCCCTTCTGCTTCATCTTCAGTCATTGACATTTTGCCTTGGTTTTACATAGGCTGCCACTCTCCCTCACCAACACTCCTTCCCCATTTGTCTTGCATTTGGCTTGCAGACAGTACAATATTTTATTTCTTATTCTCACTGTTAATTATTTCTTCTCCTTGCAAAGTCAGCTTCTTTCATTTCAATTATGATTTCTATTTTTAACACTTTTTCCAAACTTCTTGCAATCCACAGGAGAAACATCTGCTGTCCTTCTCATTTAATTGTACTCTCCCTCAGCATGCTCATTTAATTGCACTCTCCCTCAGCCTGTTTTACTCATTTTCTCCTTCTCCTGCTGTTTTTTAAACTACGAAGGAAGAAACACATCTAGACAGTGACTGCATGGTTAAAAGTATGTCTGAAGAAATGCACATTACATTTTTATTTATTTATTTACAGGCTGTCCCCAGAGGCTAATATGGAGCATCTCCCATGACATTTCCCCAATTTGCTCCTAGTCTACAGCCTACCCCTTCACTCATAATCCTGGGGGAAAGTTACACTCCATCTCCTTATTCTTAAACAGAGCTGGCCCTTCCCATTGGTAACACTTAATATGCTGCATCCAGATCCCCCTGCCAGTCTGATACCATTTTGGTTCTCCTCTGTGCCTTTTCTACCATCACTCCAGGAAGGTAGTTTGTTCTGTGATGTACTAAGATGTGCAAATATATGCCCCTTACCAAATACCTGTACTATTCTGTCTACTGACATATCCACTGTCAGATCAAGGAGAATCTTCATAACCTATCAGGATGTCCCACCATGGTTGCTCCTCCCATCTCTGCTTAACTGTACAGATGCTTACTCAAACCAACTCTGCCTTGCTTACGCTGATCATCTTTCTCAACATGCTGCCCAAGCCATTTCTTCTCTAAGTTCCCCCATGTGCTTGGCCAACATAATATCACTAAACTACAACTAGTCCCACTCTCAGTACTCGATTTTTCTACACCTCCATTCCTCTTCATTCCCTGAGCTGCAAACACCTTTCCTGAATCTATCACTGCCACTGCTTCTATCAGACCCTCATCTTCTACACTATCCCCCCTGCACCTGTGTGGCTGTCTGTTATATCTATCAAGTTTGCCTCATCTAAGCACTTTTGTCCTTGAGTCGTCTTCTTACCCTTTTGACTTGGTTTTCTTTTTCAACTTAAAGCCAATTCTAATAGTCTCATTACTCTCCCCCTTGTCTGTACATATCCTAACCATTAAGTTCTTTCATTGTTTGCTAGTCCTTCCCGTCTGCCTGCTAGTTTCTGCCTAGATGTCGCTTGTGGAACATTCTGCTCACCACTGTGTACTAATCTCTTCATAACCTGCTGCTCTACAGAAGGCATATAAAATACTTGAGCATCTTCAGTGCCACTTTTAATCCACTACATTCCACTCAAGTACCACTAGTCTCCTGAGTGTATCATATCCTATTACCCAAAGGTCCCTTAGCCACCCTGTTGACCTGCACCTTAACACTCAGTGTACCTTTTCCCCTCTCCTTTCTTCCAACTTCTGCAGCTGGCCTGTCATGGCTCTTGCTGTCCTATTTGCTTGTATTAGGACTACCTACTCTTAAACTTTTGTAGCACTCCATTGCTTCCAGATGTATTCTTCGCTCAATGATAGTCACAAAGTCATGCTGCCAAGCTCTTATAATCATGGCTTCAGGTTGAGGATGTGATATCCTCGGTTCCTGCAAGTATAAGTCTCTAATAAATTAGGTCACTTAAATGTGCATCTGTATGTTTAAAGTCCCTCTTATTGGCATTTTTTTCCAGATTTGGCTGCTTCATCATCTTAATCATAAAAAAAAAAAAAAAATTAGCAGTATCATAACAGACAAACTGTTCCAGCAATCGATTTCAAAAGCACGAGTCCTGACAAAGGAGATGTCGCTGATGTGTGAGTTAATATTGTTTGAAATCTTGTGTCCCATAAGTTCCTTCTATATTCAACCTCTGCAGGGTTATTTCTACACCTCAGACACTCTAATTCTAACTTCACTGAGAAGCCAATTCCACACCATCATTGTACCTGCCTATGATACCATGAAGATGTCAGCTTAGACACTCATATTTTGTGTACTAAGTTCTTGTGACACATAGGAGTTTATTTTATTTTATTTTTTATTAACTGGCTAGGCAAAATGATCCAGAGGTACTTTTCAGCCATGATTCAAGCTCAGAGGCAATAAATAGCACAAGTAAACTTATACACATCAAGTGATATTTGCAAAACTTTATAAAGCAGAATATGCACAGTTCTTATGCATTTCTAATAAAGTAGCAGATTTACATTAGGTTTGATCAGTGTACATGAGTTGCAATATAGTTCAACTACATGAAATTGCTTCTTAAAGGTTTACAATTGAATTTTCTTAACTCACTCAAGCCTAAAACAGAGGTGTTTGCTTTTTTAACTTTAAAAATAGGAGGGTTTAAGACCGATGAGGTCAGTATTTGATTTGTCACAGGATTATTTTGCGGGTGATTTAAACTAGTGAATTTGTCTTTTTGGTTATTTGATAAAGATCCTGGTATGACAAGGGGATGAAAGTGCTTATGAGTGTATAATAAACGTCTTTAGTGATATCACTTTTTTGTGGCGAACCCCCTTTGCCTACATACACTGTTGGAAACTCCTGGTGTTCTGGCTGAAGTGTGATTCTCAAACAATCTGGAAATATATCCCTGATGGATAAGTATATTTCTTGGCATTTTAACCTTTCAGAGATCTGCATTGTCTTAATTTTGCCTGAATGAATTATTTTTATGCCTGACTGAATTATTTTATATATTTCTTGGCATCTGTTTCTCATCTGTCCTGAAACTGCTTCCCTTAATTTCTGTGGGGGAGTTTATAAAACTGATCTAACAGCTTTTGTGAGAGAACATTTGAGAAGGCCAACCCACTTAGGTTCTTAACCTTGAATTTGTCTTCTGCTCCTCCTTCCTCTCTCCTTGCACTTTACTAAAAAAAAGAAAATTGCACTTTATTTTGATTTTGCCTCTTCCCAAAAGTACTCAATTGTATTTATTCTGCTGCATTTATTACTACTTGGTAGTAGCCAGATGATTAAATTGTTATTCTAAGCCTTTTGGTTTCAGACCAGTTGTTTTACATTAAAGTTTGTGGTCTGCACTGTTGTGGCAGGACAGGTAGCTTACATCCTTTTAAGTTGGGAATTGCTGATTGAAGGCTCAGTGTCTGTTATTCTAAAAGTGTATTAGTTCTGGTTTAAGCACTTGGGCTTCAGACCAGTTATTTTTCATTAGGAAGGTTTGTGGTCTGCACTCTTGTGGGAGGAGAGGGTAGATTCTGCCCTTCTGAGCTAGGAATTTCTTGTTAAAGGCTTATTGTGCCTGCTTATTTGAACTGTTTCTTTCTGAAATTGGTGTGTCTTGTTTGCTGTCGCATAGACTAGATTCAGGCATTCTGAATCTAGCTTTGTTTGTATAACTTGAGCACTAATCCAGGTCATCTTTTTTGGAGAAGGTTCCCCTGCAACCTAGTGGCAGCAGTGTGCAGTTAGAACTTGTCTGATTGAAGACAGCTGGAACAGGGCTCGGTTTTGAGCTTTTTTACTGGTTAATTGGGTAATTTGTTTAAATCAGTTTGCTCATTTCTATTGTTATATAAAAAATTGCACTTTATTCATCTGTTTTTACTATATTTGTGTTCCTTCCTACTTTATTACGCTTTTGCTGCTTGTTCTTAAAAGTACTTAATTGCATTTATTCTGCTGTATTTATTACGGCTTGTTAGTAGCCTGATTAAATTGTAACTGTTATTCTAAGCCTTTGGTTGAAGCACTTGAGCTTCAGAGCAGTTGTTTTACATTAAGAAGGTTTGTGGTCTGCACTGTTATGGCAGGACAGGTAGCTTACATCCTTCTAAGTTGGGAGTTGCTGATTGAAGGCTTAGTATCTGTTATTCTAAAGTGTGTTAGTTCTGGTTTAAGCACTTGGGCTTCGGACCAGTTATTTTACATTAAGAAGGTGTGCTCTGCACTCTTGTGGTAGGAGAGGGTAGATTCGGCCCTTCTGAGCTGGGAGTTTCTGGTTAAAGCCTTATTGTGCCTGCTTATTTGAACTGCTTTTTTCTGAAATTGGTATGTCTTGCTTACTGCAGCACAGACTAAATTCAGACCTGCTGAATCTAGCTTTGTTTGTATAACTTGAGCACTAATCCAGACCATCTTTTTTTTTGGAGAAGGTTCTCCTGCATCCTAGTGGCAGGAGTGTGCAGTTAGAACTTGTCTGATCGAAGACTGCTGGAACGGGGCTCAGTTTTTAGATTTTTATTGGTTAATTGGTTAATTTGTTTAAATCAGTTTGCTCATTTGCTACGGTTATATTAAAAAAATGCACTTTATGCATCGCTGCTTAGCTAGGGTTAAACTATTCCTGGCGCCATAAAGTCTGCTCTTCAATTTTTTCCTTAGAACTAGCCAGTTTTTTTAGTTTTAGCACTCAAATATGTTTCTTTGAGCTCAGCACTTGTTCAGAACTCATTGTAGGCACTAAATAAGCTACAAATTGCTACAGCACTCAACTTTCCTCACTTGTCTAGAGGAAAGTAGTTTTTAGTACTTAAAAAATAAGCACCTATCCAGGCATGTCTAAGGGTCAGCTCCCAGGGTTTTCTCCTGTCTACCTGATGAATCTGGGCATCTTGGGGCAATGCAGCAGAAGTCTAAACCTCAAAATGCATTCACTCGAGGCACTCCTTAAAATGAAAAACATTGACATCTGTGCAGAGACCTGGATCAAGGCTCCAGAGAGCACCCCATGCATTACCAGGCTATAATTCATACCACACCTTTTGGCCACCTAACCTGGACTGAAGCACTAAAGGATAGCTACACCTCCAGGCTAGTTGCTCAGCACAATGCATCTGAGATTATCCAAGTGCAACTAACTCTGGGCAAGGCCGCAATACAAATTGTAACTTGTTACAGATCCCCCACCATGCCCCAGGATTCCCACTAATCACTTCTTGATACACTGGAAAATATATAGGTACAACACAATACCCTAATAATGGGCAATTTCAACTACCCCACCATTAACTGGGAAAACTACTCATGTACCAACTCTTTTGCTCAATGTTTTCTGAAATCCATAAATTCCAGTGCCTTGGATCAACCTATCCACACCCCCACCAGGGGCAGCAATATCCTAGACCTGGTCATTACCAACATGGGTGACCAGTGTTCCACACCAGAGGTCAATTCCTAGTTGGTCAGATCTGACCACAAGCTAATCACCCTAGACATTCACATCCCGCCCCCAGCCCCCATTAGGGAAATCACTGTAAAAAATTTCTCCAAACCCAACTTCACACTTAAGACAGAAGTGGCAAACTTCACAACACCCACACAGATGGAAAATAGAGGTACGACTGCTGAATTCTACACACATGCACTTTATAAGCACTTACACGAGTGCATGGATCATGCTATCCTTAACAGAACCAAGATGCTATCCTCCAAAAAAAAGGAAGCCAATCTGGTGGTCTCCTGCCATAAACAAACTCTACAACAAAAGAAAGAAACTGTTGCAAAAAAAAAAAAAAAAAAAAAACAGTACAATCCCATGATTGGAGGAACTAGAAGCTGAGATCCCTCATAAAATCCTCCAGAGCTAGTTACAAAAACAAAATTGCCACTGATTCTAAAGACAACTACAAAGCATTCTATAGCTATGTCAAGAATTTCGATGGCAACACTCAGATCTGCTCCGAGTTACAGTACAATGGCACTAAATATACAGAACCAACTGATATTGCCAACATCCTGGCAGATAGGTTCAGTGCTAACTTTACCCCCCTCTCACCCTCTAAAGAGCCCATCTCTATACTGGAATAATACAACGTTGCTGTAATCATGGCTGCACAGGTAAAACCCACACTCTCCAAAGCCAAGAATACAGCATCCATGGGGCCAGGCAACATCCCAGGCTGTGTTGTACATAAACTACAGAATGAACTGGCACCCCACCTAAGCACCATGTTCAATCATAGCCTCACCTCAGGCTTTGTGCCCACTGAATGGTGCACAGTGACAGTTATCCCACTCCACAAAGGGGGAGCCACCATGGAACCCAGGAACTACCACCCCATTAGCCTAATGAGCCTGGTCTGCAAAGCCATGGAACACATTTATTTATTTATTTGCAGTTGGTTTACTAGGATAGTCCATTGGGTGACAAGGAGCCCATTTTCAATGGAGTCCTGGGGAGAAAAGCTATAGAGAATCATTGTATCATCATGGAACTTATAAACAAAGACATTGGTAATGTCCAAACTCTGGACCTCACCCAGTTCAGGTTTGTAAAAGGCAGATAGTGTCTCCTAAACCTGATAGACCTCTTTGAAGCAGTCACAAAAGCCACAGATGAGGGTAAGGTGATTCATACAGCCTATCTAGATCTCGCCAAGGCTTTTGACACCATCCTCCACTCTAGAATCATAGATAAACTTACTAAGCTGGGCATAAATCCCTATGTCACTCGATGGGTTGCCAACTGGCTCACTGACGGAACCCACACTGTGAAAGTAGCAGACTCTAAATCCGACTTCAGACCAGTGACAAGTGGAATACCACAGGGTTCAGTCTGGGTCCTCTCCTGTTTGGTATCTACTTTTCTGAAGTACAGGCTAATGCAGAAGGTCTTTGGCTAATGAAGTTCACAGATGACTGCAAACTAGGAGCCATAATCGAAACTCGTAATGATGTGGACATCCTACAAAAGGGCCTCACTGAGACAGACGTCTGGTGTCAAAGCCATGGCCTCAAGCTCAATACCAAAAAGTGCATTGTCATCCCCTTTGGTAAAAACTCTGTACCCATGAGCTACTGCATAGGTAGTAGTCTACTTAACACCGAAAGTGTGATAAGAGACCTTGGGACACAGGTGGACAGTAGTCTCTCCTTTGATAATCACATCACCACAGTAGTCAGGAAATCCTTCTACATGGCACACCTCATCACAAAAGGTTTATCATCCAGGAAAAAAAAGAGGTCCTTGTTCCCCTCTACTCGTCACTCATTAGACCATTATAGAGTACAACACCCCTTTTGGTATGTACCTCACAAGACATCTACAACAACTGGAAAGGCCGCAGAAATACCTCACAAAGAGGATTACTGGCCTCAAACAGATGCCCTATGCAGACCGTCTCAAAAAACTCCAGCTTTACTCCGTCGCATATCGCCTACTCAGAGGTGATGTCTGCCTAACATACAAAGCTATGTCAAACCCAGAGCTGTTGGACATGCTCCACTTAAAGAAATCCCAATCCCTCCAAGCTACATGCTCTAGGGACCTAAACACTGTCACCACAATAAACAGAACAAGCTGGAGGGATAGATTCCTATCCCAGAGACTTCTCATACTCTGGAACAAACTACCTATCTATATCAAACAAAGCTCCTCATTAGGACTCTTCAAGAAAAATCTTGATGATTGGATGGGAAATAGGAAATTCACCCCAGGGATCACCTCTGTGGCTCTGCTCGACAGGGGCACAGGAAAATAATTTTCTTGGGTGGCGAAAGCCAGAATACCTTTTTGGCTAGGCTTATATAGGCCCTAGGGTCAATAGCCTAGTACCTACCTATGAACATAATTTTTTGTTTGTTTTATGCTTCAGTTTGTGTTGGTCTTTTTCATATTTTTTATGTAACTGCTTATGTCTGGTTCACAAAATGTTCTGACAATACTTGTCTACGTTGCACAGTTTTCAAGCTATGAGAATTTGTGACAGTTGACAAAAGTATAATTTGGGAGTTGTGTGCATTATATTACAGTATTTAATGGAAAAGACTATATAAATGCACTATTACTGTAAAGAACTATGTCTTATAACATTGCTATTGGTACAGTTTTGATGGTTTTTATTCACAACATATTCAAGTTTGTTTTTAAGTTTCTCAGTAAATGCTCTGTAATGAAGGGTGTATGTAGGCTGCTAGAGATGTACTATAGCACACCAAATAGGTGCACAGAGATTATAGAGATAGGTTTAGTCTCCTGGTGGAGGTGGTCTCACTGATTCTGACTTCCTGTGTCCTATCTGTGAGCCAGGCTGCCAGAAATCCAGCAAGTTATGTAGGGATTTATGCCTGTTCTGAGAGTTTGTCAGGTCATGGTAGATGGTAAAACACCATTTTCCCCTCATTCATAGACTTCTTTAAGAGGGTTACCGAAAGCCATCATGTTGAGGAGGCAATACCTTCCATTAAAGGCAAACTGGAATAGGTCTAGTGTTTCTATGTTGCCAATGTCCTTGTTGAAAGTTTCTATGATAATTCACTCCATGGTTTTGCATATCAGACTTTTCAGACTGATGGGTCTGTAGTTACTGGTTTGGTTGATTGTCTACCTTTATGAAGGGCGAGGACAGTTGCGGCCTTCCATTCACCTGGCACATAACCAGTTTTGAGGTAGTAGCTGGAGTACTTGAAGTGATGCTTCTAGGTCACGTTTTTGACTATTTAGATGGTAACCTAGGATATTCTCAGGGCCCATCAAAGCAGTGTTTTTGGCCTTAGAAAGCCACCAAGACCTGTGCCCCATTGATAGTTAGGGGGGGTGGGATATGCTGGAAGGGATTTCACAGAGGATATTGACGGGGTGAATCTAGCAAACCTACTTGCTGATAAATTTCTCTCTCTCGAGCTGGTCAGTGAAGATTGTGCTATTTGCCACTAGTTCCACACACTGCTGTTACCTTTAAGGTTCCTGACATTGTTGAATGAGGCCTTGTGACTGTCCTTTATCTGGGAGACTATTCTGACTTCATAACTGGTCTTGTTGGACTTTGATTCAACCAAACAAGAAACTAAGATGTCTAATAGGCAGCTCTTGTCTCTGTGCTGCTTTTTCTGATCTTGACCATAACCTTTTTTATATACCCTGTTAAAGTAAGGATTCCACCAGTGGGATTGTTTTTGGTGTCAGATCTGTGCTCAATTCTATAGCTAGTGTGCCCCACTGCAGACATTTACATGTTTGTACAGGGTTTCTGTAAATAATTCTGCACATGTAGTTGTGTTCTCTTGGCTTGGGGGAGGAATGAATTTTGACAAGCTGTTGCTTAACAGGATGTAGTCCGATTTGGAACAGTTTCTGTTATAGATTTAGTTGAGTTTTCCAGGTTGATTTCTATTAAGTGAGACAGCTTTGTGGTCTGATATTACACCGGGGGGAGGAGTGTGCATGCAATGGTCTCACATGTTTCAGTACTAGATCTAATGGGTCCAATCCTCTCCGATTGCAATACATACTATCTTGCCCAAGATGTTTGTGTTGATAAAAAATCCAGGAAATGTTGTGTCTGTGAGTTACAGGCAGCATGTGTTCCCACTCTATAGAGGGGTAGTTAAAGTCTCCAGGGGGAGTGCCTCTAGTATGTCTAGGTAAGAGTCATGAACTTTATGGGTCATAGAAGGTAACCTCTGGGTGACCAGGACAGGGTAAGAAAACTTATCTGTTGAGACTTGGACGTGGATGAACTCCAGGGTACCATCCTGTTTAACCAACCTGGAGCTGTATTTATTGCTAATTAGTATAAAGACACCTCCACCTTTAGCCCATCTGTGTTGCTGTTGTAGAAAGCACTGTAGCCTTCCACTGCCAGAGTATTTTCTGTTGCTTGAAACCAGGTCTCAATGACAGCACATGCCTGCATTTTCCAGAGTGAGAAGACCTTGTAGAGTGTGGAATTTCTTGTTCTGGTTCTGAGCAACACCTTAAAGTTGTTCTGAGTTTTTCTTTTTTCTATGTTGGTATTTGGACATTGCCAAAAAAAAAGGCTTTATGGGGGTAGATAAAGTTTTAGCCAATATCTAAAATCCCAGGGGGGGACAGGTGCCTATCTTTGGCAAAGAAACATGGTCTATTAACCATGTCCTCCCATGCTGATAGATAATGGATTTCCCTGGATGGATTTCCCTGGAGTGACACCATAAACTAAGCCAATCATTAACAATCAATCATTTTCTGTGCATACTGTGGCATCATCCTCAGTGAAGGCAGAATGCTGCTCAATGCAAGGCACTTACCTGAGTGTGGCACATTCAGAGATATCCACAGTGTATTTTTTCATATCATCCAGTGTGGTACTTTTCAGGTCATTTATACCCATATGAACTACTATACAATTATATTGGTACCTGTGTAGCAGTGACTTAAGTGAATGCATGATATTGTGGATCTTTGCTGCAGACAGACAAGTAACTTATCTTCTTGTCCTGCCTGGTGAGAGGGTAATCTGTGTCATACACTAGACTCCCCTATTATAAGTCTCTGCCTGCCTTATGGACTTCGTTAGTGGATCACTGAGTGTTGGTTTATGTGTGGTAGGTGTTGCTTCTGGTGTGTTCTTTAGTGGTTGCTGAGGATAGGTGTTGCCATTTGACGGCTTAGGGGGGTCTTTGAGGTACTGAGAGATTTCTTTTAAGTGCCTTAGCAGAGAAGGTTGCGTGTGTGCTGAACGATATGTGTGAATGAGGGGTTTGTATTCTTGACAACCTTATTTGTATGACAGACTTTTGCCTCCAAGGAAATTATGTATGTAGAAATCTTGCGTAATGTGTTTAAGGATTAAAAGGTTATCAGAGTACATGAGACCATTGCTACATTGGTTCAGGATGCCTGTATCTACCAAGCTGGCCACAAAGACATTAGGAATGTGCAAATCCATGTCACTGGGTCCTGTATTAGGGTTGGCCTATTATGGTTTATAGACTTGGTTTTACAAGGGTCACTTGGCGTTCATGGTTAAGGCTAGATATTAGATAGTCCTCTGCTCTGATATTAGTGCTGTTTGATGTGCTAACTGCCCTAAGCTTAGTTGCAAGAAAACCCTCTCTGTGTTATGCATTAATGTCCCAAGTACTAGCTTTATATGTTTTATAATATACAGGATACTGTTAACTGCCACTGAACTGTGAATAGCTCCATGAAAAAAGTGCCTGATCTACAGCAGACAGTAAAAAGCTGAAAACTCCAGTGCGCTCTGGCTAAATGACTACAAATGACTACAATTTGAGCTCCCTGGAATGCTTTCCAACTCAGAAAGACCACATACACACCTTCTGCCACACGATGGGCGATTCTGGTACTTCTTAATGTAAAGAAAACAGCAAATTAGCTCTCAAGTCCAGATTAACAAACAAATAAATCTATAATAAGCTGGCTGATAAAACAATTTCACTTTAAGCCTCCCTATGAGTTTCTGCAGCTTGGACTGACCAGGCTACTTTACTACTACCAGTAGAATAACAGTCCCAATCTTATTTTTGTAAAAACACTTTGGTTATCCAAAAGTGAAAGGTAACAACCAACTTCAACAAGTAATTGTCCCTTTAAGCCCCCCCCCCCACACATAGTCTGTTCTCCCCAACTCTGATAGACTAAATTACCTTTCTACTTCCACTAGAATTGCTGCAAGTGGGACTGCACTTTTCATGGTGTGGTCAAGTGCAAGTCTTGTTGCTAGTACCATGCCTTCCAGCACCCCTCACCCCAACACTCTCATAAGTGTATCTTAGGGCACTAGGAAATGGTAACCCATCTAATTTTCACTTTTGATTAGGTTCACCTGTTATGTTGTTAGGCTTGGAAAAACAATACTGTGGTTCTTGCTAGAAAGGTAAAGTGAGGTGACACCTGGATGAAAGGCTAAGAAGCTGTAACCTGACAGCAGGTTATGAAAACAAATCCGTAGAAAGACGATAATGTATTAAGCATTTGAATGACAACAAAACTGACAAGAAAATTAGGGATTACATCACTAAATTAGAAAACAGAAGCAGAGGTGAACATTCAAACTATTGGAACATACATGTATTTCTTGCCTGTGGCTGTAGCTGGTACAAATTCAGAGAGCAGAAGGCGAGATGCATCATACCTTGGAAACAAAAGGTTAAGTTACAGTTTGCACACAGATGAAAACTCCTTAGCAAACGCCAGGTGCTATGGAAAGTGATTCTCGTAGGTCTGCAGGGAGCTCCATACAACTGATAATACGCAACCTGAGAGCTTTTTCATTCTGATGGGGGAGGAGCACAGTGCTACTGCTAAAAACTATCCATTGATACTTAAACCTAAGTCCTGTTTGTTCTGCTATTTGTCTCTCTGATGTTAAATGCACATTTACCAGCTCAATGTACTTGTAAAAGTTTTTCCATTCATAACCATTCCCACAAGTGATACTTATTTAATTCTAATTCTAATTTATTATTCATCCACTTTTAATTAAATAAACACGAATGGACTACAGAATTTATTTGGCCAATCAAGTGTAAATTGTACTGCAGAGCACTGCTATATGTCTGTAGGTTACCACTTTAGCATTAGTTGCACAAATAGTAACTACCTTCAAAATTACTAAGGTTATGGTTGTCTATCAACCAGATTAGCCTTGGACAAACCTTATATAGTCTTCTTGACATAAGGAATTGCTAACAGAGTGCATTTTACATATATCCTAACAATGTTAAGCATCCTGTAAGTCTATACTAAAGTCAGGGGATTACAGCTGCCTTTACAGTACCTCAGTTGTAGCTGTTGTATGATTATTACCTAGATTAAATACAATATAATGGGAATCCAAAGTAATACGGTAAAGTTTTCTTTACAGTTTCCTACAAAGTATGCATTTTCAATAGATTTAGAACTTGTAGACTGTATCTTAAAAACATCTTCTTCTTCTGGCTTTTTCCCGGTTAGGGGTCGCCACAGCGGATCACCCTGTCCGCACATTGAATGGCAGTGGAGTTTTACGGTGTCGAGTTGCCAGCCCGGCGTCCAACCTTCCACAGAAGGCACACTCACATGCACACCTAGGGCCAATTTAGAGTGTCCAATCCACCTGCAGCATGTCTTTGGGATGTGGGAGGAAACCGGAGCACCCGGAGGAAACCCACGCGACCACAGGGAGGACATGCAGACTCCGCACAGAAGGCACCCCAGCCGAGGATCGAACCGGAGAACCTCATGCTGTGAGGCAGCAATGCTAACCACTGAACCACCGTGGCCGCCCAGACTGTATCTTAAAAACATACTTTTGTAAATTTTTTGCATGCTTTCAATGTATTTCAAAAAATAGTAAAGTTTTCAGTATACTGTTTCAAAACTGTGTCATGTTTAGTATATGTAATTGTCAACTGCCTTAATGTTTGTATTGTTTTAATATACTCCTGCCTGTATTTCTCATTGTTTTTGCCTCTGTGGCTGAAAAGAGGTCACTTTACCAGTTAAAGAATGAATGTGTATAGCTGAAAAAGCACAAGTATTTATACCCTCCTTTCTTGACTATCCACATTAGAGAACATTAAGTGACCCCATACATGGTAGGTAATAGAGCACCAGATACTTACAAAAAAGGAAAAACCCTACTGCAATTTAAAGTCTGCATGAAATGACGTTTCCCTTTAACAGAAGTTACTGATGTATCAGTTCTAGTCTCCTCAAATATGTCATTCTCTAAAAGAAATAGGGGCTTTCATGGTCCTCCTGGATGAAGTTTGGAAACCTTCAGAAACCACTGTGAGTGGAGGATAGAAAATGTTTTGTTGTTAATCTTAGTGGCCTTGAAACTGCCCGCCCCTCTTGTAAATTTGTGTTTGGATACTCCTTCTGGGCCCATCTCATTTGCTCACTCAACTGAGTGCAGTGAGATCATATTCTGATTTCAGGCACTCCTACTGTGTACAAAGAGAGCATCTGGGAAACAGAAAAAAAATTAAGCTTGTTTCCTGCCTTTCCTGTTAAGTGGTATAGACTATTTGTAGGCTTCTGAGCCCCCAAGCCCTTCTGTGTTGGAGGGAAGCCTTCTAGCTTAGTTTTTTTTTCTTATAACTAGCCAGTTTACTAGTTTCAGCACTCAAATCTGTTTCTTATCCAGGCATTCTCTAAAGTATTCAATTGTATTTATCACTGCTTGGTAGTAACTTGATTAAAGTGTAGCTATCATTCTAAGTCTTTTGGATTAAGCACTTGGGCTTCAGACCATTTGTTTTACATTAGGAAGGTTTGTGGCATGCACTGTGGTGGCAAGACAGGTAGCTTTCATCCTTCTAAGTTGGGAACTGCTGATTGAAAGCCCAGTGTCTGTTATTCTTAAAGTGTATTAGTTCTGGTTTAAGCACTTGGGCTTCAGGCCAGTTATTTTACATTAAGAAGGTTCGTGGTCTGCATTCTTGTGGGAGAAGAGGCTGGACTCTGCCCTTCTGAGCTGGGAATTTCTGGTTAAAGGTTTATAGTGCCTGAATATTTGAACTGTATCTTACTGAAATTGGTACACCTTGTTTGCTGTAGCATAGACTAGATCCAGGCCTGCTGAATCTAGCTTTGTTTATATGCTTGTTGTTTGTTTGCTTGTTATTTCCCTGGAACGCTAATTCCACCTAATACGTGGCTTCTCAGCACTTCTGTGGATCACTAGTGATATCTGCATTGCTTACTGTACATATTTCCTTGTTTCACTTGAAAGAAAGTTACTGTTTGTCGTTTCTGCATTTAAGTTACCTGTAACACATTGCACTTAAGTTACCTGGCACTTGCTCACTAAAGCAATTATATAAGTCAGCACTAAAAATTAAAAGCACTACACCCTCACTCCCCACTGGCCCTTGTTTTCAATTATTAAGGAATTCCCAATATTATTCTAGCATGTCCAAAGTTCAGTTGTCAATCTCCTCTCCGGTCCAGCTGGTGAATCTGGGAATCTTGAGGCAATGTTACAACTGCCTCATGTACACAGACAACCCTCTCCTCCTCCCAACAAATTCCAACACATGTGAGAGATGCAACCATATAGCCAAACTGGAGGCTAAGCTCTCTCAACTCAGTACTGGCATAACCAGTCAGGAGGAGAAGGAAACCACACTCACTACAATTCCAGTCTCACATAGACCTACCACGACAGCAAACCAAACACATAATCACACAAAAACATACTCAGAGGTTCTAAATAAAGATCTGCCTAAGCAGCAGAGACCTCCAAAGCAGACACCCAAGCAACCGCTACCCCAAAACAAAACACGTGCAACACATATCTCACAAAGCCAGTGTGCCGAACAGTCACAGCCCTTAAGACTAAATAACACACCTGATACACTTGTAATAGGTGACTCTATCGTCAGGCACACTGACGTCCCACTCACCAGGCTGAACAAGGAGAGAGTCACGGTGAGCAGCCTGTCAGGGGCTAGGATCCGCCACATAACTCAAGCACTCAGGTCACTCCAAGGCAAGTACAAATATGACTCAGTCATTGTCCATGCTGGTGTGAATGACCTGAGACGTACCTCCCTGGACTACATGAAAAGAGACATAAAGGAGATCTCTGAGCATGTAGCCCAGGCCAGTATGACCCTGACCTTGAGTAGCATCTTACCCTCACCAAGAATGATGCCACAATATGAAGACAAGATGATCAATTTCAACAATTGGCTTAAGTACTGGTGTCATTCAAAGGGGATCCAATGCCTGTCAGCTTGGGATGATATGCTCGACAAGCCACGATGCTTCGCTAGGGATGGCTTGCACCTGTCACCCCTGGGCTTTCAGATATTGGCAAAGGCTCTTGCTACCCCTATAGTGCCTTTTTTAGGCAAGGCTCAAAAGACAAACCCACCTCCATAGGTATCACAGGGAATAAGAGTAATGCTACTCAATGCCAGAAGTCTAAACCTCAAGATGCACGCACTCGAAACTCTCCTTAGCATGGAGAACATCGATATCTGTGCAGTAACCGAAACCTGGTTCAGGGCTCCCGAGTGCATCCCAGCACTACCAGGTTATACCTCATACCATGCTTTCTGGCCCCAAAACTTGGACCGAACCACAAAAGGAGGGGGAGTATCGATATTCAAAGATACCCACACCTCCAGGTTGGTGGCAAAGCACGAAGCATCAGAGACTATCCATGTGCAACTAACAGTGGGTAAAACTGCCTTCCAGTTTATAGCCTGCTACAGACCACCCTCCCAAACCCAGGAACTACACTCGGCCTTCCTGAGAACACTGGAAAATATGAAGGTCTCTCCAAACACCATTATATTGGGCAACTTCAACTACCCAAACATAGACTGGGAGCATTACTCTAGCTCCAACACCCTAGCCCAAAGGTTCCTAGAATTTATAAACTCAAATGCTATGGAACAACTTGTTACCACTCCCACAAGAGGGGAAAACATACTGGACCTGATCATCACCAACATGGGGACTCTATGCTCCTGACCAGAAGTGTATCCCTCACTTGTAAGATCAGACCATAAACTAATCTCACTGGATATTCACATCCCGACCCCACCCCCTGCCCAGAAAACCACAGTGAAAAACTTCTCCAAAGCAAATTTTACACTCCTCAAAACCAAGGTGGAATCCTTCAAAGCCCCCGGGCCTGTGGAAAATACGGCCCAGACCGCAGAATCCTTTATAAATGCATTCTATGAACACCTTCAGGAATGCATGGATCATGCGATCCCAAATAAAACCACCCAATCATCCAAAGGCAGACGTCCTGTCTGGTGGACACCAGCCATAAACAAACTATACAATAGAAGGAGGAAGCTACTAAATGATAGAGCAAAATCCCAAAAAGGGAAGGCATCACTGATATCAGTATTAACAAAAAACTATGGGCGCTCATAAAATTGTCTAAGGCCAGCTTCGAGAGAAAAATTGCACAGGACACTAAGGATAATCACAAGGCTTTCTTTAGTGATGTTAGGAACCTGGGTGGTAATTCCCAGATATGCTCAGAATTAGTCCAAAATGACAAAAAATACACTGAACCCACAGACATTGCCAACATCCTAGCTGACAGGTTCAGCGCAAACTTATCCCCCCCTCCCCACCAAAAGGGCAAATATCTATCCCAGCAGAGTGCTGCCCCCCTGACATCTCAGATGCTCAGGTAAGAGCCGCCCTCTCCAAAGCAAAAACACAGCATCAATGGGACCAGATGGTGTCCCGGGCTGCATCCTACATGAACTCCAAGAAGAGCTAAACCCAAACATAAAACTACTGTTCAATCTCAGCCTTACTACAGGATATGTGCCCAAAGAGTGGCGTACAGCAACAGTGGTCCCTCTCCATAAAGGTGGTGCCTCAACGGATCCTGGAAACTATTGCCCCATAAGCCTGACTAGCTTGGTCTGCAAAGCTATGGAAAGGATCATCATGGACCTCATAAATAAAGATATTGGGGACCTACAGACACTGGATCCTACCCAGTTCGGCTTTGTTAAGGGCAAATCCTGCCTCTTAAACCTGGTTGATTTCTTTGAAACAGTCACCAAGGCCATTGACGAGGGGAAGGTGGTCCACACTGCCTACCTGGACCTGGCAAAAGCCTTCGATACAATACCCCACTCGGGCATTATAGATAAGCTCACCAGCTTAAATATAAACCCCTATGTCACTAGATGGATTGCAACCTGGCTCAAGGACAGAACCCACATGGTTAGAATTGCTGGAGCCATGTCAGACTCCAAACCAGTTACAAGTGGTGTCCCACAAGGCTCAGTCCTGGGACCTCTCTTGTTCGGTATATATTTCTCAGAGGTACAGGCCAACACGGAAGGACTGTGGCTGACCAAGTTCGCAGATGTCTGCAAACTGGGTGCCATAATCGACTCTCCAGCCGACACAAGCATCCTCCAAAAGGGCCTCATAGAAACAGACAACTGGTGCCAGAGCCATGGCCTCAAGCTAAATGCCAAAAAGTGTATAGTCATCCCCTTTGGCAAAAACAAAGTGCCCACAAATTACCACATAGGTGGCAATCCATTAAGTACAGAAGTAGTAATTAGGGACCTGGGGGCCCAAGTTGATAGCAGTCTCTCATTTGACAACCACGTGGCCAAAGTGGTTAGAAAAACATTTTATATAGCCCACCTAATGATGAAGGGATTCACATCTAGATCAGGGGAGGTCATCGTGTCTCTTTACTCATCCCTCATCAGGCCCATAATTGAGTACAATGCCCCTTTTGGGATGTACCTTACCAGACACCTGCAGCAACTGGAAAGACCCCAAAAGTACCTCACCAAGAGGATCAAAGGGCTAAAACAGATGCCATATGCTGCCCGGTTTAAGAAACTCCAGCTCTACTCAGTGGCATACCACCTGTTCAGAGGTGATCTGTGCCTGACGTATAAAGCCATGTCCAAACCAGAATTAATGGACATGCTGCACCTCAGAAAATCCAAATCCCATCGAGCTACGCGTTCGAGAGACTTGAACCTCAGCACTGAAATAAATAGGACATGCTGGAGGGACAGATTCATAACCCAGAGGCTCCCTTCACTCTGGAATAAAATCCCAGTCCAGGTTAGGCAGAGTCCCTCATTGACTCTCTTCAAGAGGAATCTTGATGAGTGGATGGGAGATCGTAGGTTTACCCCAGGTATCACTTCTGTGTCACTGTTAGACAGAGGCACAGTATACTAACCTCGAAAAAGGGCATAGCAAAATAAATTTAAAATGGGTGGCGAAAGCCAAACACATTCTGGCTAGGCTTATAAATGCCCTAGGGCAGATAGCCTAGTATGAACCTATGAACCTATGAACAATATGCTGTTTTACTGTTAATAACACGAGACATCATCTGTTTGAATTCCCACTCCTCCTACATTGCTTGTACTAGAAATAAAGCAGCAGCCAGCAATGTGTTTGAAACTCTACTCTTATTTTCATGCTTGTAGATATATATATATATATATATATATATATATATATGGATCTATGTCAGATACAGTTTTCAGAAACTTGAAATTCATACGGACGGGGCTATATGATCAAGTTTTAGAAAACTTGAAAAAAAAATCTATTTTTTTTTTACTTTTATGCAGGGACTTCGATGTTGTTAGATCGATGTTGTGTGCTTTCGATCTATATATACACACACACACACACACGCTTGCTCTCCCAACAGGACACAGATACTTAAAATAAGACTGTACAGTGATGAGAATGACAGATGGTAATCCTTTCAGGAACAAAATAAAAAGTGAAGTTGTGTCAATGACCCCCAGGAAAGCTGATCTTGCAAAATAGGTTAAATGCCCCACCCCATCATAGTTTCTGTATTCCAGAGACAGCTGCTTTCATTCAGACCATTGCAAAATGTTGAAAGTCCTGAAAGGAGAAAGTTCATGTGACATTTGAATAAGCCTATAAAGCAGAAAGCCCAACAATTCCACAAAAGATTGAGATTGTACAATCCAATAATATAAAAAAAAAATAGAACTGGAAATCATCTTTATGACAGGTCAAGGAGAGTGCCCCACATATCAGTGTAGCTTTAATATTGTTTGGCATTACACACACATCTTAAAATTCCTCATGCTAGAGCCTTGCATCCAAGATGCATCATAAAACAGTTACTTTCCACAGTAAGTTCATTTACTGAACCCAGAGATGTACACAAGGCTCCAGCAGGTATAGATACAGCCCAATAGAGATCTCTGATCAATGGACTGTATACTTTATAGGTATATACTAGACTAACAATCATTCACCATCCACAGTTTGAAACTCCCACCCAAGTCCAACAGGCAGTCAGGCAAATCTGGAAATGAAGACCCTGCTCGGAAATTCGTGGCTCCCCATTATTTTGCCCTCAAAACTGGTAAATACCAGGGAATTTGGTACGGTTCAGAGGTATGATATGCAGGTACATGTTAACTGCAATAAACAGGGAAATGTTACACATGGGAGGCTTGAATATGCAGAAAATACTAGAGTCACCATCATTTGAGTCGCATACATCTTACATAACAACCCTGAAACAATATCTGTACTGTGATAGTGCAGCCAGCTGTGTGAGAAAGTATAACTTGCAGTTTAACACAGATTCCTACAAGTGGAAACACATACCGCCCTCCCTTTAAAATGCTCTGATCTGTATCATCCGTGTGAAGTCTCTTTTTACTAAGCTTTTGTCTGAATATGAACATAACATTAATAGTATACACATTTTCTGCTAATCTTCTCAGAAAACACATTCTCAGCCAAAATTAAGTTGAAGGGTTGTATGAAGTAACACTGAAGGACCATCACACCAGCTTCTGCTATTTGACAGCCAAAAACAAATGTTCCTCAGCTAAAAGAAATGTATGCTTGTTATTAGACTTCTAAACTTCACTAAGAAAAATACATCAGGGACATTAACAAGGATTGTGTGTTTTCATCTTCATAACATCCTACTGTCCTTCAAACCTACAAGCTGTCCACACAGCACCTTATCTACAAAACTACCAGCAGATAAAGTGAGACAGCTAAGTTGCTTTTGAACTGATTACTGGAATGGAGTGGTTATGCACAACAGAGACTGTAGAAGACTGTCAAGAAGAGCTTTGGGTTAATGAATATATTCTTTATGAAGTAGCAAGTATGTGATGGTGGACAGAAAAGTGCCGATAATTAAGGACAGAACACAGATGGCCAGTAGCACTATATGCATCTGTGTGTAGAATCCCACATTAATTCATTTAACTGCAGAGCTTCCATTACAGCCCAGTACCACCTCTAGCTGCTTCTGCAGTTACCTCCTACTAATGCCTAGTTGTCAAATATTTCTTGTCCATATTTGCATCAGTTCCAAAACTATGCTACATGCAAAGTGTCAAAAAGATTTCATCTTGAAGCCTAACCAGCAAACTCAACTGTATTGATAATTGACCTCTGCTTAGGGCAGGTAAATAGATATTAGTTGTAGTTCATATAATATTTATTTATATCTTCACAAATGTCATGTTTTTCTAAATATCTCAATGACCCAGGAACACAGACTGAACCCTTTAGCCTCATATGAAAGCTCTCAGTTGGATGAACAAAATGTTGCTGTTAGCATGTGTGTAACTTGAGTGGTTGCCAAGATATTGTAAGTTATTTACAAAATATTACTAACTTAATAGTTACCATGTTTACTGTGATGTATAAAATTAATTTCAAGACCTCAAACCTAAGGAATACTACCACTATAAACATAACTTGTGCTGAACAGTTTGTTATTTATACTTCTTTTATAACCCCTATGATTCCAGAGATACGAACATTTGTTTGAAATGTCAGGACATGATTTGATTCTAGCAAAAAGCTTAGGCCCCACCCATTGGAAGTTACAGTGCAAACTTCCAGAGCTCCATTGGAGGGAATGAGTAGATGTCATGCTTTAATAAATTCAGTGATGGATGAAACAGATGAAAAGTTTAGAAGCTGGGCTGTCAGTGAAGGAGGGGATGGAGTAAAAAATCAGATTCAGTCAATATCTGTGATCAATCACAGACTCCTGCTCCGCATTTTGGTTTTCACATTTTTTCAGCTACTATATGTACTTTCTTGTTTTAGGAATCAGGAGGTAGAATTTAGAGTTATAGTAGATCATTATTTATAGTGCCAACATACTTGGTATGGTCTCTCTCACAACACACAAAATGCTCTCCCAGTACATAGGTTCATAGGTAGGTACTAGGATATCTGCCCGAAGGCGTTTATAATCCTAGCCAGAATGTGTGACTTTCGCCACCCCTTAGATTAGTTCCCTGTGCCTCTGTCCAGCAAAGCCACTAAAGTGATCCCCGGGGTAAACTTTCTGTTTCTCATCCACTCGTCAAGGTTTCACTTGAAGAGTGCTAGCGAGGAGCTCTGCTTAATGTAGATTGGAATCTTGTTCCAAAGCATGGGAAGTCTCTGGGACAGGAATCTATCCCTCCAGCACGTCCTATTTATTGTTGTGGTGAGGTTTAGATCCCTAGAGTGTGGCTCGAAGGGATAAGATTTTCTTTAGGTCGAGCGCGTCCATCAATTCTGGGTTGGACATGGCCTTGTATGTCAGGCAGAGATCACCTCTGAGCAGGCAGTATGCAACAGAGTACAGCTGGAGTTTGTTCAGTTGAGCTGCATAGGGCATCTGTTTGAGGCCAGTGATCCTCTTGGTGAGGTACTTCTGTGGTCTTTCCAGCTGTTGCAGGTGTCTTGTAAGGTACATCCCAAATGGGGCGTTGTACTCTATGATGGGTCTGATGAGTGATAAGTAGAGGGGCACAATGACCTCTTTTGATCTAGATGCAAACCCTTTTGTGATTAGGTGGGCCACATAGAAGGATTTTCTAACCACTTTGACAATGTGATTATCAAAGGAGAGATTACTGTCTACTTGGGTCCCCAGATCCCTTATTACATTTTCAATATTTAGGGGACTACCACCTATGTGGTAGATTGTGGGTACTTTATTTCCAAAGGGAATAACTATGCACTTTTTGGCATTCAGCGTGAGGCCATGATTTTGACACCAGGTATCCGTCTCAGTGAGACCCTTTCGGAGGATGTCAGTGTCAGTCGGTGAGTCAGTTATAGCCCCTAGTTTGCAGTTGTCTGCGAACTTGATCAGACATAGTCCTCCTGTGCTTGTCTGTACCTCTGAGAAGTATATGCCAAACAGGAGGGGTCCTAGGACTGAGCCCTGGGGAATGCCACTTGTAACCAGTTTAGTGTCAGACCTAGCTCCCGCAACTCTCACCATGTGGGTTCTGTCCGTGAGACAATTGGCAAACCATCTTGTGACATAGGGGTTTATGTTCAGGCTGGTGAGCTTGTCTATAATACCAGAATGGGGAATGGTGTCGAAGGCCTTTGCAAGGTCTAGGTAGGCTGTGTGTACCACCTTTCCCTCGTCTATAGCCTTGGTAACTGTCTCAAAGAAGTCCACCAGGTTTAGGAGGCATGATCTGCCCTTAAAGCCGAACTGGGTAGGGTCCAGTGTTTGGAGGTTCCCAATGTCTCTATTAATGAGTTCCATGATGATGCACTCCATAGCCTTGCAGACCAAGCTAGTCAGGCTTATAGGGTGATAGTTCCCAGGGTCTGTTGTGGCTCCACCTTTTTAGAGTGGAAAAACTGTTGCTGTGCACCACTCTATGGGTATGTAGCCTATGGAGAGGCTGAGGTTGAACAGTGTGTTTAGGTGAGGGGTTAGTTCGTCTTTGAGCTCGTGTAGGACGCAGCCTGGGACACTGTCCTGTCCCATTGATGCTATGTTTTTGGGCTTTGGAGAGGGCTATTTTAACCTCAGTGTCAGTGATTTCAGGGGTTCTACATTCTTCTGGTATGGTTATGGGCCCTTTTGGGGGTGAGAGGGGGGTGAAGTTTGTACTGAATCTGTCTGCCAGGATGTTGGCAATATCAGTTGGTTCAGTGTATTTTGTGCCATTCTGCACCAACTCCGAGCAGATCTGAGCATTGCCACTTATATTCTTGACATAGCTAAAGAATGCCTTGTGGTTTTATTTGGAGTCCTTGGCAAGTTTTCTTTCAAAGCTCACCTTGGATGATTTTATGAGGGATCATAGTTTCTTGCTGATACTGATCAGGGATGTCTTCCCTTCTTGGGATTTTACTCTTTTCCATTTCCTCCTTCTGTTGTATAGCTTGTTTATGGCAGGGGTCCTCCAGACTGGTTTCCTTTTCTTAGAGAGTGAGTCTTGGTTTTGCTTGGGATAGAATGATTCATGCATTCTTGTAGGTGCCTGTAGAATGCATTAGCAAAGGATTTTGCAGCTTGGACAGCATTATCCTTTAGCATGGGGGGCTTTGAAACTTTCCACTTCTGTCTTAAGTAATGTGAAGTTTGCTTTTGAAAAGTTTTTTACAATGGTTTCTTTGTCCGGGAGTGGGGGTGGAATGTGGATATCCAAAGTGATTTGTTTATGGTCAGATCTAACCAGTGAGGGGTTGGCTTCCAGTGTGGAACACCAGTTGCCCATGTTCGTTATGACCAGGTCCAATATGTTGTCACCTCTGGTGGGAGTGTTGACCAGTTATTCCAGGGCATTTGAGTTTATAAATTCTAGGAAATGTTGGGCAAGGGAGTTAGTACTTGAGTAGTTCTCCCAGTTAATGTTTGAGCAGTTGAAATCACCCAATATTAGGGTGTTTGGTAGGAGCTTTATGTTACCCAGTGTTTCCAGAAATGCGGAATGGGAGTCATGGGACATAGTGGGTGATCTGTAGCATGCTACAATTTGAATTGCAGTTTTGCCCATTGTCAGTTGCACATGGATAATCTCTGAAGCATCGTGCTGTGCCACTAACCTGGAGGTGTGGGTATCCTTGATGAATATGGATACTCCCCCGCCTTTTGTATTTTGGTCCGGGTTCTGTGGCTGAAATGTATGGTATGAGTTGTAGCCTGGTAGTGCTGGGGTGCCCTCTGGAGCCTTAAACCAGGTTCCTGTTACTGCACATATATCGATTTTCTCCATACTGAGGAGTGCCTCGAGTGCGTGCATTTTGAGGTTTAGACTTCTGGCACTGAGTAGTATTACCCTCAGATTTTTGTTACTTGTGCTGTTTATGGTGGTGAGTTTGTCTTTTGAGCCTTGCCTAAAAAAGGCACTATGGGGGTGGCAAGAGCCTTGGCAAGTATTCAAAAGCCTAAGGGTGACAGGTGCAAGCCGTCTCTAGCCAAGCAGCATGGCTTGTCGAGGATGTCATCCCAAGCAGACAGACACTGGATCCCCTTTGAATGACACCAGAAACTTAGCCAATTGTTGAAATTGATAATTTTTTTCTTTTTACCGTGGTGTCATTCTTGGTGAGGGCAGGATGCTATTCAGGGTCAGGGTCATACCAGCCTGGGCTACATGATCAGAGAGCTCTTCCATGTCTCTTTTCATGTATTCCAGGGAAGTATGGCTCAGGTCATTCACACTAACATGGACAATGACAGAGTCATATTTGTACTTGTTCTGGAGTGACCTTAGTGCTTGTGTTATGTGGCGGATCCTGGCACCCAACAGGCAGCTAACAGTAACCTTCTCCTTATTCATTCAGCCTAGTGAATGGGACGTCAGTGTGCCTGACTATAGAGTCACCTATTACTAGTATGTTGGGTATGTTATTTTGCTTTGAGGGCTGTGATTGCGTGGCACACTGGTTTTGTGAAGTATGTGTTTCATGGTTTGTGTTGGGGAGTGGAGGTTGCTTGGATGTCTGCTTTGGAGAGTTCTGTTGCTTCTGCAGATTTTTATTCAGAGCCTCCGATTATGTTTTCATGTATTTATGTGTGTGTTTTTGCCAGTGCTGGTTTAATGGGTCTATGTGAGACTGGTGGTGTGATGCCAGTATTTCCCTTCTCTTCTTGACTGTCTGATCCAGTCTTGGGTTGAGAGAACTTAGCCTCCAGTTTGGCCGTATAATTGCATCTCTCGCATGTATTAGTGTTTTCTGGTAGGATGAGAGGGTTGTCTGTGTACATGAGGCAGTTGTAACATTGTCTCAAAATGCCCAGATTCACCAGTTGGACTGGAGAGTACACCTGAAACTGCCCTTTGGACATGCCTGGATTTAGATATGATATCTAACATATGATATGGACATATGATGAGTAAAAGTGCAAAGAACTGCGCAACGCACACATGGTTCCATCTAGTGTCTGGTTGTTGAAAGATCGCAATACATTTTTTCCAAGAAAATGACATGAGCATAGTGTCAGAGAGAGGAAAGCATGCTGTGCTGTAACAGAGCCTTCCACTTTATAAGCAGTGCATAAGATTAAAGTACTTACTAAAACCGCTTCCTTTTTCATGTGAGCAAAGAAAGGATTCTGCGCCATCTGTATCTTAAAGTACCAGGTAGTTTCAGGGACAACAGCAGATTACAATAGAACTATGAAATCATAAATTTAACATCTTGAATGACTTATCTACTGCATATGGTATATATAAATGTGTGCTGGTATACTGTATATACTACACATAGATGTGTTCTTTTTTGTCTGCTACTGTATTACTCCAAACGAGGAAGCATATTATAGTACTTCCTCATATTGTATGTTATGTATCACCCTCCTTATACTCTTTACTTGCTGACTGTAACATTGTATTTCAATCTGTCTTGCTTTGCATACTGCCCTCTGGGCCAGGGATATGGCTTAAAAGGGTCAATGGACCATCCCACTTACCTGGCTGACAAAGTTATTGCTCAGTTTTCATTACCTACTATAACAATAAAGCTTGTCTTTGTTTGTCACATTAATACTATTTGAGTTTCTGTAGCTTGTCTTTGTAATTCAAAAGTATAACTATCATTCCCAGTGGGGGTATTCTGCCCTTTGAAGGTTAACGGTTAGGACTTACCAAGCTGTAACTTTGTTTTTGTTATATATACATTTTTGGAAAACCAGACCCTGTATCCATTTCCATCTTATGTGTTAATCCTGCCACTTCTACAGTAATCAGAATTTCTGTGTCACATTATAAAGCTCCAGCCAGCTTCCTTAGCAGTGAGAAGTGACTACTCTTATCAGTTTCTAACTGTTTGATCACATCTGGTTGGGTCTACATTTGATAGTAGCTCAATAACTCTAAGTTCCAGTGATTTACTGTCTGTGAGAGACCCCCTGTGCAGCATATTGAGGAGTTTCTCTCTTCGCCATTGTCGGCTGTCTACACAGTTAGTATGTGTAAAAGAGAAGGATGTGAACACCCCCCCCCAGGGTTTTTCCCCCCTCACCAAAATGCTTTTCTGATTGGTGCAGATGGCTGCTAGGTAAGCTGCATTTTCAATCAATTATGATCCATGAAATGTTTAATGAACCATCATGTCTCAGATGTCCATAGATTTTCCAGACATCCTTGTATCAAACAAGTCCAGTTATCTTAGTGTTGCTAACTATAGAACCTGTTCTGGCCAAAATTAGCCTTCATTCCACATTTCTCTAATTATGTCACTTATGCATTACTACTCTAAACACACTGCACAGCTAAAAAACAAAGATCACTAGATTAAAGGCTGTGTGCTACAGAGCAGGTCTTGAAGCCCTATCTCCATACTTTCTCTCTTACAGACCTTTATGTGGTGATGTATTTCTTGTCTTTAGTTCCATAAAGGACCCAACCCTCCCTTGATCACGTGCATCTTTGAGAGACAAATAGCTCCACTAACACTAAAGTGAAGGATTTAAACCACCACCAATTTTTAAATAAAACAGTTTAGGGATAGATCACTTGCCCAATGTTTAATCATCTGTGTAACAGACTGCCCTTGTATGATAAAGCAACAACCTAGCATTCTTTAAGAATGACCTAGATTAACTGGATGGTCATTCACAAAATCATCTCTGGATTGACCATCTTTGCCCTTATTAAAGCAGAAGATACACCATTTATCGGCAACACTGAGTCCCAAGACTTCTCTGCCTTGTAATTCCTATTATCCTATCAATTAAGATTTACTGAAACCGACTGCTGGGCTTTACCAAAGGCCCAACAATGTCCATAGCAATACATTCAAATTGCACCTCTATGATAAGTATTGGAATTCAAGGATTTTTAAACCTAGATGAGGAGGTTATCCTCTGGAATTCAAGCATTCCAGCCCAGACATTCAATGTTTTATAAATTCCAGGTCAGTAGAAACACCTAGTCCTCTCCATTCCAAAATGTGCTTCTCATGTATGACTATAACAGTAAACACGTTACTAAGTTTCTTAATGGTTAGGGAACCAATCCTTGATATACTGCTTCCTCTCCGAATTACAAAATTGTGTATTATATAGAGTAAAGATTAAGAATGGCTAAAAAGTGAGAACATTTTTTCAGCTTCTTCCCCTACATCTCTAGCTGTAGCCTTCCCTGTGCTACTCAAATTCATCTTCCCATTGTGCATTTTAAAGTTTATTTAGCCTACATGGATGTTAGCCAACTCTGGAGTTTCCTCAGTATCACTCTGTCACAAGGTAGGAAGCACTGTCTCACCACTTGCTAACAGAAATCGGTTTATGTTTTTGACAGCATGAAACATGACCTATCAGGCCCTCTGGACTTGCTATTTAACTGTTACCTTCAAATAGGCTTCATAGCTCATGAATGGACAGCAGCAGCAGTCATCCCGCTGCACAAAGGTGGGCTATCTATAAATGCTATTAAACTACAGACCTATAAGTCTCACTAGTTTTATATGTAAAGCCATGAAAAGAATTATCATGGAAATTATCAATAATGACTTAGGAAGCCTCCAGACACTGGACTCAACTAAATTTGGTTTTGTCAAGCGTAGATCATGCCTACACAATCTAGTGGACTTCTTTGAAAAGATCACCAAAGCAATGGATAAGGGACAAAAGAGTTCAGACTGCATACCTTAACCTGGCCAAGGCATTTGACACAATATCCCACTCAGGCATTGTTAAACTCAAGAGGTTGGGTATAAACCCTTATGTCACTTGGTGGATAGCCAGCTGGTTCACAGACAGGACCCAGGAAGTTAGAATAGGGGAGTCCACCTCTACAAAGAGGCCAGTCACAAGTGCAGCCCCTCAGGGATCGGTCCAGGGACTGCTCCTTTATGGCATTTACTTATCTAATATCTCCTCTGGCTAACTAAATTTGCAGATGCTTGCAAATTAAGAACAGTTAGAATCCCCCACTGACACAAATGTTCCCCCAGAAGGTTGGACATAGACAAATAACTGATGTCAGAGCCATGGACCTAAAACCTAAATGCCAAGAAATGCATAATGGTATCCTTTGGAAAGTCATCCACCCATGGTAATTATCATACTGACAACAGACCCCTGAGAGTTGGCCCCATAGTCAGGAACTTGGGATAATGCTCAAAGGCTAGATTAGATTACTATTATGTGTCTACAGTAGTGAGGAAATTATTTTATTTTGTGCAACTTGTAAACAAAGGTTTTGCATCTAGATCCATTGAGGTCATTGTTCCACTGTATTCATCAAACCTATCATTGAGTACAATGCCCCATTTGGAATGTAGCTAACCAGGTACATCCAAAGGGAATGTCCACAGAGATTCCTCACTAAAGGAATAGAGGGCATAAGTAACATGTCCTATGCAGACCACCTCAAGGCCCTATCCTCATATTCAGTCTCCTACAGGTTGTTTTTGAGAGTTGTCGCCTCACAGTAAGATGCTGTCTGGTTCGATTCTAAGCTAGAGCGTCTTCTGCATGGAGACATGCGTGAATGGGTGTACCTTCATTGAAGGTTGTGCGTCAGGCCTGGCAAGCCAGTACGTAAAAATCAACTGCCAATTATTAGCGAATCGGAGTTCCGCTGTGGCGACCCCTAACCGGGAAAAGCCGAAAGACACAAACAAACAAATGCTTCACATACTAGGCATTTTCCAAACCCCACCCTGATGGACCTCCTGCATATCCACAAAACAAACAGCACCAGAATTACCTGTTCTAAAGACTTAAACCTTGCCTATGATATAAATAGGACCTGCTGGACAGACTGGTATGTATCCAAGAGACTACCCTTTCTCTGGATCTGGCTCCCTATCCATGTGAAGCAGAGTTCCTCCTAACCCAATTCAAGTGTAACTTGGAAAATTGGGTGGGGAACAAAAAATTCATCCCTGGTTTGGCATCTATGTCTCTAATGGACACAGGCAGCTTGTAAATGGTTCACCTCCCAGGCTCCATCTTGTAAATGCTTCATCTCCCAACCCCCCTGCTTATACTTTATCAAGGGTACAGAACTTGTCAAACATTTGGGATGCATGGCTAAGCTTAAAAAAGGCCCTTGTGGTTGTTATCCTAGTACACACCTCTTAACCTATGACCGGTACTATTTGTTCCTTTAACTACAGTAGTGAAATCCTACTTCTTGATTAATTAAATGGAATACACTATTTCAGTGAGTAATTCTCTCTCTCCAGTTCTTCTACTCATGTCTAGTACCTGCCCTGCATATCAGGCTGCAGTGATATTTCAGTAACAGTCCCAATACACAGGATTAAGGCAGATGAACATCTGTAGAAGAAATTCCCTTGTTCCCCAGAAGGAAAACTCATTGCAGTCTCTTTTCTGCCTTAGCAAAGATCATTAAGCTACATCTTGTGAACACTTTAAAGCTGTGAAACATGTTTATTTTTGGACCTCCAAACCTTAGGATATTTGTGGAACATAGGAAGCTGCTTGTGCTATAATAATTGTTGTATGCCCCTATCCTAGCCACAGAACTGGATGAGAAACTATAAAAGCTCTCTCAGTAGAAAATATAGATACTGATAAGTACAATCCTTGGGAAGATAAAAAGCTGAGAACTAGGAAAGAGTTAAAATGAGTCATCACAGGCATATAAAACACTGTTCAATTCTGCACAAGGTGTGTTAGAAACATAAGTAAAAGGAATGTCCTGTGATGCATCACGTTTGCAGGAGCTGTGGGAAGAGGAATCATTTTACTAGGGTTTGTGTAATGGGAGAACATTTTCAAAGCAAATGCACATGGTGGTGGATTATATTCATAAAAATGAGTTGTTTGTGGGTACTAGAAGTGCTCAAAATGTACAGAACTGAAACTCTGCAAGAAAATGGTACAGATATGTAGCAGGATCAGTCAGAAATCTAGAAGGTTAAGCTCAAAATTAATAATCAAAGTCTAGTTTTTAACCTAGCATTTGCTGTAGAATGTAATGGAATAACTATCTAATACTCAAAGCATTAACCCAAAAGAGTTGAAACCACCGATCATAAACCACTTGCTCATCTCAGAGAATCTTAAAAAACATTTTGTTAGAAAGTGCTTATTTTTAAATTTAAAATTCAATTTCATATTGCAAGAATGTAACTCCTGTTATAGTCTGTGATTCAGCTTGTCAAGAAACTGGATTTACATTTTAAACATGCACATACACATTATGAACCTATTCAAACTGCACTGGGTGGGGATTTTGAGTGTATGGAGATTTAGTTATTGTTTTGGGATACTTTCTAAAAGTTCAACATATTCATAGAAAAAGGTCTTGTAACAGAACTACAGCCGTCCCAAGAAACTTTATACTAGCATTGAGAAGAAATGAAGAATAAGGGAGTGCAAGGGCATGATTAAGAAACAGACTGACTAACAAATGTGTAAACAATATAGTCACTGTTTTGAAACCAGATAAAATAAACATGTATAATTCTGCAATATCTCAATGTCATAAAGGAAAATTGCAGTCCGCTTTGAACAACTGAAAGTATATTTAATACTTTGGCAGGAGTAAAATATTTTTCTGTGTATTGTGCCTAATCAGAACTTTTGGCAAATAAAGCTGATGAAATTCCCAAACATACTTCTAGTTTACTTATGGAGAAAGAGATTTTACACTTCCAGTTTATATTTTGTCAGCATCTTAAATGCTTCAAAGCTCTGAAGCACAAATCAAGATGACTATGGAGCAAATGGTCTATTCAATAATATTACTGTTTCCGGGCTAATAAATACTGTATGGAAAGTCTACAGCATTACAATACTAATTTACTAATTACATCAATAGCATGGTTTATGGAAATAACCAAACCCATTTCAATTACCTAAGCAAGACCTTCGATACTACCTCAATGTTTTACTGAGCTATGGTCTCCTGATCTGGTTAAACTCTGTCTTGCAGCTTGCTAACTTCATTTACAACAGATCATCAAAAATTACTATGTGAAGAAAACTCTGATCACTTCAGTGTTCAGAGAGGAAGCACAAGAGGTCATCATTGACCATTCTTGTTGTTCTTATTTACACCATTTTAGGGATTGCCAGACCTCTGTTTCTGTTGACGATCTGCTTAATTCTAAGGCTATCTAATCAGCATCTGTAATGTATAATGTAATATGGATAACTCATGCGGGGTATCATATGGCTTTTCTGGAGGTTTTTAATTTTTTATTATATACATATACAGTTGTCACATATCCACATGCATAATAATGCTGTCCAGGCATCCTACAGCATTTAATTTTGCTGTGCTTGTCCATGTATATCTAATGGAGATTATACAGGGCCCAAACTTGCCAAGTGCTGTCCACAACATGCAAACGAATAATCCTCATGCTGAAGCAAATAGGATTTTCTGCATGAGTGTACTTAACTCAAAATGTCCAAACAGTCAATGTCACTAAATGTGCACACAAAATATCAACACATTGACAATGCAGTATGTATATTAAAAGACTATCTCTGAGCATGCAAAAATAAAACCATCTTTTTGCACCCACCCACACCCCCTGCTAAATATATATTCTAAGTCTGAAATTGCACAGTACTGAGGAAAGAGCATATTTCTTAATTTGTGTAATGTAGCAATCTTGAACAATTGTCAAACATCTGTTTTGTTGACCAAAGTGTGTTAACAAAAAAGATGTTGACTTTTAAACAATCAGCCTCCTTAATGGCTCATATATACATTTTTTAACTCTAAACCTTGTCATACATCCCAACATCTCTCACAATCCACCCACAATCCGACCATATCTGCAGCTAAACTTCACTGCACCAGTCATGTTTTCTCCACACCAGCCCCTAAACTCTCAAGAAGAGAGTTTAGAGTTGAACTTAGGAATCACAAGCTTCATGCCAATCCCAACAATCCCATCACATTACAAACATCTCACTACCTTTCCTATCTCTATTCACTACTTCTTGTTCACTTATTCATCCTGGCAACTCTACTGAAATCTTTACTCATTCTAATCTCCATAACCCCTCTTTTCTTTTCCTTGCTCTCCTACTAGTTTAATCAATCTAGTCAATGAAGTTATTTTGAAAAAGACTCAGAGAATCCAAACTAACAACTTGCGCCTTACATGCTTTTGTATCCTCTTTTGCTTGAAACTTTACTTTGAAATTTATTTTAAAAATTACATGTGAAATTGAAAGTTTTATTAGATGTCCATACAGCTTTGTCCCTTTACATAGGGATAACCTCATCTGGTCCACTGAGATCAGTGCACTACACTAGTAAACAAATGTAAAACAAGAGAGACACAAACACACTCTCATGAGTATATTACATTTAGTTACATATACAAATGGCAGAATCACATTTGGTAGAAAATTAGTTTGACGGATTACATTTAGTCTAAAAACTAGGTCAAATACTTATTTCTACTGCAAGTTAAATATACAAATTCACAAAACATACAAGTGGAAAAAAAATGCAAATGTTTTTGCAGTGGAGTCAAGTGGGGTCCTGGCGTTAGCATACGTGGGTTCCCCATATCCCATCATCCTCATTGAGTTGAGACCTTTTAGTCTGAAGAAGTATAGATACTACTCTGTATGAAAGCTCTAACTCAACTTGGTTCAATAAGCAGTTTTGGAGCTTTTCAGTAGTGCCCATTGTCCTTTGCCATTGTTTTTTTTTTTTTTTTTTTTTTGAGTTGAGACCAGTCTTGCAAGCAGCCCATAATTTCATCAGTACTACCTGCCTCTCTAACACCATGCTGAGGAACATAAAAACTGTTAACCTTCTGAACCCAGCACAAATTAAATAAGCTTCATTCTTATTATTAATGCTCATTGGAGCCATTTATCCTTATCACCAGGGAAGCAGGAAAGGCAACCCTCTGCAAGGGCTTTCACTGACTTATTTATTCCTTCTGATACTTTTCTCTTTTCAAAGAAGGGCTTTGAATAGTTCTGGAACACTTATCTTAAACTACATCTTGACTCAGGGCCCATTATTTAATGGGGGTACAAACACAGCTTGGTATTCCATATCCTTACTCTGCTTCTACGGATTTCAACAGTTTCCCAGTAAAACCCTGTGTGAGCATTTAAAATAGATAACTTAGAATAAACATAGAAGTTTTTCACCCCCCCCCCCATCTCTGTCACTTCCTCAGGTAATCTTAATGGATGAACAATTTTCCCTTACCAGTCCGTTCCTTGGGGCATCTTAAAACCATGCCAGCTTCCCCACCAAATTGTGTAATATATTACTCCTGGATTGCTGTTTTTTTTCTCTCATGTCTTTCATTTTAGCTGCAAATCTACCTCTGTCATCATGAAGAAAATCATGTTTTCTTATAAACTATTTAAGGGCAGTGGTTTCCCTCCATTGTTACTTTCAGGGAAATCATCAGCTTTTTCCATCATTGTGCAATATTGTTCATATGTGATGGCTCCAGGGCTGCAGCCTCCTCCCTGCTGTGTGAATATGTTCATAGGTTGGTACTAGGCTATCGGCCCTTGGGCCTTTACAAGCCTAGCCAAACAATTCCCCGGATATTTCTTCCCACATATTTACTTCCCTGGACCCCTGTCTAGCAGGGTGACTGATGTGATCCCCTGGGTGAATTTCCTATCTCTCATCCAATTGTCAAGGTTCCTCTTGAAGAGGGCCAAGGAAGCACTCTGCTCGACATGTATGGGCAGTCTATTCCAGAGTATGGGGAGTCTCTGGGTCAGGAACATTTCCCTCCAGCATGTTTTGTTCATTGTGATGACAAGGTTTAGATACCTGGAGCGTGTGGCTCTGAGGGATTGGGATTTCTTTAAGTGGAGCATGTCCAACAGCTCAGGGTTTGACATGACCTTGTACGTTAAGCAAAGACTGCCTCTGAGTAGACAATATGAAACAGAGTATAGCTGGAGTTTTTTTTAGACAGCCAGCATAAGGCATCTGCTTTAGGCCTGTGATTCTTTTAGTGAGGTATTTCTGCGGCCTTTCCAGCTGTTGCAGATGTCTTGTGAGGTACATACCAAATGGAGCATTGTACTCTATAATGGGTCTAATGAGGGATGAGTACAGTGGGGCAATGACCTCCTTTTTCTAGATGAAAAGCCCGTAATGATGAGGTGTGCCACGTAGAAGGATTTCCTGACTGTTGTGGTGATGTGGTTATCGAAGGTGAGACCACTGTCCACCTGTGTCCCGAAGTCTCTCATCACACTTTCAGTGTTTAGTGTACTGCCACCTATGTGGTAATTCATGGGTACATGTTTTTTTCCAAAAGGGGATAACTATACATTTCTTGGCATTAAGCTTGTGCCCATGACTCTGGCACCAAGCATCTGTTTCTGTAAGGCCTTTTTGTAGAATATCCACATCATTTGGGGATTCAATAATGGCTCCTAGTTTGCGTTCATCTGCAAACTTTGTTAGCCAGAGTTCCTTAGTGTTGGCCTGTACTTCAGAAAAGTAGATGCCAAACAAGAGCGGTCCCAGGACTGAACCCTGAGGTACTCCACTTGTCACTTGTTTGGAGCTGGATTTGGAGTCTGCTACTTTTACCATCTGGGTCCTGTCAGTAAGCCAGTCAGCAACCCATCGAGTGACGTAGGGATTTATGCCCAGCTTAGTAAGTTTATCTATGATTCCAGAGTGGGGGACGGTGTCGAAGGCCTTGGCGAGGTTCAGATAGGCTGTGTGGACCACCTTACCCTCGTCCACAACTCTAGAGACTGATTTGAAGACATCAATCAGGTTCAGGAGGCAAGATCGGCCCTTCCCAAACCCAAACTGGGTGGGGTCCAGTGTTTGAAGATTGCCAACGTCTTTGTTTATAAGTTCCATGATAATGCGTTTTATGCCCTTGCAGATCAGGCTCATCAGACTGATTGGACAGTAGCTCCCAGGATCCAAGGTAGATCCCCCTTGTGGAATGGGATAACTGTAGCTGTGCGCCACTCAGTGGGCATGAAGCCTGATGTGAGGCTATGATTAAACATGACACTTAGGTGAGGTGCCAGTTCATTTTGTAGTTCATGTAGTACACAACCTGGGATGTCATCTGGTCCCATAGATGCTGTATTCTTAGCTTTGGAGAGTGCAGTTTCTACCTGTGTGGCTGTGATTACAGGAATTAGGCAATATTTTGGTATTGAGATGGGCCCTTTAGGGGGTGAAGGCACTAAATCGATCTGCCAGGAAATTGGCAATAACATTGGGATCAGTATATTTAATGCCATTCTGTTGTAGCTCAGAGCAGATCTGAGCATTGCCATTTAGATTCTTGACATAACTATAGAATGCCTTGTGGTTGTCTTTGGAATCTTTGGCAATTTTATTTTCATAACTAGCTTTGGAGGATTTTATCAGGGATCTCAGTTTCTTACGGAGGCTTATAAGGGAGTTTTTTTATATCCTAGAATTTTCCTCTTTTCTGCAACACTTTCTTCTTTCTGTTGTATAGTTTGTTTATGGCAGGGGACCACCAGATTGGCTTCCTTTTTTTTGGAGGAGTGTGTCTTGGTTCTATTTGGGATGGCATGATTCATGCACAAGTGGCTGTGCTCGTACAGTGCCTTAGTGCAGGATTCAGCAGTCGAACTTTCATCTCCCATCTGCATGGGTTCATGAAGTTTGTCACGTCTGACTTGAGTAGTATGAAGTTGGCTTTGGAGAAGTTTTTTATGGAGGTTTCCTTACTGGGGGGTGGGAGTGGGATGTGGATGTCAAGGGTGATTTGCTTATGGTCAGACCTGACCAGTGAGGGAATGACCACTGGTGTGGAGCATCTATTACCAACATGGGAGATAGATGCTCCACTGGTATGGAGCATCTATCTCCCATGTTGGTAATGACCAGGTCTAGGATATTGGAGCCCATGGTGGGACAATGGATTAGTTGATCCAGGGCATTGGAATTTATGAATTCTAAGAACTGTTGGGAAAAGGTGTTGGTACCCGAGTAGTTTTCCCAGTTAATGGCAGGGTAGTTGAAATCATCCGGTATTAGGGTGTTTGGTTGTATCTTAATATTTTCCAGTATGTTTAGAAAGGTGTAGTGAGAATCTAGGGGCATGGTGGGGGATCTGTAGCAAGCTACAATTTGGATTGCAGTCTTACTTAGTGTTAGTTGTATCTGGAGAATTTCAGACGCATTGTGTTGGGCAACTATCCTGGAGGTGTGAATATCCTTGGTGAATATGGACACTCCTCCACCTTTAGTGTTTCGGTCTTGGTTTGGTGACCGAAAAGTGTGGTAAGAGTTGTAGCAATTTCATGATGACATTAGATAAAGACTCTCATCTAGGCAGTTAGAACCATTAAAGAAACATAAGAATGAGACCTTCATGATAATCTGAGCCATGACCCCCCAATCAGTAGCATTCGACATCACACTTATGCATCAGCTTTCAGTGTTGCACATGTCAGCATCTACCAATGACACCAAGTATCACATCCATTTTACACCCCAAACATTTCCCTGCCAGACTATTATATCTAGGATATGTCAGCTATGGACAGGCATTCTGTACCACCAAATGACATACAGAATCCCCAGCCATCTTTGTAGCATGGTACATTTTTTGCCATCTAATGGCATCCAACATTGTTATTGGTGAACCATGATCCTTATGTAAATACTGGCATTTCCCCATGCCTGCCAAGAACATCCACCTTCACATGTCATCTATGCATGAAACCATCCCCCAACAAGCCAGTGACATCTGAATTCTGCAACTCTACACCAAAAGTCTCTCTACCAGCCTGCCAGACTGATGACTAGCAGATCAGCTATTCACAAAACACATTCATTGCAAGCCATTGTCATCTTGCATCATGACATCTTTCCAGCAAGATGCTTTTTGTCATTAATTGATATGCAGCAACATTTCAGCCATGTAGCAAGATCATTCACATACATGCGATATCCAACATTATGTCTATCACATGCAAGCAATCAACATCCAACAATGTCAAGTTTGTCTGCCTAGAGCTTTACAAACATAGTAAAGAAGCTTACCAAATGCAGAGTGGTATAAGACCACAGACAAGAGAAGCACTTTCCCTTACCCATTTCAAACTCTGCTACAAAATCTCCAGTCTGCTAACTCTGACAACCCACAAAGCCTTAATCAAAAATGTATAAATACCCATACTGAAATTTAATTACATTCCACTTTGCAGATACTCAAACTACAAACAGCAATCTACAAACTTTGAAGATTTGTTCTCTTCACTGAGCAACAAACCCAACAATACCACCCATTGGAACACATCAAATAGCTACCTGTCAGTGAAAGGGCAACCTTATTTTTTTCTGTTTAACTTTCAAAATTCTCATTCTAGGACATTGCTCACCATTGACATCCAGCCATTAATTCGGACAAAGTTATTCTCCAAGATGATGTTGATAACTCAATCATGGATTGAGAGGGGATTCCCAAGAGAAAATCTACTCTGGTAAAGTTTTTAGTTGAATCTAGAGCAGAAGCTGTTTTTTTTTAAAGATAATTAGTAGGCCATATAAAATATTGCACATTAACTGTAGGAATCATAGGTGGTTAGAAAAGATTTGGGAGAGAGCCTGGATAAGCAATTCACAAGGAAACGATAGGGCATATGCATGGCTCCTAAATATGCAACAAAGTAGAAGATTTAGAACTTTTGCTTGGAAGTGTTTGTGTAGGTACTTTTATACCCTAAGCAGACTCCAAATAATTTTTCTTCAGGTAGATGGCAAATGCTGGAGGTGGGAGGGGGAAGAAAGAGGTAACTGGGAATATATGTTTTGGGAGTACAATAATGAGTTGACAGAGTTTACAAATTCCCCACAAGGTACTGTCAGAAATTCTTGGCAAGCAAATGAGCTGGTATACAGGATCCAACTTGCCTAAACATAGTAAGGCCTTCCTAAGTTTAATTCTGGTGGATACAAAAAAAAAAAGCAATTATGAGGAAACGGAAATCAAAGCCTAAAACAGCTGTATTTGAAGTAGTGAATATTGTAACAGAGATAAAAGAATTGGAGTGGGATCTTTAGTAAAGGGTAGGAGAAAATTCCATAGAAAAATGGAAATTTTTGGAACAATACATGCAGAATAATGTTTTGGAGGAGTGAGATTTAAGGGAAGGCAGGAACTGAGTAATTTATGTAATGTTAGATTGATAACTGTATAAATGTGATCATGCTGACGTGGTTTGCTTTCTTGTATATAAATGTATGCTTGCCTATGTCTCAAGTGAAAATTCAACAAAGGTGTGTCCAAAATGCTCATATTTCCATATCCTTTGATTCAAAACAATTGCTTTCAATAAAATGACACCCAACAGTATGCAATCATCTGCAACAAGACAAAAAGGCACATAAGACAGTTTCAAAAATATACTGAAAGAATGTGTTCAAAGAAGCATCATGCTTCTGTTAAAAAAAGTGTAATCTGAGCATATATCACATCATACAGGTAGGAAACTAAGTGATGGGGCAGCATTTGCTGTAATAAAGTCTCTCCTAAAGCTCTGTTCACATCTTGGCATAATGGGTGAATAAAAAATGTAACTTTCTGTTTCCATCTGCTGTTGTATCATGCAGACATACCTCTCTACTGCCCAGATTTTTGCCACCAATTTTTGGTCAGTTCCTCATAAAATTTGTGTTTTTTCAAACAAATCATAGAGGACTGACGTCATTTAAAGTCACTAAACAATGACAAGACATTTGGGTTTCAGACTTAATATCCTTCAGAAAATGCATGATAGAAAATTAGACTAAAGTTTTGTGCTATGTTTATAAGAGCAATATTTAAAATGCGTCTTTATTTTTGTCTTTGTCCAGATTTCTTCTGCCAGCAGGTTGAGAGTTATGCATGCAGAATAGTTTTCTATATGTACATACTGCAAATAGCATGTTCATAGTGTTTACTATGCTAATGACCACAAAGGCCTTAAGCCAAGCCATGCATCCAAAATCTCTGACAAATTCTGGTACCCTTGATAAGTGTAAGCAAGGGCTTGGAAGAGGAAACTTTTACAAGGGCATGGGAGATAAACCATTTACAGGTTGCCTGTGTCCATTAGAGACACAGTTGCCAATGAAGGATGAATTTCCTGTTCCCCATTCAACTGTCCACATTACACTTGAATTGGGTTAGGGAGGAAGTCTGCTTTACATAGATGGGAGCCTGTTCCAAAGATGGGGTAGTCCCTGGAATACATATCTGTCTCTCCAGCAGGTCCTATTTATATCACAGACAAGGTTTAAGTCTTTAGAATGGGTAATTATAGGGCTGTTTGTTTTGTGGATTTGCAGGAGGTCCACCAAACTGGAGTCAGACAATGCCCTGTATGCAAGGCATAGATCTCCCCTCAACAACATCTAGGAGACAAAATGCAAGGCTAGGGCCTTAAGGCAGTCTGCTAAGGACATTTCACTTACATCCTGTATTCTTTTAGTGAGGAACCTCTGTGGACATTCCTATTGTTGGATATGCCTGGTTAGGTACATACCAAAGGAGGCATTGTACACAGTGATAGCTCTGATGAATGCTGAATACAGTGGAACAATGACTTCCTTGGGCCTAGATTAACTTTGTTTATAAGTTGTGCAACATAGAATAATTTTCCTCACTACTATAGACACGTGATGGTCATAGGCTAGATTACTGTCTGTGTGTGTCCCTAAGTCCCTGACTACTATGTCAGCTCTAAGGGTTATGTTGTCAATATGATAGCTACCAGGGGTGGCTGAATTCATGAAGGCTTCCATTATGCATTTCTTAGCATTTAGTTTTAGTCCATGACTCTGACACTAGTTGTTTGTCTGTGTCAGCCCTTCCTGGAGAACATTTATGTCAGTGTGAGATTCAATGACAGCTCCTTATTTGCAATCATCTGCAAATTGAATCAGCTAGAGACCAATGACATTAGCCTTCACTTCAGAGATTTAAATGGCAAAAAGGAGCGGTCCAAGGACCGATCCCTGAGGGACTCCACTTGTGACTGGCCTCCTTGTAGAGGTGGACTCCACAATTCTAACTTCCTGAGTCCTGTCTGTGAGCCAGTTGGCTCTCTACATGTGACATATGGGTTTGTATGGGTTTGTACCTAACCTCTTGAGTTTGTCAACAATGGCCAAGAGGGATATTGTGTCAAATGCCTTGGCCAGGTCAAGGTAGGCAGTGTGAACCATTTTGCCCTCAGCCATTGCTTTGATGACCTTCTCAAAGAAATCCACCAGGTTGTGTAGGCATGACCTGCCCTTGATGAAACCAATCTGCGTTGGTTCCAGTGTCTGGAAGTTTACTATATCATTATTGATCATTTCCATAATTATTTCCATGGTTTTGCATATAAGACTAGTGAGACTTATGGGTCTGTAGATTCCAGGGTCTGTAGATGGCCCAGCTTTGTGCAGAGGAATGACTGTTGCTGTTCTCCATTCATGAGGCATGAAGTCTGTTTGGTGGCTACAGTTAAATAGCAATCCCAGAGACCCTCAATAGTCATGTTTTATGCTATTTAGAAGGCATCTTGGGATATTGTCTGGGCCCATAAATGCAGTGTTCTTGGTCTGATAGAGAACATTAAGGATTTGTTCCCAAATCACTAGTGATAGCGGGGGGGGGGGTAAATTTGATGGTAATTCCTTAGGGTAGGCTGAGGGGGGGGGGGGAGAGGTAAAGTTGCAGTTGAATTTATCAAACAGTAGGTTTGCCATATCTTCTGGCGCAGTATAAGTGGCTCCATTTGCAATGAGCTCTGCACAAAATTGTGTACTGCCTTTGAGGTTGTAGACATAACTACAGAATGTTTTGTGTTTGTCTTTGGCCTGGAAGGCCAAATTTGGCTTTGGTAGACTATTTGTCCTCTGAGTTGTTTGTTTAATTTGATGAGAGTGCTTTTATCCTGCTGGGTGCAGCACTTCCTAACTTTTGCCATGATTTTTCTTCCTTCTGTTATACAGCCTACTGATTTTGCGATTCCACCAGGGTGGCTTGTTTTTTGAGTTAGTTATGTACTTCTTGGTGGGAACAGCTGCCTCTCTGCAGCTATTGACATGCTTGTATAGAGTTTATGTCAACATCTCTGCAAACTCAGTAGTGTTCTCAGGGTTTATGTGGGCTTGAAATTTTGCCAGGTTATACCTTAATAGCAGGAAATTAGCCCTAGAGTAGTTCCTGAATATTCCAGGGTTAGATGGGGGGTCCAGGTTTTATTTTTACTTCAAAGGAGACCATTTTTGTGGTCTGACCTTACCAGGGAAAACATTACACTAGCACTGTCCCATATTAGTGAGGACCAGATCCAGTATGGTTGCATCCCTGGTTGGTGTATTGACAATCTGTTCAAGGGAGTTTGTGTTTACAAAGTCCAGAAATCTCTGTGCCTGTACATTTGATGTCATATAGGATTCCCAGTTAATAGTGGGGTAATTAAAGTCGACCATGAATATGGTATTGGGTTGGATGGTGGGTGTTTCTAGTAAGTTTACATGCATGGTATGGGTTTCTTGGGTCATAGAGGCATCCTATAACTTGCAAGTAAGTGGTATTGGATTTTGCCTATGGTGATTTGAACATGGAGTAGGTCAAGTGCATTGTCATGTATGGCCAGCCTTGAGGTATATTTATTTTTGATGTAAAAATCGATACTCCACCACCTTTAGTCCCCATCTGTGTGGTAGCTGATCTAAATGTGTGGAAGCCATTATAACATTGCACTGTTGGTGTGCTGTGCTGTGCTGTCCACATCTTTAAACCATGTCTCAGTAAGTTCACAGATGTCAGCATTCCCTAAGGTGAAGACAGCTTCTAGGAGTGGATTTTTTTGTTTAGACTCCTAGCTCTGAGTAGTAATACATTTAGATTTTCTTGGTTTTGATTTGCTATGTCGAAAGTACTTTCAGTTCGGCATAGCATTGAAAAGGCACTATAGGGAAAGAATATGTTTTAGCTAATTTTCAAAAGCCTAGAGGGGAGAGGTGCAGAAAATTCCAAGCAAAGCAGCATGGTCTGTTGACCATCTCCTTCCATGCTAACAAATATTGCAACCCCTTAAAATGACACCAGAAACAAAGCCAATTATTGAAGTCAGTCATGTTCAAATAGTTTCATGTTTTTAAGAATTTGAATATTTTGTGTGTGTGTGTGTATATTTGTTTGTGTCTTTCGGCTTTTTCCCAGTTAAGGGTCGCCACAGCAGAACTCCGGTCCGCTAATGATTGGCAGAAGATTTTTATGTACCGAGTTGCCAGCTCTGACACACAACCTTCAACGAAGGAACGCCCATTCACGCATGTCTCCACACAGAAGACACTATAGCTGAGAATCGAACCGAACAGCGTCTTACTGTGAGGCGACAATGCTACCACAGCACCACCGCAGTCTTGTGTGTGTGTATGTATATATGTGTGTAGATATATATATATATATATATATATATATATATATATATATATATATATATATATACATACATATATATATATATATATATATATATATATATATATATATATATATATAAAACACATGTTTTAATTTGGTATATATTTGAAACTGGTTTTAATTAGCATGTGTTTTATCTTAGAATATCTGTCTACTTGTTCCACTATTGTGTTTTGTACTCTTAATACAATTGCTGCCCTATGAGCCTGGGTCATGACTAAAAAGGGTCCGAGAACTACCCCTCTTTCCAGTTAAAGTGAAATATAAATTCCTAGTCTCATTCCAAAACCTACACCACCAGTATCCCAGTCTAACATCAAGTGCACCCCTGTATCATCTGCCTGAACCAGACTATCAATCAAGTAAGAACTAGTTTAGTGCTTACAAGCTGATACCACAGTCAGGTTTAGGTTTAGTGTGCTGCTAGGATTGGATATTCTCTGGCAAATTTGTATTTTTTCTGGTGGAAAGATCCATAGAGTTGAATTTTAGAACCCTTTACAGCCATAGTTGTACAATTCCAGCAAGTGTGTCAGGATCAGTTTTTCGGAAGACTGATAGGCTGGCTGACAGTCATTTACCTCCATTTACTTATCTTGCACTTTTTTGGTAATAGATTAATAACCACTGGGGCCTTTATAAGCATAACTATGCAACTTCAATGTATCTCATGGGCTGTTTTGCCTTAGAGGTTGTTTTAATGGGTGTAAATTGTTAATTAGGGCATGATTTAATTGCTGCCTCTATCCAGAGACATAGGTGTCAGACCGGTTTACTATTAGAATTTCAAAGCGAACTCCGTCAACTGTACTGTTGTTGAACATGGAAGTTCAAAAACGGTAATATCGAAGACCAAAACCCAACCTAGGAATGGGTTTTAACATGGGTCGAGTTAGGGGAGAGGTTTGTAGTTCGGAATAACACTGAACACCTATCTCAACCCATGTTAAAACCATTCCATTCCTAGGTTGGTTTTTGGTCTTCGATGTTACCGTTTTCAAACTTCTGTGTTCGACAACAGTACAGTCGACAGAGTTTGCTTCAAAATTCTAATAGTAAACCATCAGACCACCACAGAATTTCTAATTTTCCATTCACTGCTCCAGTTTATGCTTGGATAGGGTTAGGGAAGGGCTCTGCTTCACATGAATGGAAAGTCAATTCTAGACAATGGGAATTCTGAGATACATATACGTCCCTCTGACATGTTCTATTTAAAAATTGCAAGCAAAGTTTAAATCCTTGAATGAAGTAGTTCTGATGCTGCTTTGCAGATGTGCAAAAGGTCCATTAGGACAGGATCCAAGTATGCCTTGCACATCAAACAAATTGCATCAGCCGTCTGTAGGAAACAGTATAGTAAAACGGCTTTAAGGCAGTCTGAACACAGCATTGTGTTTACGCCCTGCATTCTTTTTGTGAGGAGCCTCTGTGGACATTCCAGTTGATGCATGCAACTGGTTAGGTACATACCTAAGGGACAGTTGTACACTGATGGGTCTGTTGAGGGATGAGTATAGTGGCACAATGAATTCTTAGGACTTAGATGAGCAACACAAAGATTTTTTTATTACCTTAGTAACTTGGCTTTTGACTAACGTGGCTATCTACACATGTCCCTAAATCTCCGGCTACTCTATCACTGTGTATACTCTTAGGGGTGTTTTATTAAGGTAGTTTACCTGGGTGGTGGACTGAGTTTAAGCCATGGCTTTATGATTGGTCATGTGTCTGTGTTAGATCCTTATGTAAAATGTTAGTATCTTGAGCAGTTTCTATGATTGCTTCCAGCTTCCAGTCACCTGCAAACTTCCAAGAACTAGATGCCAAGTGGAGGACTGAACTCATTGAGACTCCACTGGTGACTGACTTTTGTGGACATGGTTTCTCCATTCTTAACCTAGTGGGTCCTGTGAGCCAGCTGGCTATTCAGTAGGTTGCATGGGGGTTTATGCCTAATTCTATGAGTTTGTTTACAATACTAGAGTTGGGTATTGTTTCAACTGCTTACCAAGGTTAAGTAGGTAGTACGCATAATTTTTATCCCCATCCATTTCCTGAGTAACCTTCATAAAGAGGTAATTAAGCTTCTCAAAATTCAGTGATCTTAGAAAGGAAGAAAATATGCATTTCCATGATCCCCCCCCCCCCCAAGCCACTACAGCTGCTGTTAAGAGAGGTAATTTCATCATAATATGGCAGGCCCTCATTTCTCAAAATTATGAAACTGACTGGTCAAGGACTGAAAAATACCAATGCTCTGCTCAAGTGAGAAAACTACTGCTGTTTGGATGGACACATTTGCTGATATCTGGGCAATGGAATCCATTCATTTTTGTCCTGGCAAGTGGCATCTTCAGGAATGCTACACAGCTTAAAGCACATTGATCTCTCAATAAAAAGATAATTGAAGTATGTTGCCTGTAAGGTTACCCATACAGTGACTATGAGAAAACCACTTCTTGTCAAAGCTGCTTCCCTTTCAAAATCTGTACTTCATAAAGGGTTAAATCATAGGTGACATATGTTCTCCATTTTTTTCTCTCAGTAAGAATCGCTCTGCTTTTATATTTTACAATGGCCAATGCAAAATAACAGGGTGAACTGTATCTAATGTGTTTTTTTTTATACAACTAATACCCTGTGACTGCCCTACCAATTACTTTTTTCTTGTAACACCACTGTTATCCCAGACACTCTACAAGACATCTATGCTCCTGCAGTCCATGTTCCCGATATTTTGTTTCATGAATCCAGTACTCTAAGACAATATTTTGATGTCTAGATTTAAGTTTGTGCCCTCATTCTGAAAGGTATCCACCCTTCCTTTGTTCTCTTTAAAATGTATTCCATCACACTCTCTCTTATTACCTAATGCATCTATTTCAATCACCCCATCAGTCTTTCGTTCATCTTGTATGAAAAGGTTATAACTTCTATGACCTTCAACACTCCTCCAGTTCCCTTATTTTTAGAATCATTTCTTTGGGCCCGCTCCCCTAGCTGGACTTCCATTTCTCTGAAAGGGAGCAGGAAGTTGCACAGTACTCCTATGGAATGACAGCAGATCTGCAGAGTGGAAGTACAACTTGTCTGTTTAATGAGCCCATCTTCCTGAGGAGGTACCCCATGATCTTTATCTCTGGCCACAGATTTCTTAAATTTGTGCATGAAGATTCAATTCTACAGTCAATATCAACTTAGCATGTCCTTTTCTGGTGCTATTTCTGAGGTGGCTTCTACCAGCATAAATTTTGCATTAAAGCCACTGGACCACAAAGGAGACATTTCATACTTTTCTGCATTAAACCTTGGTAGCCTTTCTGCTTCCAATCTGCTTCTCTCATTAGATCTCTTTGCAGGCTGACTGATTTCCCTACTATCCCTCTGATCTTAGTAGCATATACAAAGTAGATTGTGTTCACAGTACCCACTGCCATACCTGGCATAAAAACAGTGCACAGGACTGGAACCATATTTGTCTCTTTGGCAGGGTTCCACTCACCACCACTTTGTCTCCATTCCTTTACCCATTTCTTTACAAATGGATTCACCTCTCTAGGCCCCTTCCACTTTGTTTCCGGTCTTAGTATTATTCACATACCAGGTTCCCTTGGTCAAGATGTACCATAATCCATTCATAGAACTAGATCAGGCTGTGTAACATAACCAGCTGGCCGCACCAGTGCTGGTACTTTTAGGGAGCATTGCTGAAGTAGTATCTTCACTGGAACCTTCCCCTCTATTAAAAAGCAAAGTTACAGATTTATAGTTCCATGGTCACTTGCACCTTCTCTGTGGAATGCCCTCTCCCCTGTGCTTCCTTTCCGTACATCCTGATTATCATGCCTACCTTGTTGATGCAGTCTGATGTGAGATCCAAAAGTACACTTTACAAACTCCCCAGGAATTGGGATGCATATCATTGTGGCCTTTTGTCTCAGCCTCTCCATGTTCTTTATGATAGTTTTCTATATCTTCTGGGGGTATGCACCAAAATATCAGCTGTCCACTCATTCTCCCTTATCTCATTCCCACTTTGGCTTTCTTCTATTTCTTTCATGAAAACAAGGTAAACAAATAATATCTAAGTATATAATCATCTACCCATCTATGTCCTACCATACATTCAAACATATATAATCTTCTACCATGTGTCCCACCATACATTCAAACGTATATAATCATCTACCCGTCTATGTCCACCATACATTCACACATATATAATCATCTACCCGTCTATGTCCCACCATACATTCGCAGTCACATTAAGACTGTTTTCTCCTCATTGACTTGACTCCTTCAACTGGTTCCCTGTGAAGCACTGACAATTTCTTTCAAGCCACCTTTGATTTTTTTTCCTGGCTTTGTTATACACCCATCCACACAGTGTCCCTGTTTTTACATTTTTGGATTTTTTTTTCCGGGTCTCAGATGGTCTCTTCCTTTTTTCTAGTCCTTTGCTCATAGCTGCCAGTAAACTTTGCTTCAGTTCCTTGGTTTGACATTATCTTCCCCAGTCTTGAGCCATATGGTCACACTGATCACAGATGGCCAGGGGTGCACTTGCTTTATGTTCCCCAATACCTTCACCCATGGAGGTATGATGTCTATAAATAACTTTTTATTTCCTTATGGTGTTCTTGATATTTGGCCAAGATCCAGGCAGCTAAAATGAATGTCAGAAAATGTCACTTAGCATATGCTTGGCTAGCTGATTAAGTGTCACAAAAAGTAAAGCACAGCAACCACACAATCTGTATTTTTTAGTGCCTGCTACAGTGACAGCTCTGTGAGGAAAAGCAGCAGACTGATGCTTCTGACTGCTGCACAAAGGACCATAATCTGTGGTCCAGGGCTGGACAGCAAAAGAAACATCCTACCCACCTTATGTGTTCACTTTCAACTAGCTCTAAACATAATATTTGCCAACAGTATACCTAGACTTCTAAACTGATGGTCATGCTCTGTTAAGTGAAATGTAAAGAAGGTGTTCAGACTTGTCTGCCCAATATTATTATCATGAACCTACAGTTTGTCTGATAAGACCACTCACCAAGCTGAGAAAGACGCACATATCAGCACATACATACTTCCTGAATTCTTTTTTTGTCTCTTCACAGCTATCAGCTACTTTCAGGGGCCTATCCTTGTTCACAGAGGATGCCAATCTCTACCAGCCTCCACTAAACATTTTCTGAATCATGTTTGGGTTGTGGAGGAAATTAAGGTACCCCATGTAGCATCACACTGCTGCCAAGGAGGATTATTTTGTTAATGTATCTAGGTTCCTGCACCCAGTGTGCATCTGTCCTGTCCCAGGGAAGGACATGCAATGAGCATTACTGGCATATTGTTCCACTTCTGTGGGGACTCAGACATAGTACAGACCCCTTAGATGGCAATACCACCCATGTGTCCCTGGTCTCCACCTGAAATAATCCATGTTTTATACAAAAATGTGCGAGTCCCCACACACACACAGAGGCACCCCCTCCCCATAATCAAACTTAGGTCATCTGTGCCATAGTAAGTACTAACCCTATATGCTACCATTGCAGGCTTAATCATACCTGCACAGTGGTGAAAGATGCTGCATTATCCATGTCTGCAATACATTTGAACTTTTTGAGTATACCTGATGTAGGTCATGTGCTGACTGTGGCTTCTGGCCACCTGTTCAACAATTATGTTGAAAGTACAACTGACCTGCTAACATGATTCATTTCTTTTACTTTCCTGTATTAGCATGAATTGTATCTGGTCTAGTATTTAGATCACTTACTTTCCTTCCCAAATATACATGTAGGAAAAGTACAGCTTATTTATCCGAGAATGAGGTCCCGCAAATCTTCATGCCCCACCAAACCATAGCATTACATTGTGTTCATCATCTTTCCATCTCTGCTTCGTGTGTGTGTGTGTGTGTGTGTGTGTGTGTGTGTGTGTGTGTGTGTGTGTGTGTGTGTGTGTGTGTGTGACTGTTGGTTATTATACCATGACCCCCCCAAAACGTGCACGCTGATTGGCCAGCGTGCACATTGTAAATCGAGTTATACTAATGGAAAAAGGTCCGGTCGCCCGGACTTTTTTCCATTAGTATAACTCTACTTTTAAAACACTGTCTCGCTATGTTAAATGGGTTTAACATAGCGAGACAGCTTTAAAATAAGCAATGGAGATCTCCGTTGCTTATTTTAAAGCTGTCTCGCTATGCTAAACCCATTTAACATAGCGAGGCAGGTTTTAAACAAAAAGTAACGGAGAAAGCAAGATTTCCGTTGCTTTTTTTACTGTTTCGCTATGTTAAATGGGTTTAACATAGCGAGACAGTTTTAAAATAAGCAACGGACATCTCCGTTGCTTATTTTAAAACTGTCTCGCTATGTTAAACCCATTTAACATAGCGAAACAGTAAAAAAAAAAGCAACAGAGATCTTGATTTCTCCATTGCTTTTGCCCACAGCTCTGATGTACTGCGCAGGCGCGCAGTACATCAGAACTGCCGTGGATGCCAGACATCTGCGGAAGGGCTGTAAACAGGTATTATACTATGCCATTATTTAAGAAAAGTAATAGTTTCTTTTCTTAAATAATGTCATGGTATAATAGCAATAACCCACTTCTGGGTGTGGGTAATGCTGTATTTACCCACGGTTGGCTTTGTTTGGTCCCTCGGGCTTCGCCCTCGGGACCATACCACGCCAACCGTGGTTAAATCCAGCATTACCCACACCCAGGCGTGGGTTATTGCTATAATATACTGCTGTCAACTGCCCACTCAGTCCTTCTTTCCTTCTAATTTGACTTGGGGGAAGTAACCTTTGCTTTTCCTTGAGGTCCTTCTGCTTGTTAACCCCACCCCAGTCCCCCCAAACACACACACCTTGTAGTTAATGCCTTGTCTCAAAAAGATGAGGTTCATCTCTATATCTTATCATTTCTTATCCTAGGAACTATGTCCTTATCCCTTTTAGAGTTTGCACTTATGCCAGTTATTGCTTTTTCTATCCCATTTATCTCCATTGTCAAACTTCTGACATAGTTCAGAGCCCAGTCCTTAGTCTTCTCTCATCTGGGTACTTCCACCCTATTTTGTTCTTCTTGCATGTTTTTCCTTTTCAGTTTTCTCCTTAGCCATACTTGTTTATGTCTCTGTCTGCTCTCATCCATTTCCTTTTAAATGAAAAGCTGATGATATAAATTCTGAATATATGGTTAAGTCTCTCTTACCTTCATCAATGAGGAGACTTTCCATACTGAAAATGACTTCCTTACACCATGCCACCCACCCCCTTCCTGTTACTACCTAATCCTTGACCTTCATCCTGAACAACTAATTCTGATCCGAGATTAATTCCAGAGAATATGCTTCCTGACTGGAGGCACACTGGGTATAGTCACACATTGGGAAACACTTTGCACCCAAATATGTCCTAGTGTCCTACTTAGGTGTCCTCGGTAGTTTCATCAATGAAATCATTGATGTCCACATATAATACTACACATGGACACTTCCTGTCTGATGTGAGAATTAGTTCAAGCACCGTCCTATCCTGTCCCAGGCTTTGTAACTTCTCCCTCTCACATGACTTTCCAGCCCAATTTTACTTGCCCATCTCTCGATGAATGAGTATGGGGTCAACAGAACTCTTCCCACTAGCTGTCTACCTGTTGCTGCACACCTACAAGTGATTCATGCACTAACCTTTCTGCTGCCCCAGTGCAATAGCAAGGGTGGGGTGAACACAGCACCTGTAGTGGGTGCTGATTTATTAAAGGGGTTGACAGATTACAAACTGTCAAGCAATCATGATCTGTTACACAGCTTGTGAGAAGCCCAACTGCCAAACTGCTATATTTTTTTAAAGGTAAGTACCTAAACCAGAAGACAGTTTAGAAGCTGGGATCAATTATTCTCAAAAATGTGTTTAGTGATTTACAAGCCATCATTAAGCAATCACCTCTGCAACCACTTGGACAGCAGGCTTGGGGGGAGGCATCAAATGGATGTACTGCCCAGGGCACCAAAACTTCCTTGCTACAGCCTAGCAGCAGAGTTTTGCACCAGCTGTAATTGATCTCGGTGTCAGGTAGCAGAAGTTATGGAGCATTGCAATAAAAAGTCAGAGTAGAACAGGTCAAGAAATTCACTACTAAATTCATTAACAGTACTCAACATTTCATAAATTACAGTCTTGTCTATATTAGACAGGCTTGCAATTTGTACAGCTCTTATTTTATAAAAGATATATAACCTTTACTCTATGGAATTTGAGCGTAGACCAAAAAAAAAAAAAATAGAAAACAGCAGGGGATGTTATGACCCAGGCTGAGCAGATCATGATTCTTAATAGCTTACTCTCCTATGCATCCTGTAGCTGTAAACTCAAGCACATTTCCATCAAAAGCTAATGACTATGAACTTCAGTAAAGGTGAAACCATTATCATTTCCTGGTTTTCTTTCTCCAACCTATCTTCAGAGGGGTCATCAGCTGCTGGTTTACAGTGACTTAAGATCAGTATTTTCTCCTTATCCTCTTTCATCACCTTAACCAAATATCTGGTGCGGTGCGAAAAACAGAAGACCAGGAATCAAATGGAAATGCACCAGACAAGCCTGTATACAAACTCCATTTATTGCAGTGAAAAACGCACAAGATTAAGCTCTTTCGTCTTTCACATAGAGAACTTCATCAGAATAAAGGACCATTTTTATACCAGTACATGTTACATAAAATTGAGCCAATGGTATTGTCAAAAAAAAGTCATATGCAAAATGGTCACATGAGCAATATTAAATGCACAGGATGCTAATATTCAAGCCAACTTAGCTTTTTACAAATAAAACACTATTATATATTAAATACCTTCAGCATATGTTTAAAATGTAGGCACAGTAATGCATGTAAAAATGTTAAAATACTAAGTTTCATAGATTTTTCTTTCAGGGCTGGAAGTATTGTCAAGGAATCATTTATACCTGGTGGAAAATTAACCGGCAGTCTGACTGATTCACTGTCTTAACTGGCAATCTATTCAGGCTTAGTCCTAATGCCTTATAACTAGCTGTTCCATGTCAGGAGAGGCTTTTTCACCCATGCAACCTTGGAGAGAATAATGCAGATGTCAGAGAATGAATGAATGTCTACCCTGTGTTTTACTCCGAGACTCTGCACTCTAAATTGTTGTACTTGTTGTACTTGACACTTCTTTGTATCACACATACCTTCATTTCCTAATGGATGCTATTCAATTTTTTTTTTTTTTGTATTTATTTTGTGAAACTCTGCCTCTGGAAGTGGTGTGTGTGTATATGCATGTATGTGTATATAATATATATCTATATCTATCTATATATATATATATATATATATATATATATATATATATATATATATATATATACACACACACACACACACACACACACACACACATGCACATATATGGGATCCGTACAGATCCCTGAACAGCAACATCACTGAAACAGATTCAGTGAGGCATACTTGCGCAAAAGTGCATTTCACCGAAGAAGCACTTTCGCGTAAGTTTGCGTAAGTCGTACTACAGTGCTGATAAGGGAAAGTTCCCTTTTCCCCACTGTAGTGCGACCTCGAGTGAGAATATTTAAGTAGGGGTGTTGTGGGGGGCACAGCAAAAATGTAAATTTAATGTTTTTTTTTTTTTAACACACTTTAACGAAAGCGCTTTTTCAGTGAAAGTGCTTTCATTAAAGTGTGTTCGGTGATTGTGGATTGGGACTAGATCCATTTTATATATATCTATATATATATAATATATATATATATATATATATATATATATATATATATATATATATATATAGTAAACAGTTTAATGGATTAAGGGCAAGGCGGAACTACAACATTGGTAGAGTGTCACCCTGGAATATCCCCCTTTGGATTTTTATCCCTGGGATAATAATTTGTCCTTTATCATGGCTTAATTGCAAAGTGGTCTGCCGCTGTTTCATGGTCACTGTAATGTAGTCAATCAATGTAGGGTGTATCTTACACATTTTTAAGCACTCCTTTTTATCCATAAAGGAGGGATACTCTCAAATGCTTTTTTGTAGTCAGTCCATGCCATACCTGGATTCTTCCCATTTTTGTAGTTCTCCAGTATGACTTTATTTAACAACAAATGATCCTTTGTTCCATATGACTTCCTTTTATTGCCCTTTTGTTCTACTGCCTGCCATAATGGGCTGTCCCATATGGTCTAGCGGTTAGGATTCCTGGTTTTCACCCAGGCGGCCTGGGTTCAACTCCTGGTATGGGAATGGGTTACACTTTTCCTCTTAGTAACAGCCTACATATTATTGCTGGAGCCATCCTGTGTCCTGACGGAGTGCTCTTCAAACTATCTGGAGATATACAGAGCTAAGTATATTTTTCTGGCACTTCAGAGTTGTGTATCATTGCTGGCTGATTTCAGAGTTGTGCAATGTATAGTTTTTCAGATCTCTGCTGAAGGCGTTGGTTTTCCCCTACTCACCCTCCCTATTCCTGTCTTTTTGTTTAAATTTGGAGGCTTTTGCAGTTGCCCGCCCCCACTGTAGATTTGATCTGGGACACCCCCCCCCGTCCCATCTCTTTACCTCATTCTACCTAATAGACCCCTTCTGCACTTGTTTTTAGTCATTTTTAATTTAATTGCATTTTTTTAAACTGTTTGGTCTAACATTGCTACATACTCAAGTGTGCTAGCTTGCACTGCATTTGAATTGTTTTTACTGCTGTTGTAGCTACTTTTATGTATTAAAATATATATATATATATATATATAAGCCTGTTTCCCACCTTTTCTGTAACTAGAGATTCAGATTTGCTATATCCAGGACTGTATGTAAGCTTTTGAGCCCCCCAAACTTTTTGTGTTGGAGGGAAGCCTTCTATCTTATCAGTGGGAGTGGTAAGCACTAGGTAACCTATCTACCACATAAGGAGTGGTTCTGGCCCAGAAAATGTAGTTATTGGCCATTTGGGCAGTTTTTCCATCTCTCTCAACTTTCTGATTTAAAAGCCCGCATTTGCACTTGTTTCCCCCCTTTCCTGTAACTAGTTTAGTCCAGATACAGATTCTTAGTTTTAGCACTTGAATTTGCTTATTCGTGATCAGCACTTGTTCAGAACTTGTTGTAAGCACTAAATAACCTACTAATTACTACAGCACTCAACCTTCCTCATTACCTAGAGGAAAACAAATTTGGTACTTTAATTTTTTCACTTGCTTAGAGAAAAACAGCTCTTGTACTCCCTTTCCTCACTTATCGAGAGGAAAATATTTTTTATTCAGGCATGTCCAAGGGTCAGCTCCCAGTGTTCTCTCCTATCTATCTGATGATTCTGGGCATCTTGGGGCAATGTAGAAATTGCCTCATGTACACTGACAACCCTCTCCTCCTACCACCCAACACTACAACCTGTGAGAGATGCACTTATCTAGCCAAACTGGAGGTAAAGATCTCTCTAACCAAGACTGAACTTGACAGTCAAGAGGAGAAGGTAAACACTTGCACCACACCACACTCACAGTCTCACTAAATTTACACCACCAAAATCCACACATAGAAACATAAAAACATTCGTGGAGGCTCTCAATAATAATCTGCTCAAGCAACAGAGACCTCCAAAGCAGAAATGGAAGCAACCTCCATCCCCCAACACAACCCAAATGACACACAGCCCGCAGACTCAGTGTGCCACTCAACCACAGCCAATAAGGCAAAACAACGTACCCAACACACTAGTCATAGGTGACTGTATAGTCAGGCACACTGATGTCCCACTCACCAGGCTAAACAAGGAGAAAGTTACTGTCAGCTGCCTGTCGGGTGCCAGGATCCACCACATAACCCACGCACTCGGTCACTCCACAACAAGTACAAATATGACTCTGTCATTGTCCATGTTGGTGTAAATGACCTGAGAGGTACCTCCCTGGACTACATGAAGAGAGACATGGAAGAGTTCTCCAATCTTGTAGCCAAGGCAGGTATGACCTGAGTAGCATTCTGCCATCACCCAGAATGATACCGCAGTACAAGGACAAAATGATTGACTTCAACAATTGGCTAAGCGCTTCTGGTGTCATTGTAAAGGGATCCAGTATCTATCTGCCTGGGATGACGTGGTCGACAGACCATGATGCTTTGCCAGAGATGGCCTGCACCTGTCGCCCCTAGGATTCCGGATACTGGCTAAGGTTCTTGCCGCCTCTATAGTGCCTTTTTTAGGCAAGGTTTAAATGACAAATTCACCACCGTAACAGGACCAGGCAAGCAAAAACTGAGGGTGAGTAAATCTCAAAATGCACTCACTTGACGCACTCCTTAAAATGGAGAACATCGATGTTGGGAGGGTGGCCTAATGGTTAAGGTGTTTGCCTTACAAACACAAGGTGTGGAGTTCGAGTCTCACAAGGGATAATTGGCTAAGCTTAAAATGGCTCGCAAGAGCAGTTAGCTTAGTACTAACATATATATATATATATATATATATATATTTCTGGTACATATTTGAATCCGCTGTAATCAATGTGCTCCAGAACTGACCAATTTGAGGATAACTACTCTCTCTGCCATACTTTTCTTGGTTTCTGAAAGACCATTTTCTATAAAGATCTGAAAGGGGGGGCAGTTTCATTGTGTGAAGAAGCAATAAAAACAACTCTGTTCTTGCGGACTATATTAAACTTCCTTTATGCATAGCAGTTGACTATTTTCAGTCCTTGTGGGAAGAGGATACTAACCACTTCCTTAATTTTCTGTTAGTTTGTAACTCTATTACTTGTGTACATGGGCAATAAAACAGTTTCTGTAAATCTGTACAACTGTGCATCTTTCGGTTTGCATATTACTTAATCGTCATCTGAGTCATGAGTATTAACATTATGAAAGAAGGGCAGTGCCAGTATTTCAGAATGATCTAATGAGATTCTAGTTATCTTTTGTCACAGTGACATTTTCCTTTTACTGAGAGAGCAAAAAGATGACATTTTCAGGAATGCATGTAATGTAAAGAATTTGAGGTTATCAGTTAACATGCCGAGGAGAATGCTTATGTATGTTTTTAGTCACATGCTGTTATTCCACTCCAAGAGAAAAACAAATGAATCCTAATCATACAGGCTGTAGATTAAAGTTGCAGAAAGGGGTTCATGCCATGATCACAAATACCAGTATTACAAGTCTCCCAGCATCTATAAAAAATTTGAATTAGGAGTTCATGTGGGAGAAGGTCGAAATGCCCTAAACTTAGCTTGCAGGGACGTTGACTTCTGCACCTCCTTAACCAATATATAATAAATTCCAGGGTTACTAAACATCACAAAACAGGTAGTTTGCTCTGCATCACCTTCCTATCACAGACCTGGATTACAATCTGAAAAATGTCCAGAAATAGTGCATTTCTTAAATGCTTTTGTTCAAAGAACTGCATTTAATAAACAAAATGGTAATATATTACTAAATAACAGGTCAGATACTCCCGATTCAATGACTCTCATAGATATATATATACGTTTGGTATCCGGACACATGCTCGACTAGCATATGTCCAAATCACAAAACATCGAACACACATACATGAAAGCGCTTAACATCGACAAGAGCTTCCGTGTATGTGTGCCTGTTTCGTAGATCGGACTACAGTGCGGGTAAGGGAAAATTCCATTTTCCCCACTGTAGTGCGATCTCGGAGTGAGAATAATAAATTAGGGGGGTGTGGGGGGTGCAGGGGGGTGAAGCCCTCCTGCAGAAATGTAGATTTTTTTTTTAACTACACATACACGGAAGCGCTTTTCAATGTTAAGTGCTTTCGTATATGTGTGTTCGATGTTCTGTGATTCGGATATATGCTAGTCGAGCATGTGTCCTAGACCCATGTATATATATATATATATATATATATATATATATATAAAATTAACCACACTCAAAAAATGAATGAAGATAAGAAATTTTAACTAAGAAATGAACTTCATGACAATAACAGCATTCAAAGAATAGTAAATCACACCAACAACTCTTATAGTACTTTAGCGCTTTCGTCTTATTTATTATCAAGACTTCTTCAGAAAGACATGTTTCAGAACTGTGTAATATTAGTTTCATAACAGTTATGAGATAGTTTGCTAACACAAATTAAAAGGGCATACCTTTGAGTATTACATATCTAAACAAGCATTTTATCTGAATAACTACACATCTACCAAGTATTATTCCCGACAAGCAGCTGGAGTATAAATGAACAGCTCAGGATTGGATCCCAGTCTCTCAAAGGATGCATGCACACATGCCCATGCACACTTACCCCTAGGGCACTTCTGATCAATGCTAATTCACCTACAAGTGCCTGTCAGAGATGGGGAAGGAAGCCATTGTCCCCAGCATAAATCTCAATCAAAAACATGCCAACTCCACAAAGAACAGAACCCAGCCAGGGACTGAATCACAGAACCAAGAGCTAAGAGGTAGTAACACTAGTAGCCGTACTACTGTGCCATCACTGATAAAGACTAATAGCCGGAGCAAAGGCACAGCCTTAGGTACTAAGCAGATCTACCACAGGCATCCCCAAGAGAATTACAGAGAGATGTAATCTGTATAAAAACTGACCTGTCATTGAACTTTTTGGAAGGTCAGTGAATAGCATACAACAGTGTATTTTGTAATCCTTAAAATAGCACTTTGACCCAATTTTTTAAGTTCACTTCCTCCATTTCTCAGGGGAGCATATGCCCCCTCCTGCCACATTGATGCACTGTATGACTATTGTCCAGGTTAAGTTTATGCCCCCCCGATGAGTATTTGTTTGAAAGGCCTTTAGTGCCAATGCTACAGCTCTCAGTTTTGTTATATGCAAGAGAAGTAAGCATTCCTTAAAAAGACTGAAGAGTCTACAAATTTAGACAACTGATGAATATTACAAGGGTAGTCTGAAGCATATCCAGCCACAACCCCTTCCTCCCCGACCCTAGATTTGCTCATGGGGTTAGGGTGTCACATCAACACTGAATCTAGAACCAGTTTTCACTCTGTAGCTAGTTATGGTTGTTCTACCATACCACACACACACAGCCACTGCATGTCTTTGGAATGAGTATTCTAGAGCATTCTGAGAAAACTCATACTAACAGGGTGGATATGCAGATTCCACACAGAAAGCACCCCACCTGAGTACTGGGCGAGAGAACATCTTACATTGAGGCAACAGTGACACCAACTGTGCCACATGTTTACATCTATGAAGGCAGTGGAGCAGGGAAGGGCATTTCCATCATCAGACCACCACCTCTACTGCTGCTTGGATGGCAAAACTACCTGTCAGCATGCACCCCTTAGCCAGACCTCAGAACATTGCATCTGAATTTGCTTTTGCATGTTGTTGATGTCTTTAGGACACAAGAGCTCGTTTCATCATAAGCACATGTAAGTCAAAAAAGAGGGAGAAGGGGAGTCTGCTTTAACACTTTCCCCTTTTTTACAAGTTTGTATAAGCTCATAGCTTGCACATTTAGAGGCTACAGGTATGGGTAGAGCCTCCCCAGAGGGTGGAAGAAAGTTTCAGTTTTCTACTACTTTCTACAGTGATTTGTTAAATTTAAATATTACAGTGACAATATTTCATGTCTCAGCTAAGGAACATACAATGTTTCATATTAAAACCACTGCGAAGGGTACTTGTATGGATTCAAGCCTCAGATTGATAATTACATGGAATGTCTCTGGCATCTAGAAAGGTGTCCAGCACTGGTCACCATCAGAATTACATGTACCACAGAGCCCTGTGGTGTCACTTTACTAAGATGATAAAAAGCTTGCTGTATGGCTCATGACTACTGTTTTGCTGAATGGTTACATAATCAAGTCTTAAATCTAACTTTTATGGAAGGATGTGTCAATGACCTTCTGTTTCAGAGAGGCCATGACTGCATTTGTCATGGAGAGATAATTGTCCACCTGACTGATGTACTGGGCTGTGAGAAAGCAATCGATCAGAATGCAACATTTCTTGTGACCTCAGGTATGCAAATTCTAGAGTCAGACATTTTAAAATGCTATAGAAATGACAGAGCTAAACATCGAAAATAGAACTGCCCAGACCTGAAAATAAAGAAAATTTCAGTGGTAATCATGGAGTAGTTAAGCATCTTCCATAAGCAAAACTGTTTTTCATTAGCTCTGGTGTTTTAAAGCCGTAACATCTTCAAAGTTATGAATATACAATAAATCAGTATAAACTGGCAAACTGAAGTAGCTCAAAGGAATTACAATGTGGATTGGATTGTCAGATTTGCTGATACTTTATCAGCCTTATAAATTAAACTAAACCAGCCATAAGAATTTTATATTTTTAAATTTACTTCTTTATGTTGCCCAAATGTTGGGTAAGTGCGATTTCAATTGGCTTCTTCCTTGTTGTATTTTTTATTGCTGTTTGTTGAAAGCTGGTTGGCAGTGTGTGATTAGACTGAACTGATATATCCCCATCCTCACCTATGATGAAAAGGAGAAGGCTAAGAGTAGCAGAAATGACTTCTCATCTCAGGGCATTTGAGCTTAAGTATCTATGATAACGTAAGCATGTCAATTGAGGAAAACCACTAAGTACAACACTGCTCATCTGTGTCAAGAGGAGTCAGTTGTGGGAGACTTCCAAGATGGCTGCACACTGACTAACAGCTTAACTTCAGCTGTCCCAGTGTGAAAACAGAAAATCAGGAAAAATAGCTAATGAATTTGTCTTTTGGATAAATGTCAGTCACTGGCTACCAAGTGTGCTGCCTGGATGCCAGCAAAGAAGAAATTTAGAGAACCTGAAAGAAAATCAGCCACAAAAGATGATGAGTAAACACTGGCTGGGAAGAATCTTGCAGCTGTTCAGAGGTTGAAATGATGGAAAGGCTGGCTGGGTACGAAGTTATTTTTTGAAACATCTCTTCTTGAGAAGAATTAGAGGACAGAGCATGTAGGGGAAAACCTGAGATTTTCTGCTGTACCAGAGAAACTGAAAGGAACAAACTATTAATTTTACGACAGCAAAAATAAACAGCTGGGCTCTTATTCCACACCTGACCTTGTTAATTGAAAAGGCACATTGTTTGTATGCTCTAAATATTGCCATGAGAAAGCAGCCAAGGCCTCGAAAAGTAAAGATGCAATATTACCAGCAGAAAGAGTGGATTCTGAAAAGCTGCACAGAAGGACAAAGTACTAAAGTTGGAGACAGTAGAGTGTTTGTGGAAAATGGATTGCTCACTGTAATTCATGCAGAAGAGGAGGAAGTGTATTTCAGCAATCAGTGAAGGTTGAGAGGCAGGTGAGAGATTTAAGTTGCTGCATCCAGCTATCTTCAGAACATTTTTTTCCTGGAAGTGTCAGTCATTATTTATTGATTGATTGATTGCATTTATTTACCGGGAAGGCCCACTTTGCCTAGGTGAGCCCATTTTCAGTGGAGACCCGGGGAGAAAAGTTCCACATATATTACCAAAGCATACAAGAAAAATAACACACAATATACAATAAAACACAATTACAATAGAGTAAAATATCAGAAATTAACACTAGTACAGAGTACATACAGCCACACTGCAGTGAAGGCATTTTTATGCAGAACATGCTAAGAATTAAATATAGAAGTTTGTCCAACAAAAAGTGAGCTATCAAATAGAAGGAGATCCTGCATCTTATTCTTCCAATGATAAAACTCAGAGAGATTTTACCAGTAAAGCCTCTTCTAGTGTTCCAAAGGAAATACTTGAGACAGAAGTTTACTAGATGAACCAGGAGTACCTTGGAAATAAACTGGAGACTGGAGTTTGGTTATGGAGGTCAACGGGATGAAAACCAGCAACTCAGACATTAATAAATAAATGTGAGATTATGAAACATCAGTCATATTTGTGAAATGTGGCTGAACAATTAAACCTGAACTTTGATAAACTTGTAGGGGACTCCAAATGTATGCCTTACTTCATGTCATTAATGTTTGGAAGAACATTAAGGAGAGGAGAAGAGGTAAGTAAGTAAAACATTTTTTGTTAACAGTACTTTTATAAAACATTGCATACACTGCCTGTGGTATAGCAAAGCATTTCCAGTTACTTTTGTGTTTTACTGGGATACTAAATTCAACAGGTGCCCTTTTTTCCTCTCCTTCTTTCTTTCTTTATTTCTTGTCTAGTTTTAAGAAATATAGGTAATGCAATGTGAGAAAAAAGCCTGGACAAAAGCATGTTTAAGATAATAGGTTGTAATCTTTGGTTGTTGAGTTGGGGGACGAGTTTTAAAAGTATACAGATCATCCTACAAGTGAAATTGATAAACCTTTTTTTAATTTTGCATAGGGGAAAGAACTGATTAAGACCCTTGATTTTATTCAACTTAGAATTTGTTAGAACAAGTAAATGAAAGAACACTGAATGTAAAGAATAGTTTCCCTTTAGCAAATGTTCCCAATGCAACATGAGAAGCTTGCGGCTGAAGACAACTGTGTATGTGGTTCTCATGTTTCAAAGACAAGCTGATAAGAGGGCAATAAAAGCAGAATACTTTTTCAATAGCTAAAAAGATAGTTTTCTGAAAACATACATGTTGTTTTCTACATCTGAAAGAGGAATAAAGACAAGGCAAGAACAGACAGCACTTTGTTAAGTAAAACTACAGGTTGTACCATGTGTCTTAGCATGGATAACCTCAATTATAGGTCAATTAAAGCCTGTGAGTGTAACTGTCAATCTGGGACAACTGTTCCCATTAGGAGGGCTAAACTTCATTATTTGAAGATGGACATAGTTTTGTGTGTTTGTTAATAGATTATGGGGGGTTGTTTAAGGGTTTTCATTAAACAAAAGTCTTATAAGTTGTGACATAGGTTCAAATGGATAAGACAAGAAACAACTGTATAAAAGATCAACCTGTCAAAGATTACTGCATGCATGTACACAAAAGCTAAAACTAGACATTATTAGTATAATACATAATAGGTGGGAATAATGACTTAACACAATTACACCACCTTCCATATTATCTCTGAATGTGAATTGTCTCACAGGTATATACAAAACATAGTGAACTATATTAAAAATGCGGAGTTCAAATAGCTATGCTACAGAAGACATATTTGGGAAGAAGTGAGCATGTGAATTTGATAGAGAAAGGACTGTGGGGTGTTATTCCGGGGAATATCTGGGACAAAGGAAATGGGGAGTACCTTCTATCACTGCTGGAGCTACTGTAGCAAGTAACAGAAGAGGAAAAAAAGAGGTTACTAAATTTGTATTAGTAAGGGCCTACTGACATGCATTTATATTCCAAATAACACTCCTACAATGGAGCTTAAGAAGACTCTAAGAAAAATAATCTTCAGCAGGGAATATTACTTTTAGGGGTACTTTGAGGATGTATCTAGGGGACCTGGAAGGGAAAAAAAAGAGAGAATAGATTTTTGAAGAAATGTATAAATATATTTGGTATGAAAGATGTGAATTCAGTAGGAGCAGCTCAGAGAATTTACATATATTTCCCAAGGTACAAAAACTGGGCTGGTTAGGCAAGGCAGAAATTATATTTCACAGGAGCATGTGCATTTAATTGAAAGTTTCATTATGCATCCAGTAACTATTTCAGATCACATGCCAATAACTAAAATAAAAATTCAGGGTAATGAAATAAAAATAAGACACTGGCACTTCCTCACCTATCTGTTAAGAGAGCAATTTAAGGAACATATAGTAGAAATTATTCAAGAGTTATTAGGGAAGATAGAAATTTCTTCAGAAAATATAGCTAGAGAGTGGGATAAGCTGAAGGTAGAGTTTAAAAATAGGGTAAATAAAAGGAGAGATACTAATAAGCAGTAACAAGAATTTGACTGACAAAAATAAAAGTATCACAGAACAGGGGAATCGCACAGAACAAGAGGCAAAACAGCAGACTGCTATAGAGAAAATAAGGGAGTTTCTGGATAATATGCACGAGATTAGAAAGATTGTTGTTAAGCAACCATTTTTTGATAACTCCAGAGCACAAAAGCTTTTAGCAAAGTGGCTCAGCAACAGATAGTAGAAAAGGTTGTTGCCAAGCTTAGGGATCCTACAACAAGGAAAATAACCAGAGTTCATGTAGAAGTATTAGATATATTTCTGCTTTATACAGACTTTCATAAAATTTCCGAGAAATGTGGAAAGAAAAAGTACAAATAGAAATGTTTATGGAATAATTAAATATGACAAGGTTAAAGGCAGATGAGGCTCAATTATTAACAGTTAAAATAGGAGGAGATGAGATAAAAGTGATATGTATAACCAGGCTACAGGAAAGACTCCAGGAATAAATGATATTTCTGTGGAAGTTTGGAAGCTATGGGGGAAAAGTGATAAAAGACCTGGAAAGTTGAAAGGAAGAGAAGCAACAACATTCTGGAAGAAAAGCTGTGGTGACTGTAATACCTAAAGATGGTAAAGACTCATCAGATCCAGGTTCATATAGGCCCATTTAAATCCAAAACCATGATTATGTTTTTTATGTCTATAATGGCTTAACAAATTGCAAATGTGATGCCTATATTTATAGATATGGATCTATGCAGTTTTATGGAGGGCAGGCAAGCATTTGTCAATAGCAATGATGATCCAGAGGGAAACAGAATGTAAGAAAGTACAATTGTTGTTGAGTCTTGGTGCAGAGAAAGCTGGGATTTTAGGAATAGGGCAATGGCCATATTTGCATTCCCTGACACAATAAGGTTCATTCGGATATAGGAGGGGTCAGAAGTGACAACTAAAGTGAGGGGTTCCTCTCTACGTTCTGTTTAAAAGAGAGGGACCAGACAAGGGTGTCTTCTTTTCAGTTTATTTGTGTTATATTTAGAACCATTTTCGAAGAAAATAAAGGACTCAAATTCAAGGGTATAAATGGTATGGTAATCAAAAATAAGTTGGCGTTATTTGCAGATGTTATTTTGTACCTGATGAAAACAGAATAACATGTTTAGTGTTGTGGAACATTCTGAGACAACTGCAAGTCTTTTCAGGATACAAAATTAATGAAGATAAAGCAAAGGCAATAGCCATCAACTATGTACCCACAAAAATTTGTTCAACAATACTCATTTATGGGGACATGATAAAATCAAGCACTTAGGAGTATGGGTTAAAAAGGAGTCTGTTATGGCAGCTAAATATATCTTGGAAAAGACTAAACAAAATATAATACAAAAACTGAGATATTGGAAGCTCTGTTTTATGGATATGGATAGCAAGTTACATGTAGTAAAATTTTTTTAATCCCTTTAGTTTTATACACAGGTCAGACATATTTTTATCAATCAGTGGAGAAGTTGTGGATAACAATTAGAGTTGAAGGAATTTGTCTAGGAGGGGAAGAGAGCAAGAGTCAAGTAGAATAAGTTGATCCTTCCAATAGAACAAGGTGGTTTGGGATTACCTGAAGAATTAAAAAAACGCACAAGAAAGGAGTCACTTGTTTTGGTTTTGGCATTTAGTGAAGATATCCGCAGGTACTTCTCATGGAAAGTAAAGTCAGAACAGATTGTTCATCTCATCATATCCCTCAGATTGCTTGCAATGGGTTCCCATAGAATGAGCCAAAGGGTATTTCTGAGGAAAGTCTAGCCTACATAGCTTGCTAGCAGTGTAACCTACATCAGGACTAAGTGTAGAAAATGGATGATTAAATACTGGTCTCATGTACTTGACAGTTTTGCAAATACTTCCCATCTTATGCCTTCACCTCTAGAACAAAAGTAGTTAAATTTTCAAAACTAACATAGAACATTATTTCAAGTTATGACTATGAAATCAACCCATGTTCTAATGTTTTTGTGTCATCAAAATAAAAGCACAATTGAAGTGTAGTTTTTTGTTTCTACATCTGTTGGCCAGCTAAGTGCACTCATCAGTATCCCCTTTTCAGGCACAATCTCAACCAACTGGCATCAGAGATTCCTATGTTATAAACAGGAAATAATAAATTGTGTTGTTCCAATGCACAATAATTCTAAACTAAATATGTACAGAGAAAGGAAAATCTTCATTGCTTTTTCAAAGCTGTCTCGCTATGTTAAACTCAACATAGCGAGACACGTTTTTAAAAGCAACGGAGATCTTCCTTTCTCCGTTGCTTCCACACACAGTTCTGATGTACTGTGTAACCATACGCATGCTCAGTACATCAGAACTGCCGCAGAATACTGGACAGCTGTGGAAGGGCAGCAAGGAGGCATTATACAATGCCATTATTTAAAGAATAGTAAGTGTTTTTTTTTCTTAAATAATGTCATTGTATAATAGCAATAACCCAGTTCTGGGTGTGGGTAATGCTGGATTTACCCAAGGTTGTCTTTGTTTGGCCACTCTGGCTTCGCCATCATGACCAAACTACACCAACCGTGGGTAAATCCAGCATTACCCACACCCAGGTGTGGGTTATTGCTTAAATAAGGTGGTAAGATTCTGTGCTTCTTGGAGGATGGAGTATAAATCTATAAAATAAGGTTAGATTAAAGGGGTGGTAGTGATGATAGTTGAGAAGCTTAATAGTCAATTTGTTTAGCTGGAAAGCTCTAATGTCTGCAGGGAACCACTTGTAGTTTTGACTGTTAGATGGTGATTTTCTAAGGATGGTGTTATGTGCATAACATGTCTAAAGTGTAAGATCTTGTTTTCTGTTCTTGGAAGTAGCTTTGAGTATTGGGGGAGAATTCAGTGATAAGCAGGAATGCATATTAGACTATGGGAAGTGGCACATTAATTAAAATAGCTTGCCTGGCTTCTTTTCTCAATAAGTTTGAGATTTTATATGAAATTGTGGCTTATGAGACAACCTTTTCTGCCTGGATTTAAAAAGTGGAAAATGTCAGGACCAGGATGTAGTGCAAGGTGTCCTGGCTGCCTGACATACTGTTGGCAGGAGTGCCTTTACCCAATTTCTCTACCCCGCAACCCTCCTCCATTACACCTCGTGAGTGGGACATGCAATGGGTACACTGTACTGAACTTCTCATTTCCACAAATGGCTGAAGTCAGCAAGTCACTCCACCTACCCTTAGGAAGCACTTCATAGTAGTTTCCCTGGCACATGCGAAATGTCAAACTCTGTGCACATGTTCCCTCCCCTCCCAGCATGGACATGTTTATCCTCACCTGCCAGTGCCTCAGACACACAAACTGCTAACTGAAGCCACGTCACCTGCATCAGAGTCAGGGCTTTATCCTTCTGTGCCACAGCAATTGTTAACTAGAATGATTTAGCGACTGTGGAGGTCCTGGAAGTAGAAACAGGTAGAGCAAAAAAAAAAAAAACGTCACTTATTGTAACAAATGAATTTGCTAATAACTATTGTAAATGAAGAAGCATCTCATAAGGAGGTGTTTTGAGCATTTGAAAGGAAGATCAAAAATGGTCAGGTTGCAAACAAGTAGAAATGTCTGAAATTTTACCAGAGATTTTCATCAAAATGCATTATAGTAATTCAATTCATGACTGAAACATGAAGCATGAATGCACGTCTCTGGTTAGGAGAAGGTTGTGATCCTACAGTTCTGAACAGCAAGAAAGAATATTTTTGATGATGAGGAGGATTCCCTTTAGAAGCTGCTGAAAGCAGTCTTTTTCAGAAACATTACGAATACAAGTGCTTTCCTGATCCAGGCTAAGAAGTACAATACTACCAACATATGCAGCTTGCAAGTATTTGTATTAGTAAAAGTATCTCTCATGTGCTTAGACTATAACTATTTTTTTTTTAAACCTTTATTGAATTATCACTTGTGAAACAGCCAAATTTACATTTTTACAAAAGCAATCAAACTACAAACATACTTTACATATATAGCTATATATCATATAACCTAACCAACATTACATAAATTATTCACTTCCTGCCAATTTTTTTTAAAAGAAACATCTTTATTAAACCATCACTTACGACATAAGCAATCATACATTTATATAAATGAAAACAAACCACAGCGACACAATCCTAGTTCCAAGCATTTTACATCACAAACCATAATGACACACTCCAGTTGCAATAATTATATATCGCTTATAATCTACCCAATCATTTTCAATCAGACATTACATAGCTCATTTAAGTCTTGCATTTGTTTAAACCTCATTCCTCCCCTGTATGTATTGTTCCCACAATTCCCATTTTTCCTATGTAGTTTTCTCCTACCTTTTCCTAGAGATGGCAATTGCAGTTGTGTTATCTCTGTTGCTATATTCACCATTTCTAATATAGTTGGTTTAGATTTTGATTTGCACTTTCTAGTAATTACTTTTTTTGGCAGCCACCGTAATTAAACACAACAAGGCCTTACCATATATGTAGGCAATTCAAGCTCAGAATAATCATCTGTCTTGTCACACCAATCTGCCCACCCAGCATCTCAGACAGTGCATCCCACAGGGAATCCTTAAAGTCTGCCAACTCACTGCACTCCCAGAAAATATGTTTCCAATTACCTCTCCTTCCCCACAACACCTCCAACATTTGCTGTCTACCTGAGGAAAAATTCTCTGGAATCAACTTGGGGTATAAAAATATCTATGTAAACATTTCCACGCAAAAATCCTAAATCTTCTAAATTTCGTTGTTAGACTACAAATATTAACCACATAGGGGGTGCAGTGCTCCCAACTTTCTGTAAATAGTGAAAATGCTGACTTAACATCTCATCTGCAGACTACTGAATGTAAAATATTAATATTAACATGGTAGACAAATGACATACCAGCAATAGATGCTATATCTCTGTCAATCAGTAGCAATGCTCTATCCAACATATAAACATCTACAGTTATAGTGTTTCTTCTTTTATTGCTATCATCAGCTTATGTTGTGTCAAAACTGTTAAGCACCCTGCTATTCATATAGTACTGTAAAATGTCCTGCATTTAATCTGTCATGTATTGTTTATTATTTATTATTTGACATTTGTTAATCGGGTTAGTCCATCTGAGCCAATGGCCCATTTTCAGTGGAGACCTGAGGAGAAAAGCTCCAGCATTACAATGAACAACAAAATAACACGATTAGGCAGAATACAAAAAGTGGAGAAAAGCTCCACATTACCAAAAAGTACAGTTGTGTACCTACCATAAATGTAGATGTTAGAGTGTATTCACTGTTGCAGTCATTACAATTGGGTTATCCTGCTGGCAGGCTACCCGCAGTCGGCCTGAATTCCAAAGTCTAGGTCCGGCGTCGGTTGCTGTCGCCTCCTCCCTGACGTCAGTGCGCCAGGGGTATAAAAGATGCAGCCGATGCCATTTTCTTCAGTTTTTCTTGCCCTAGATGTCAGGTGCTCCCAAAAGGGTAGGCTAAAAATATGTCAATAAAGCATGCATGCAATAAGTAACAAGTTTCCTTCATCTACAAGCAAATACACCACATAGGTTGTATAGAATAGAGAAGTACAGATAAGGTCCAGCAAAGATAAGGAGGATGGTGGGTGGGTAACCTGGACTGCAACAGTGAATACACTCGAACATCTACATTTATGGTAGGTACACAACTGTACTATGTTCATCGTGTTTCACTGTTGCAGTCATTACAATTGGGTTAAATCCCAAAGCTAAGGTTGTGAGGCTGGAACTAAATAGAATTAGGAGCAGCTATGAGGCCCTGCAGTACAGCAGTGGCAAAGCCTGCCCTGGATTTGGAGTAAAGTGGTAAGTGGTAGTGCTTTGTAAAAGTATGCACTGAACTCCAGGTTGCAGCCTCTAAAATGTCTTTGGTTGGCACTCCTCTGAGGAAGGCTGCTGAAGTGGATGCTGCTCTGGTTGAATGTGGCCTAATGCCCTTAGGCACTGATTTGCCATGTTGAGAATAGCATAGATGAATGCAGTGATCTATCCATTTTTAAATAGTCTGCTTTGAGATAGCCTTTCCTTGTGATCCTGCAGCATATGCTACCAGTAATTGCTCAGTCTTTCTGAAAGCTTTGGTTCTGTCCAAGTAAAAGAACAGCTGTCTGTGTATGTCCAAAGAATGCAGAAGTTTCTCACCCTTATTCTGTGGGTTTGGATAAAAGGTAGGCAAGTGAATAGTTTGGTTGAGGGCCACACTGGACACTACCTTAGGCATAAAAGTGGGGTTTGTCCTTAGAGAAACCCTATCTGGATGGAAAATAATAAAAGGTTCCACAGCCATGAGTGCCTGTAGCTCTGAGACTCGTCTTGCAGAGGTTATTGCTAGGAGCAGAGCTGTTTCTCATGATAAAATATTTATATCAGCTGTAGCGGCTGGCTCAACAGGAGGCAGAGTGAGTTTTTTCAAGACATAATTGAGGTCCCATGTAGGTATTGGTGATCTCTTTGGAGGCCGTAAGTTTTTGGCTCCTCTGAGGTACTGCCTTAATAAAGGATGAGAAAAAATAGGTGGATCTGTATTGTAATGATCTGAAAAAGCAGAGGCATGAATATTAATTGATGAAAAGGATAAGCCATTGTCCAGCATCTCAGTTAAGTATTGCAAAATCTGAGGGATATTTGGAACAATCATGTCAATTCCTTGTGCCTGGTTCCAAGCACAGAATCTCTTCCATTTTTCTGCATAAGATTTTCTGGTACTGGGCCTCCTGGCCTCCAAGATAACATCCATAACCGCTTTAGAGAGAGATGTGTTTTGAAAAGCTACATTATCCGCCATGCTGCCAGATTTAAGGTCTTGAGTTGGCTGTGCAGGATCTGATTGTCTTGTTGGGTCAGTAAGTGAGGAATTTGAAGTAATGTCCATGCTGGGCATTGAGTCAAGTTCCTTAGGATTGGGTACCAGTGCTGGCGGGGCCAGTCGGGGGCAATCAGTATCATTTTTGGATTCTCTTGTCTGACCTTTAGGAGTACCTTGGGAAGGAGAGGCAGTGGGGGAAAGGCATATACTGTTAGGTTTTTCCAGCTGAAAGATAGAGCATCCACTTTCCATGCTTGCTTGTGATGTCCTTGTGCAGAATCTCTGTAGTTGGCAGTTGTGAGGGGAGGCAAATAGATCTATGTTCGGGCATCCCCAATTCCTTGCTGTCATGTTGAAGACTTGTGGATCCAATTTCCACTTGTGGGGATCCATGAGGTTTCTGCTTAGTTCGTCTGCCAGAGTATTTATCATTCCTGGCAGGAATTGTGCTTGCAGATATACTTGTTAAATCAATGCTGTGTCCCACAAAGTCATGGCTAGTCTGCAAAGGGGGTAGGAATGTGTGCCTCCCTGCTTGTTTATGTACCACATGACTGTAGCATTGTCCGTCTTTATCACTAGTTGTCCTGGATAAAGTAGATACTTGAAGGCTGTCAGGGCATTTTGAACAGCTATCATCTCTTTTTGATTGATATGTAGATGCATTTGGATTGCGGACCATGAGCCCTGAATACATCTTCCTGCCATGTGGGCCCCCCAGGCATAATCTGATGCATCTGTTGTCAATGTTTGCCTGGCTGGGGGTATGGTGAATGGCTGCCCCTTGTTGCGGTGACAGGCCTTTGCCCACCTTGGAAACTCCTGTTGTAGGCAGGGAATGAGTGTAATTATTGTTTCCAGGCTGTGGCAATGTTGAGTCCAAACACTTTTTAGATACCATTGTAGTTTCCTCATATGCAGTCTTGCATATGGAATTAGCAGAATGCAGGATGCCATGAAGCCCAAAGCCTGCAGAATTTTTCTTGCAGTTAATTGGGTGTTTGTTGCCAACATTTTGAAATAAGTAGTCAGTTGCCTTTGTTTGTCTGGCGTGAGATACGCCATCTGGGCAGTTGTATTTAAGCTTGCACCCAGGAATATTATCTCATGAGAGGGTACAAGTTTTGATTTCTTTTTGTTTACTGTGTACCCTAGGCACGTTAATAATCATTTTACAAATGCCAGATGCTGTAGTAGTATGTCCTTGTTCTCTGCTTGAATAAAGCAGTCGTCCAAGTAAGGATATATTTGTATTCCTCTTTGTCTGCAAAATGCAATTACTGGTGCCAGGCATTTTGTGAAGACCCTGGGCGCAGTAGATAAGCCAAAAGGCTGTGCAGAGAATTGGTAGTGCATTGAGCCAGCTATGAATCTGAGGTATCTTCTGCATGATTGTCCGATTAGGACATGCAGGTATGCCTCATTTAGGTCTAAAGTTACAAGCCAATCCTTCTTGCCCAGCATGGGCAGAAGCTGCTGCAAAGTCAACATTTTGCATTTTGGAATATCCAGGTATGTGTTTAGAATAGATAGGTCCAGTACTGGCCTCCAGGCTTTGTCCTTTCTGGGCACCAAGAAAAGTCTTGAGTAAAATCCTTGTCCCTGCTTTTGCTGTGGTACTTGCTGAATGGCCCCCATGTCCATGAGGGATGAAACTTGCTTTTGTGCCTCTGCCCATTGATTTTTTGGCAGGTCTGGCATACCATTTGCACTTGGCATGGTGTGAAAGTGGAACCTGTAACCTTGTGACACTATGTTCAAGACCCATTTGTCCTGGGTGATAGGGTGCCAGTTTTGAGAAAAAAGTGCTAGTTTTCCCCCTAAAGGAGCTGCCAGTAGATAAGTGCTTGGCGCTGGCAGGGGGAAGTCATTGGGACTGCTTTCTGTATGGCTGTGACTTGTCTTCACCGCTTTTGGAGGTAGAAGCACCCCATTGTTTAGACCTGTATGAGCCTTGGGGCTGGGATCTGCCTCTAGGGCATCTGTATCTGCCTCTTTGTGGCCTGTCTGACACTGGAAAGGACCAATTCTTTGTAGGCCAGTGTCTGCTAAATCTTGGAGGCTGTACGTGTAAGAAATCCTTGACTGTCTGCATAGATTTTGCTTTCTCCTCCATTTTCTTCAACACCTCTTCTGCTTTAACACCAAACAAGGTATCATGCTGTAATGGAGCATCTAATAATTTTGCTTTAACATGATCAGGTAGATTCTGTTCCTTTAACCAAGCATGCCTCCTAATGACAGAACCCATAACAGCGGCTCTGCAGGAGTCCTCCAAGGAATCAAAAACCACATTGTAAAGTACGCTTTCGAACTTTTTCAGCTGCATGCAATAAATCCTGCATTTCTTTATTTTCTGCACATTCAGAATTTGACATAATTTTCTGTTTAAGCAGTAACATTATGTATTGCTGATATTTAAGCATATGAAACTAACAATTTAAAGCCCTTATAGCCAAGGTAGCAGAAGTGTAAATCTTTTCTCCCCATCTGTCCAGTGCCCTGGAATCTCTGTCAGAAGGGGTAGGGTTTTTTGCAGTGGAAGCCTTGACGACCCCCCCCCCCCCCGGGACCCTGAGAGATAGTTTCTGGGTGAGCAGCAGGATTTTTAAAAATAAATTTGTGGCAGTCTGGAACCCTGTAGTATCTGTCTGGCTTAACAGGAGCTGGATGTAAGGAGTCAGGAGTTAGACTGGACTCTAAAAATACATCATCTACAATGTCTAGCACAGGTGGAATAGCAAGGGGCCTGTGCTGAGGCAGTAAAAGAAAGTCTCTGAGCCTTTTCTTAGATTCTGATTAATCTTGGCTCTCCCAGTGGAAATGTTCCCTCATGGTATGCAGTGTTTCCCCAAAAGAATAATCCTCAGGTGGAGAAGCTGAGGGGATAGATTCTTCAGCATCAGAATCCTCATAAGGAGGAAGAGAGTATTGCTGATCAGAAGAGGAATCAGATGAAATAGAATATGAATCTTCAGATCAGGTTTCCATCTCTTGCCTAGGCCTCTTGTCAGGAGGGGGATGAGAACCCCTGATCAAAGTAATCAGGTCTTCGGCCATTTTGAGCATCTGTTTTTTAGGCATGGAGACCTGTCCATGGGGCTGTTGTACTTGTTTCTTTCTCTTTAAAGCTGCTTTAGTCTTTGCCTTTGAAGCTGAAGTCATTTTAACATATAATTGTGTAGGCCTGAAAACGCCCTCAGAAGCTGATGCCTGCTCAGCGGCTCCGGACCCATCTGAGGGAATGGTTTCCGAAGGTCCAATACCTTGAGTTTCTGTAGGCCTGGTTGACTCCACGTGGGAGTCGGTATCAGCCTGCGGCTCTAAAGTAGCGGTCGTCAGGGGCAAAAGCGACTGGCCTAGAAGAAGCCTTGTCATCGGTTTTGGACTTCGGATGCCTGTCCTTTGCCTTTTCTTTGCGTTTTTTGTAAACTCCAGTAGTCGGCTGTTCCGAAGGCATTATATAATTAAATCATCTGCCAAAGTAATGAAATGCAAAATCGTACCGACGCTTAATAGTGCATTGGTTAAATCTAGCACAAAACCCACAGCTAGCAGTGTCGTGGTGAGGGCCTAGGCACAGAATACAGTAAGAATGAAAATCCTTATGAGGTATTTGCTTCCCACAAGAAATACAATTAACTTTTTCTGACATCGGTCTGGAGCAAGAAAAAAGTTTCCCCAATGGGGTACTTAGCTTTAAATGAAGACTTCGGATCTGAAATTCGAACTTGAAAATCTCAGGAGTCGGCCAACCGGCACTTGCGAACTGCTTTTGCTTTGGGCACCACGCGGCAAGAAAGACTGAAGAAAATGGCATCGGCTGCATCTTTTATACCCCTGGCGCACTGACGTCAGGGAGGAGGCGACAGCAACTGACGCCGGACCTAGACTTTGGAATTCAGGCCAACTGCGGGTAGCCTGCCAGCAGGATAGCCCAACTGTAATGACTGCAACAGTGAAACACGATGAACATCAAAAAGTTACAAACTAGGTAAAAATAAAGAAACTAAGACAGGAGGTGCAAAAATAATGAGAAAAGCTCCACATTACCAAAACAAAAAGTACCACACTAGGCAATAATACAGAAACGAAGGGCAAATATTTGACATTAAAAAGGCTACAAAAGTATAAATAATAGGTGAAAGTGGTAAAAATAAAGCTCACCACCACAAAAGGAAAGAAGCCAGTGATTACCTTTATATTTTATTAAAATTATAGTCCAGTCCATTAGTAGATCCACACTGTAGTCCCACAAAATAGGTAAAATAAGCACACACTGGATCCAATAAAATCTGGTTGGCAGCAAATACAAAGCATAAAACGCAGACTCCTCTAGTGCCTCGGCTCTTCAGCCTTTACTGAGTATCCTTGTGTGGTGGTGAGCTGTTCTGTTTCCAGTTCTTGGTGAAGTATAGTAACAATAAATATTCATCTTTCCCTGGCATCATATACTTGGAACTGAAGTTCATCAACAGATTTGTTACCATGTTCAAAGTTATAGAAGAGATATGGAATGCAAGAGGGAGTGGGCATAGAAATCTAAGGAGGATTTTGGCAGGGGCAGGACCTTGATTTGAGAAAGTAAAGCTTAACTTCAGTTTTGAAGTAGCTGGAACTAGTCCTACTGTGAAGGTTAGGTGGGAGCCTATTCCGAGCAAGGGACACAGAGTTCTTGTACAGGAGTTTACCTATAATTTTGTTTGGTTAGTAGATGTCCAGAAGTTGCTGTTCTCAGCTATGAAGAGAACGAGCAGGGATGTAAGGGGATACTATGATGGAGAGAGATGGGTGGGCTTGGGGTTTGTTAAGTAAGGAGTGTGTGAGCTGCAATTGGGAAAGTAGTAAGGGCTGAGGGAATTCCAGCCACTGTAGCTGTTTCAGGACAAGGCAGTGATTTGTGAGGTAAGTTACAAGGGAATCTGGCTATGCTGTTGTAGGTTTGCTCAAGTTTGGAGAGAAGGGTTGACTGGAGATGGGTAAAAATAGGGGAGGCACAGGGGAGACATGGAAGGAGGAGGGCTTGGGCAAGGGGGGCCTGGAGTTAGGAGTGAGGAATTTATTTTTATTTCTGTATAGAAGACCAAGTTTCTGATTAGTTTTTTTTGATACAGTGTTAAATACGGCTGTTGAATTTCAGCTGGTCATCAATTATAGTACCAAGCAATTTAGTGTGTGGTTTTGCTTTGATGAGAGTGTTGTCTAGAGAAGAGATGGTAAAGGAGGATTTATGGTGGGAGAGAGATTTGGGAAGAAATAGTAGGAGCTTAGTCTTTTGGGGGTTAAGTATGAGTTGGTATTCTGTGAGCCATCTTTCCACGGATGAGAAAGTTTTGGGTGATGGAAAGAAGTTTGGATATGTTGTCAGCACAAGAGATGAGAGTAGATTTATTGGCGTATTGTATAAGGGAGGTGATGGTGCAGAAGATGGAAAGATGATTGGGTTTACTATTAAAATCTCAACTTCGGAATGTACACCTATGAATTATTCGAACTATGGATGTTTGAATAGTTCATATGAGTACATTCCAAATGTTTGAATGTTATATTTGCAAATGTCCTGTGCATTCACAAATGTAAACATTCAAAGGGATGTACAGAGATCGCAGTACAGTGCAGTTAGGGAAATACATCCTTTTCCACACTGTAGTGCAATCTCGGAGATGGAATATATAGGTGGGGGCTTGCCACCCTGCAAAAACATGATGTTAGTTGTAGGACATGATGATAGTTGTAGGACTTTGGAATTTACAGCAAGGGTTTCATTATCATTAATTGCCGTCAAATGTCAAATTTGACATTTTCAGCAATTACTGCAGATTTACGACTAAGTGAACAGTCATAAATCTGCAGATTTTACATTAATCATCGACATTTAGGTATTAAATTTATTTTGACTTTAGAGATTTTAATAGTAAACCAATGATTGGAGAAGATGTTGAAAAGGAGGGGGCCAAGAACTGAACCTTGAGGGATAGGTTCATAGGTTGGTACTAGGCTATCGGCCCTAGGGCCTATGCAAGCCTAGCCATAACAATTCCCTGGATATTTCTCCCCAAAATATTTACATCTCCAGACCCCTGTCTAGCAGGGTGACTGACATGATCCCCGGGGTGAATTTCCTATCTCCCATCCAATCATCAAGGTTCCTTTTGAAGAGGGCCAAAGAGGCGCTCTGCTTGATATGTATGGGCAGTCTATTCCAGAGTATGGGGAGTCTCAGGGTCAGGAACCTATCCCTCCAGCATGTTTTGTTCATTGTGATGACAAGGTTTAGATCCCTGGAGCGTGTGGCTCTGAGGGATTGGGATTTCTTTAAGTGGAGCATGTCCAATATCTCAGGGTTTGACATGGCCTTGTATGTTAAGCAGAGATCGCCTCTGAGTAGACGATATGTCACAGAGTATAGCTGGAGTTTTTTTAGATGGTCAGTATATGGCATCTGCTTTAGGCCTGTGATTCTTTTAGTGAGGTATTTCTGTGGCCTTTCAAGCTGTTGCAGATGTCTTGTGAGATACATACCAAACGGGGCATTATACTCTATAATGGGTCTAATGAGGGATGAGTACAGTGGGACAATGACCTCCTTTTTTCTGGATGAAAAGCCCTTAGTGATGAGGTGTGCCACATAGGATTTCCTGACTGTTGTGGCAATGTGATTATCGAAAGTGAGACCACTGTCCACCTGTGTCCCTAAGTCTCTCATCACACTTTCGATGTTTAGTGTCCTGCCACCTATGTGATAATTCATGGGTACATGTTTTTTTCCAAAGGGGATAACTATACATTTCTTGGCATTAAGCTTGAGCCCATGGCTCTGGCACTAGGCATCTGTTTCTGTAAGGCCCTTTTGTAGAATATCCACATCATTTGGGGATTCAATAATGGCTCCCAGTTTGCAGTCATCTGCAAACTTTGTTAGCCAGAGTCCCTTAGTGTTGGCCTGTACTTCAGAGAAATAGATGCCAAACAAGAGTGGTCCCAGAACTGAACCCTGAGGTACTCCACTTGTCACTTGTCTGGAGCTGGATTTGGAGTCGGCTACTTTTACTGTCTGGGTTCTGTCAGTAAGCCAGTTAGCAACCCATCGAGTGACGTAGGGATTTATGCCCAGCTTAGTAAGTTTATCTATGATTCCAGAGTGGGGGATGGTGTCAAAGGCCTTGGCGAGGTCCAGATAGGCTGTGTGGACTGCCTTACCCTCGTCCACAGCTCTGGAGACCGATTCAAAGAAGTCAATCAGATTCAGGAGACAAGATCAGCCCTTCACAAACCCAAACTGGGTGGGGTCTAGTGTTTGAAGGTTGCCAATGTCTTTGTTTATAAGTTCCATGATAATGCGTTCCATGCCCTTGCAAATCAGGCTTGTCAGACTGATGGGACGGTAGTTCCTGGGATCCAAGGTGGATCCTCACTTGTGGAGCGGGATAACTGTAGCTGTGTGCCACTCAGTGGGCACGAAGCCTGAGGTGAGGCTATGATTAAACATCACACTTTGGTGAGGTGCCAGTTCATTTTGTAGTTCATGTAGTACACAGCCTGGGATGTCATCTGGTCCCATCGATGCTGTATTCTTAGCTTTGGAGAGTGCGGTTTCTACCTGTGTGGCCATGATTTTCAGAATTTGGCAGTCTTTTGGTATTGAGATGGGCCCTTTAGGGGGTGAGAGTGGGGTGAAGTTGGCACTAAATCGATCTGCCAGAATATTGGCAATATCCTTGGGATTAGTATATTTAATGCCATTCTGTTGTAACTCAGAGCAGATCTGAGCATTGCCATTTAGATTCTTGACATAACTATAGAATGCCTTGTGGTTGTCTTTGGAATCTTTGGCAATTTTATTTTCGTAACTAGCTTTTGAGGATTTTATGAGGGATCTCAGCTTCTTACTGAGGCTGGTGAGGGAGTTTTTTGCATCCTGAGATTTTCCTCTTTTTTGCAACAGTTTCTTCCTTCTGTTGTATAGTTTGTTTATAGCAGGGGACCACCAGATTGGCTTCCTTTTTTTGGAGAAGAGCATCCTGGTTCTATTTGGGATGGCATGATTCATGCACGAGTGGATGTGCTTGTACAGTGCCTTAGTGTAGGATTCTGCAGTTGAACTTCCAGATCCCGTCTGCGTCGATGTTGTGAAGTTTGTCACTTCTGACTTCAGTAGCTTGAAGTTGGCTTTGGAGAAGTTTTTTAAGGAGGTTTCCTTACTGGGGGGTGGGGGTGGGATGTGGATGTCAAGGGTGATTTGCTTATGGTCAGAACTGACCAATGAGGGGGTGACCACTGGTGTGGAGCATCTATCTCCCATGCTGGTAATGACCAGGTCTAGGATATTGGAGCCCCTGGCGGGACAATGGATTAGTTGATCCAGGGCGTTGGAATTTATGAAGTCCAAGAACCGTTGGGAAAAGGAGTTGGTACCTGAGTAGTTTTCCCAATTAATGGCAGGGTAGTTGAAATCATCCAGTATTAGGGTGTTTGGTTGTATCTTAATATCTTCCAGTATGTTTAAAAAGGTGTAGTGAGAATCTTGGAGCATGGATGGGGATCTGTAGCAAGCTACAATTTGGATTGCAGTCTTACCTAGTGTTAGTTGCACCTGGAGAATTTCAGATGCATTGTGTTGGGCAACTAGCCTGGAGGTGTGAATATCCTTGGTGAATATGGACACTCCTCCACATTTAGTGTTTCGGTCCTGGTTTTGTGGCCGAAAAGTGTGGTAAGAATTGTAGCCTGGTATTGCAGGGGTGCTTTCTGGAGCCTTGAACCAGGTCTCAGTTACTGCACAGATATCAATGTTCTCCATTTTTAGGAGTGCCTCGAGAGAGTGCATTTTGAGGTTTTGACTTCTAGCATTGAGTAGCATTACCTTCAGATTTTGCCTGCTTCTATTTGTTACTGTGGTGGTTTTATCCTTTGAACCTTGCCTAAAAAAGGCACTATAGGGGTGGCAAGAGCTTTAGCCAGTAACCGGAATCCCAGGGGTGACAGGTGCAGACTATCTCTGGCAAAGCATCGTGGTTTGTCGATCATGTCTTCCCAGACAGACAAATACTGGATCCCCTTTGAATGACACCAGAAGCTTAGCCAATTGTTGAAGTCAATCATTTTGTCCTTATACTGTGGTAGCATTCTTGGCGAAGGCAGGATGCTACTCAGGACTAGGGTCATACCTGCCTGGGTCACATGATCCAAGAGCTCTTCCATATCTCTTTTCATGTAGTCCAGGGAGGTACATCTCAAGTCATTCACTCCAGCATGGACAATGACAGAGTCATATTTGTACTTGTTTTGGAGTGACTTGAGTGCATGCGTTATGTGGCGGATCCTGGCACCCGACAGGCAGCTAACTGTAATTTTCTCCTTGTTCAGTCTGGTGAGTGGGACATCAGTGTGCCTAGAGTCACTTATGACTAAAGTGTTGGGTACATTGTCTTGCCTTAGGGGCTGTTGTTGGGTGGCATACTGGTGTTGTGAGCTATGTGTCACTTTGGTTGTGACTGGTGTTTGTTTGCATTTCGGCTTTGGAGGTCCTTGTTGCTTGGGCAGGTTAATGTCACCGGAAGCTGACCCTTGGACATGCCTGTTTAGCTGCTTTTATGTAAAGTTTAAGAGCTGTTTTTCCCTTACCTTTGCAAGGTACTTTGCAATTATAGGCTGTTTAGTGCCTATGATTAATTTCTCCTTATTGACAAGGAGAGCTGAGTGCTTGTATCTGTTTCAGGCTTCCTAGTGCTTTCCAGCAGGTTCTAGAGTAAGTGCTAGTCACAGCGGTTCAGATTTCAGTGCTACTACTGAGAAACCAGCTAGTTTTAAGGGAAAATTTGAAGAGCAGACTTTCTGGCACCTGGAATAGTTTAACTGTAGCCTCGCAGTGCTGCACGATGTGAAAAATATGCAAACACATGCGTTTTAAGCCAGAAAGTTGAAAGGGATAGAAATCAGCCCAAAAGGCTAATCAAATTACAATTTCAGAGCTGGAAACCACTCCTCTAGCGTTAGATAGGCAGTACAATGCTCACCAGTCCCACTGGTAAGCAGTAGGACTTCCCTCTACCACAGCAAGGTCTGGATAGCTCTGAGCACAGAAAATAAAGTCCTGAGACAAGCAAAGATTGGGATATGTACTGGCTAGAAAAGGTGGGAAACGAGCAAACAAGATAGTTTTTTTTTGTTGTTGAAACAGGCTAAACAATGCAATAATACAGTAAATAAACACAGAAAAGGCCAACACACTTGAGTGTGTAGTCCTAGACAGTAAATGCAATTAAAACTCTACAAAATTAGCAATTTAAAACTTTTTTAAATGAAGCAAGGCAAGTGCACAACTGAAAAACGATTTAAGAGGAAGTAACACAGCAGAATAAGTAGCTAGTCTACATATACAGAGAATTCTATATATATAGAAAAGCAGCTAAAACACACAAAAACTTCGGATGCAGTGAAACCTAGAGCACTTGAGTTGTAGCAATATTAAGGCAATTACAGTTAAAATAAATGCTCTGAAATATACTCTACATTTCCAAAATGTTTGAGAAGCACAGTCAGGACACAAGGAGATTCAGGCAAAAAAAAAATGTTTTTTTTTTTTTGGATGCCAGTTTGGGTAGGTAGGAAAGGGGAGCGGGTAGATTTTCATCTGACAGACTGGAGCCTGTTTGAGAGGTAGCCTGAAAACCAGAGAATGGTGGAGGAGGAGAGGTTGAGATTAGCAAGTCTGGTGAGTAGCTTGGAATGGGAGACCTTATCGAAAGCTTTAGAGAGGTCAAGAAAAAGTCAAGATATCAGGAGATTTTTTTTGTTCCTAGCTTCAGCAATAGTGTGAGTGAAGGAAATGAGGGCTGTGGATGTGCCATATCTGGCCTAAAGCCATGCTGAGTGGGGATCAGAAGATTTTCATTGATTAGGTAGTTTAGAAGCTGGTTATAAATGCATTTTTCCAGGATTATGGATAGTGGAGATAGAATGGCTATGGGTCTATGGGTCTATAGTTGGCTGGATCAGTGGAGTTACCTCCCTTTGTGTAGTGGAATGATGTAGAAAGATTTCCAGATGTCTGGGATAGTGGATTCTTCGACAGATTGGTTTATTAGGATAGAGACAGTATAGGCTATAGAAAGAGCTGTGAGTTTAAGAGAGGGGAGGTTATCTGTAGAGGAAGAGTGAGGTTTTAATTTTAGTAGAAGAGACCTGATGTAAGCTGTGGAGACAGGATTAAGAGAGAAAACATTGGTGTTACCTGTATTGTGTGTGGTGTGAGAGAGGTTGTGGGTTTGTAAGGGTTGGATACATTGTTGAATTGATTCGGTGAAGTGGGTATTGAGTAAGGTGGCAGTTTCTATGGGAAAATTATTTGGGTGGTGGGTTCACCAGAATGCAAAATTTTATTGATGGTATACCAGAATTTTTTAGGATTAGACTTTTGGGAGAAATGGGGCTTATAACATATTTTCTTCTTGCCTTTTTTTATTTGTTTTTTGATAGATTACGTAGTTCTTTGTATTTTTGTAAGAATGTTGCAGATTTAGTTTGTAGCCAATGTTGCCAGTACTCGTTCCTTTCTTTCATGAGAGAGAGGGTGTCTTTGGTGAACCAAAGAGAGTAATCTGCTTTGATTCCCACCTTTCTCACAGGAGCTAAAGAGTCAAGAATATTCAGAAATGTACGATTATAATGAAGAATGACATCATTGAGAGGGGGGTTCTTCAGGAAGATCCAGTTAATGGAAGTGAGTTGGTTGTTAAAAGTTTCAGAGTTGAAGGAAGAAAGGTTGCGTCTGTAATGGTGGGATTTAGGGATGTGAAGGGAGTATCACTGGATCTGAGTTGGGAGGTAGTCACTCAGGGAATCGGGTTAGATACTAGGGTTATGACACAGGGTGGGGTCAGAGGTAAGAATCCAGTCCAAGGTGGAATGGTTGGTATTGTTAGTATGAAGCAGGTAGGTGTTGTGATAAGTTGATGGAATCCATGGAGGTTGAAATGTAGGGAAGAGGAGGTAGGGGATAGTTTTTGCCAGTTGATATTAATTTCACCTAGTAGTAAGGTCTCGTAAGGGATATTCAGAGAGATCCAGGCTAGGATAGAGTCGAGGATAAGAACGTTATTCACAGGTGGGATACAGATAGATGCAATGGCAAATTTCTTTTGGGGGTTGAGGTGACAGTTTAGAAGTAGTAGTTCTGCAGGTTGAAAGTTGGGCTGAGATATGGGCAGAGGGGATAGATTACTGGAACCCTGTTAGGTTGTACTACGTCATACTTATGTACATTTTCTAAAAGTATACCCTGCTTGTTTTTTAAACCGAAAATTGTGATTTGCAATAGAGATCAGTTTCTAATTATGTCTTATTTTCTTTGTCCTGCAGGCTTTAGGTTTGGCTCAAAATAGTCCAAGGACTGCTGCAGTCAAAAATATCAAAATAAAATTATAGTTCTTTCTGCAATGGAGAAAAGTCAGACACAAAACAAGGATAGTTTCTCCTGTATCTCAGATACAAACTCTGTTGGAATAAATACATGCAACAGTCCTGAAATGTAACTAATAGCTCATAGGTCAGTACTTAGGCTAATTGCCTTTGCAGGTCATTTTAAGCCCAGGCATTTATCTCCTGTGAGAATCAAACCCTGAAACTTGTGTCTATAAGGTAAACAATTTAGCCATTATTCTATCCTCCTAACCATTAACAGTATGCCTAATGACTGTCACTTTGGTATTATTTTAAAGATACCCACTACCATATGTTTGTGCCGAAGTCACCCGACAAAAAAAACAATCCCAAAAGAATGAGCCACCTGTCTGAAACCACTAACCACACAAAAATATCAAGGGAAAAAAATGTAAGAGTTCAAATGTTGCTGTACGACTTGCATTGTTACAGTTGTGTCAGCCAAAAGGAAATGCAGAATAACAATAACATCAGGAAGAGTGGGCCAGGGAGATCTGTCAATCAGATATTCAGCACTTGTAGAGTAGCAGTTTGTGTGGGTTTGAGAGATATTGGCTCTCATAATGCAAGGGTGGAGCAAATTACAAAATGTAATACTATATATAGAAATATATTAATAGCAGTGCAGAGAAGATAGGTGCCTTAATTTTAGAGGTCAAGCTTTTTGACTAGACATCATGTACTACCCAGTCAGGAAGCACTAACTATGCAAGACTGAGCAATTCAAATGTGTAAGTACATTATGTAGCAGGTTGTTGGGGCTGCTTTAAGTATAGAATTAGGCTGGGGTGGCAACTATATCAATGAAAACAGGAGAAGGATTTAAAATAAAATACAATGTACATTAATGTCTTACCAAATCATTTTCTTTGTTTCAGGAATGCTGGTAGAGTGGGTATTCACCAGTACTGATATTAAACATAGGGTAGCTCCGATATCAGTATTTGTGTCACTTATTTTAGGTTTATGCTTGGGTCACACAGCAAGAGAACAGCAAAGGTTGCATAAAATGAGAAACAGAATGGTCACCTTGTGTTGGTACTGAATACCACTGGGCTCGGAATCTGATAATGTTGAACGTTAAGAATTTATACACTGAAGGGACACACACACCAACATGTTATTTCATATACAGAGTTACAGAACGGGAGCACCAAATGCTGTATTCTGTTCATTCTGTTTTAAGCAATAATTTACACAGATTAATCAGACTGCTGCAAGCATACTCAAAGTTAGCCAAGCTGCAATATTCAGACATGACAAGGATACAAAAGTAGTATAAATGTCCATTGGCATGACTCAATCTTTCAAAACAGAGCTAGGAGACCAAACCAGCACTTGAAAGGCAATGTCTGTTAGGGCATGTGGTCAGAGTAATAGATAATTCTGCAGTAGCCTGGTACAGGCATACTTCTCAATTCCAGATTTCCAGATCAGTGCAATACACTCCAGTTGCCTATGGCAACAATGCCTAAAAATAAAGGATGCAAGAGAACATTGCTCTGAGAGATAGAGACAGTGCAAATGTTTCATATTGCAGAGAAAAGTACATGAAAACAGTTTTGCAAATAAGAGCATGTGAATAGCAGTGTGTGAGTGAGTGAATTCTCCTACTAGAGGATATGTGCTATGAATAAAATGTGTCTCGCGTGTCTGTGCCTGAGTGTGTAGTATGTGTTTAAGCGCAAGCGTATTATGTGACAGTTAACCATTTGTTTTTCCTTTATGTTCATCTTCCACTATCAACGTGTCCATGTAAATTTACTGTAACTTCCTGAAAGCTACTCTAATCCAAATGGTTTTGAAAAATAGACTGGACTCTTAGGCAAAGATTGTATTACTGCAAACCTGTTCACTCTATAGTCAGATTTTATAAATTATTCGCATGTCCAAACTGGCAACAGTTTAATACTTTCATATCACTAGGCAAGAATTTAAAAAACAATCATTTAATAAGGAAATACTGCCATTTATGACTAGACTGTTTTTCTAATTAGCGGATTTTTTTTTTTTGCTCCTGCAGCTGACCATCAGTGCAGCCATTACCTCTTCTCAGTTGCTGAGTTTACCTTCCCTTCTTTGCTTCCCTGGACTTTCTCCAATAACTTCAGGGTCAGCAAGTATAGAAAGGTGTTTTGGGACCCTGTCATACTGCTGTCAGGACTGTCTGCCTAATTTCTCCATCCTGTACCCCCCATTACATCTCATGAATTGGACATGCAATGGGTAGACTGCACTGAACCCCCTCTCACTTCCATAGATGTCAGAGGTCAACCCTCAAGGAGCACTTCATAATGGTTTCCCTGGCATATGTCAAATGTATCACGGCCTCTGTATGTGTTCCCTCCCCTTCCATCATGGTCATATCTATCCTCACCTGCCAGTGTCTCAGATACCTGAACTGCTAAATGAGCCCATGTCACCCGCATCACAGTCAGGTCTTTATCCTTCTGTGCCAGAGAGATAGCTGACTAGACTGATTTAGCTATTACAAGTGTTTATATAGGTGTTTAAGTATGAATACAAATATTAATCTTCTTTTCACAGGGTTGGTCCCACTATGCTGTGACCCATTTAGAGAGAAAACCAAATAAGAAAAAAAGTGACCAAACACCTTAAAATCAATAATGAAAAAAAACATAATAATCAATCCAAACACCATATTAACAGAACATTACATAAGGAGGAGTGCCTGGATGCAAAAAAAAAAAAATTATATATATATATATATATATATATATATATATATATATATATATATATATATATACACACACACACACACACACACACACACACATATATATATGTATATTTACACACACACACACACACACACACACTACTAAAAACACCTTTGGAGTTGCATGTAACAATGTGCCACAACCAATGCTTAAGCATGCATTTTCCATACAGCTGCTGACAGCTCTGTACTCTAACATGCCTCTTCTCCTTCGTCCACCTTTTTCCAGTTAGTTCCCTACATATTACATCAAGTGCCTGCTCGCCTCCTCCCCCATAAGAATATACATTTTTTACTCCCATCCTCATCTCTTTATCATCCCTCACCTCTAACAATTCACTTAACTCTAACCTGTTTTTCCATCCAGTGTATCACAAAGTAAATACTCCTATTCCTAAGACCCTTGCAATTCAGCTTTTCAATTCCACTTCACCTTCTTTCAAACCCAACATCTTTGGCCTTCCACAAACGACATATTCTGAAACAGACTTGAGCAGTGGTACATGTGTTAAGTCCTGTGGTCTCTACTCTGTTCTCAATAACACCAGCTTGGGGGAGGGGGTATGAGCTGTTGTCTGACATTGACAGAATACCTTTTGGAATTTACTTCTATGAAGTCAAGGCCAAAGTCAATGGCCTCTGGCTGACTAAATTTGCAGATGATTGTAAATTAGGAGCAGTTATTGAATCCCACACTGACACAAATGTTCACCGGGAGGGAATGACACAAACAACTAGTGCCAGAGCCGTGGGATAAATAAATGCCAGGAAATGCATACTGGTATCTTTTGGGAAGTCATCCATTCCTGGTAACTATCATATTGACAACACACCCCTTAGAGTTGACCCAGTAGTGAATGACTTAGGGACACACAGATAGTAATCTAGCCTTTGACCATCATGTGACTACAGTAGCGAGAGTGAGGAAATCATTCTAGGTTATGCAACTTATTTACTTATATATTTACATTTACCGGGTAATATCCGACTGGACAAAATGCCCTTTTTCAGAGGAGACCCAGGGAGAAAAGCTCCAAAAACATTGTTATACGAAATAAATTATCACAGTAAGGTTACAAATCACACAGAGATGCAAATGGTTGTAAAAAAAAAAAAAAACAATAAAAGCATTGATCCATTGTATTCAAATAATTAAAAATATCTTTTTTTTTACATTCAGTTGCAGCCAGAGTAATAAAATGTGTGGGGGGGGGGGTATAGGTTAATATGGAGCAGAGCAAGGGCATAGCCAGTGGGATAGGCGGTATTGTCTTAGTGCCCGTTTAAAGTTATCAATAGATAGAATTTGTTGTGGAAGAGAGTTCCACATTTTTGCAATTTTGTAGCAGTATAAGGAGTCACCATGCAAGTTGTAAGATTTATTTACTTTGAGTAGGACTTTGTCAGCTGACCTAAGAGAATTAAGGTTTTTATAGGGTTGAACAAGGTTAGTTAGCACAAGGCAGTGGTCAGGTTTATACACCAAAGTGTGGGTGATTAATAGTTTGTTAAGTGTGAGTAAGTCTGGGAGTTCTAACCAATTTAGTTGTTGAAGGGCAATACAGTGATGTGCTTTTTGGGGTAGGTTAGATGCAAATTTAGATATCTTGTTATAACAGGATACAAGGTTGTTCATTTCTGTTTTGCAAAGGTTTGTAAATATTTGAGAACAATGGAGTAGAGAAGGTAACAGGTGGGTCTTGCTAATGCCAGTCTACCCTGCTCTGTAAGACAGGATTTTGCTCTATGGAGTGTTATTATTAACTTATAAACAAAGGTATGGCATTTAAGTCCAAGGAAGTCATTGTTCCACTGTATTCAGCATACATCAGACCTATACAATGCCCCCTTTGGTATGCACCTAACCTGGCATATCCAACAATTGGAATGTCCACATAGGTTCCTCATTAAAAGAATATGGGGCATGTGTAAAATGTCCTGTGCAGACCACATCAAGGCCCTATTCTTGTATTCTGTCACCTACAGGCTTTTGAGGGGAGACCTATGCTCGAAACAAATGGCACCAGAATTATTCTAAAGACTTAAACCTTGCTTGTGATATAAATAGGACCTGCTGGACAGACAGGTATGTATCCCAGAGACTACCCAGTCTATGGAAGAGGCTCCCCATCCATATGAAGCAGAGTTCCTCCCTAACCCAATTCAAGTGCAACTTGGACAATTGGATGGGAAACTGAAAATTCATCCCTGGTTTGGTACCTATGTCTCTAATGGACCCAGGCAACCTGTAAATGGATCATCTCCCAGGCCCCTGCTTACACTTATCAAGGTATCAGAACTGGTCAGTGATTTTTGGGATGTATGGCTAGGCTTAAAAAAGGCCCTTGTGCTCTTTAGCCTAGTAAACATCTATGAACCTATGAACAATCCACATTGGACCACCACCCTATCAGGCAAGCTTTTATCTTTGCATCTTTGCATCTCTATTCTTATTAACTTACACATCATATAACCACACTAGTCCCGGCATACTTCTCAAGCTTATCCATAGTCAGACAACAGACCTGGTCAAGCAATTACTTTTTTCCTTCTTCACTTGGTTCCCCTCCCTCCTTCACCACTTAAACATCCAAAATTGCTGTATGGCCTATGCATATATTCTGCTATATATTCTTCACTAACCTCACAGAATGTTGTTTCCATCTCGTCTCAGACTAATCTTTGCTGTCCTGTCCTTATGCAAGGCTCTTCTTTTGACAACACAATATAAAATTGCCCTTTCTACAGCCTTTAACACTTTTATTAGCCCAAACTGGGCACCCAGTTTTCACTACTCCCTCACTACTTGAGTATTTCCAATGTGGTCTTTCAATAACAATTTTCTTTAAAGTATGTGTTTTGTATAGTGCGAAATCCAACACAGTCTTTGTATTCATTTTGTATCAAAGATTAACTTTGATCTCCATTGCACAGTGCAATTTACTCATTGTTGAACTCTTAATATGCCTGTTATAACCTTATAAATGCTTTTGCTTTAATAGACAATTTGCACATTGTCATAACTTTGTATATGCAGCCATGGAGCTTTTCCCCTGGGCCGTCACTGAAAAGAGGTTTTAACTTCCAGTTAGCAAATATAAATAATATTAATAACCTTTCAGATAATTTTAACACCTAGCAGTGATTTTCCTTTACAAGGATTAGATCTAGTTCCTTAACTATATGAACTGCATAGAGAGAAAAAAAAATGCAGCACATGGAATTTGTATTGGGTATTCCAGTCTGTACTGCAGTTACTTAATACTACAAAATTGTGGTTATTGGTTAGTTTGAAAAGCTTTCTAATGCATTGTGTATGTTGATCATGGGGTGTGTGTAAGTTGTTGAAACATATCTTTGCATGGCTATTTATAGTAATGGAACAGTCTAATTAGCACGGGCTACATTTTGTGAGGTAAATGAAGCTTTTAGTGCTGATAGAATTTCATAATTTCTTTTAAGTGCATCACTCTTTTCCTTTTGTGAGATCAATTTATTGAATATAGGTAATGTTTATTATTTTACATTTGTTGACCAGAGATGTCCGCCTGGGCAGAAAGGCCTGTTTTTTTACAAAGGCGTAGGGAGAAAAACTCTAGTAAATGCAGTACAATTAAAATCTTATACAATAAGATGTAAAGTAGAATACAATTAAACTAAAATTTACAATGGTAAAATAGGTAAGACAGCAATTATACAAGGCTTTATGCCAATTACACTCTACACAGATATACAGAGATAAATAACTAGGCAGGAGGACAGATGTCACAATGTAGAGTACCAAGTCATTCAGAAATGGTGGACACAAAAGGTAGATTTAAATTTCACAATATAATAAAAAAGCTGCATTGGTAGAAGGTGGGGTGGGCGAAGGCCATGATATTTAGCAGAGTACAGGAAAAAAAGGGTATAGGAGAACAGGAGGATGCAAGCAGAATTCTACACATTCTTGAGAAGTACAACTACAGACCCAGGCTGTTAAGGTATTCTCTTGGATAAAATTTGAATTCCAGCTGGTTTTCAAGAAGCTGGAAAGCATGTGGTAGGGTATCCCAGAGGGTAGCTACAGAATTTAAGGTGGCTCCTGATGCATTTTGGGCTTTAGTGACAGAGAGGAATTTGCCTTTAGAGCAAAAAGCTTTTGTAGAGTGAAAATGCTGAAGCATGCCTTTAACTGCTGGATACTTATCCGGACAGTATACAAGCCAGCAATAGCAGGCTATAGTGGAGCTGATGTGGGAGCTCAGTCCAGTATAGTTCTTTAAGTACAGAGCAAGGAGGTCTAAAGGGGCAATTTGTAGCATTAATCCAGCTTTGTGTGTGTGGAAATTTGAAGGTTAATAAAGAGTGGGGAGGCATAGTAGGGTTTGCAGGTTTTAGCTATAGTTTTTTGTAGTTCTCTCTAGTTATTTTTAATTTAAACAGCTTGGAAGTGTAGGTCAAATTTCATATTGTCACAGATGGTGACTCCTTAGAATTTGGTGATAGGGACTTGTCAGTGTGATAGCCAAGTATTTTTTGACAAGCGTTTCACTTTCGGCAAATGTTTAAGGGTGAAAAGTAGTAGGTTTTTTTTTTTTTTTTTTAGATAATTTATAAATGTGTTAAAACAAGACCGTTCCAAGTATGGAACTTTGTGGCACCCCTACAGTAATGGGTAGAAATGAATATAGCTGCTGTCACTTGACTGCCTGGAACCGGTTATGTAGCTGTTAAACCAGGGGAGATCCAAGGAGAAGGGTTTTAGTAATAGCTTATGACGAAAGATGGTATTAGATGCTTTACAGAGGTCTAGGAGTAAGAAACATACCAGGTTTCCCATACTTCTATTTTTATTAATGGCATCAACAAAATGAAGTAAGGCAGTAGTGGTACTATGGTTGGGACAAGAACAACCTTCACTTCTCCACACATTTTGGTTATGGTTATATTGTGTATTAATTGAGAATGGATGCACTACTCTAACATTTTAAATACTGGTAACAGAATGACAATTGGTCTTCAGTTGGAGTAGTTGGTAGAGGGTCTTTCGTTATGAAGAGGAAGTATGTATGCCTTCTTCCAAATGGCCGAGATTCTGGACCGGATCTATTTTATATATATACATAGATATATATATATATATATATATATATATATATATATATATATATATATATATATATTGGATATGATAGAGCTTTAGCTGAAGTTTTTAGAAATTCAGGATGGTTGTCTGCAGCAGAAGTTTTAATTTTAGGTTATTTCTTATGGTGGAATAAGGGGCAGGTTTGAGTGAGAAGTGTGTTTCCATGAGGTTGTGTTGGGTGAAGGGTTGGCTTCACTGATGCTACAATGTGAAGTATTCGTTAAAACGTATTAGCAATAATTGATGGAAGTATCTTCTGGGGAGGGAGTGGTTTGACTCTGGCCAAATAACCATAATGGTTTTGTATTATTTTTGGTGTGCCTGTTGTAACGTAGTCGAGTTAGATAAGAAATAAAACACAGTACAAGGCATGTCAGTCTGTAGAAGTTTTTCCTAGGATTTATTGGTGACCCATGCTTTCTGGGCCTTGTCTCTAAGCACAATTAGCTGCCTACTATTTTTAGATAAACTTGATCCAACAACATGGCTAACTTTCTCCTGAAGGGGAGCATGTCTGTTTATATTATTATATTTATTATATATATCATTATATTATCAATATTATTATTATATATATCTTAGTAAAGGTTTTATTAAAATGTAAGTGTGGCTTCATCTACAGAATATTTTTTTAACATATTCCAGCTGTACTTCTTGAGTGTTTAAATGAAATGGTCTACATTATAATTGGGTAGGTTACCCGCATTCTCGTATGCATGATGTTTTACTGAATTACATATAGGTATGCTAAAACTGGGCTGGTGGTCATTAGGTTGCCAAATAGTGTGCCACAGTAACCAATATTACTGTATTTAGTGAATCCAATCCAGAGCAGAGGAGTTAGAGAAAGGTTTATTATATCCTGTTGGTTTATTTATGAGTGGAGATAAACCAGACAGGTTAATAGTGGGAGTATCAGATACAATTTGGGCCAACTCTATATCAAAGTCCCCAAAGATGTTGTTTTGGGGGTATAATGGTAGATGCCCAGGATAGTATGTCCTCTACTATGCTAATATTTCTGTCTAGGGCATATATCAGGGTATGATACATATAGTTTTATAAAAGATTAGCTTGAATAAGGCAATAAGGGAGTCTCTGTATTATTGAATGTGGGATACTTTTTCTGATAAAGGGATACATTTCAGGTGTTTTGAATATGTAATAGCTGTACCACCTGCTTTTTCTTATTATCAGTCTTTCTGAAGGATATATCCTGGTGGGAGAATTTCAGTGTCTTTCAATTTTTAGTCACATTTTTGTCACAGACAGGGATGTCAGTGTTGCAATGTTATATGGAAGCATGCAGTTCAGTTTACAGATATTTATAAACCTTAACATTAGAAGCTCTAGACATTTTAACCAGAGTTGCAGCAGTGAAGTGTTATTGGAATAATGGCTGTGTGGGCCTTTATGGGAGAAGCTGTAGTGGTTAGAACTGGGCTGGGGTGAATGTCACATCATACAAAATGCAACTTTGTTTTAAATTTCTTTGTAAACGGGTTGTGGGTTGGTTTAGTTACTTTTGTTTATTTTTATCTTAAAACAAGAATACAAGATGTGTTGTAAAGGTTGTGAGCTATAGGGAATAAAATATGGGTGCAACTGCCATTGAAATCAATGTACTAAGCATTAGTATAAATGTAGATGACTTGGATGAGAGTGAAAATTGGGGGTAGGATAGTGGAGTGAGCCCAAGAGTAACAATGGCAAACGGAGCAGGTTCAGCCCTGCTTGGTGTTCAATGACCAAAAACAATATACTTAACCAGCACCCTGTGGAGTTTATTTTCTTTCTGGCTCAGCTCTGGAAGCCGGATAAAGTGAGTAACAGGGGTATTACAAAACATGGTCACCTTAGAACTGAACTTTAGGACTGTTAAGCATTAGTAATATGATTACACTATGCTATGGGAGAAGAGAGATTCTGCTGGGATAACAGCTTGTTCATTATCAGATTAAACTATGCACCAGCCTAACATTACAACAATCAGATAAAAAGGAGGTACAATCAGGTAATTCAGTGGAATGCAGTTACTCCCCCCATGCATGGTTTTCCACCAAATAATCAATGAAGTTGAATGATTAGGGATACAAAGACAAGTTCTGTGAACTCTGACTGCATGAGGCAAGTCATAGCATTTGATTTTAGTTTTATGGGAGCAAAAGTTACCTAAGGCCTGCTAAGTCTACAAGAAGGCTACCATTCTATCAATGTTCTCTTTTTTTTTTCCCCCCCGCAGGCTGCAAAAGTCTCAGATGTTTGTGGCTGAGGGAATTGCTTTCACCAGGGAAGTTTTGCTGTGCTAAAGTATCTTCAGCTAAAGCAGTACAAGATAGAGGGGGTGTGGGGTGGGGGCTTCCAGCAGATTCAACACTACAGTACAGAACACTAATGCAACAGTAAAGGAAAAAAGCGTCTGCATCTCTGCAGATATTTCAGCAATTTATTTTGATTCTTGGATACTGACATATTAGTTTTGGTTTAAATGAACATATGTCCCTCAAACCAATTCTGAAAGAGAAGATAGCTTTTTCAGGAATATTTTTTAATTGTATTTATAGTATGTTGGCGTATGTCTTCTCCAGAGGAGGTGTGAATATAAATTTGTAGGTTGAAGAATTTAATTGAACTAAACATGCAATATGCACAGTCTTTCTACGTTTGTATAAAAATATTGTTATTTTAATGGGTTGGGATTTTAAGGATTACAAACCCAAGTGTTTGAGTCTGTAATTACTTAATTGATGTCTCAAAGAAGGGTATTTAAATGGAAATGTAATGTGAATGATCATTTGATGAAGTCTCTTTTATGAGATGAAAGTGCTCATCATTGGTGAATTTTTATTTTTACTTTAAGTGTCAGTGTTCCTCTGTTTTGTTGCTGAATTTAGCAATTTTACACTGGTTTGGGTTTTGGTGGCAGCACACAACCTCATTTTGATATTTTTTTATATTAGTTTTAACTGAAGGCATTTGTCCTTTTGTTGCTTTTATAAGTTCGAGTGAAATTCAGCTGTGGAAGTTATTTTGTCGGTCTTTTAATATGCACCTTTTATTCCTAAGGGGTTTATTAGTCTTTTTAGCCAGGATTGAGTCATGCAGAAATTCTTTAGTGTATGTTGGTTTAGCCATAGCTTTAGTATGGCCCATTCATTGTGTGCAATAACCACAAAGATATCAAAACAATACAAGGCAGAAATCTTTTAGTTATGTACTCACCATAACTTTAGATGTTGGGGATCCATCTCGCCTACATTCCGTACTGATGGGTTCGGAGCCGATCCCTCGGCTCCGACTCGGCACGCTTATGCTATAGAGCGAGGCCTCTTATTGGCTGAGCTATCTTTATCCCAGGATGCACCACCACTAATCCCCAGATCTTGTTTGTCCGCATTCATGCACACATGCACAACTTGTTTATATAACATTGTTAGATGTTTCAAGATGAAACAACAAGATTCGGACCTTCTGATATCCTTTGATCTCCAGGGAAGGGGGAAGGAGGGAGGGTTATTAGGAATGTAGGCGAGATGGATCCCCAACATCTAAAGTTATGGTGAGTACATAACTAAAAGATGTTATGTGATCCTATCTCGCCTACATTCCGTACTGATGGGACAGCGTCCCTAGCACCTAAATCCCGGGAGGCTCATTGGAAAACACTCCTGAGCACTGTGGAACCAAATGAAGCTCGTCCTCTAGATGCCACATCCAATTTGTAGTGGGAAATAAAGGTGTGCGGGGAAGACCATGTAGCCGCAGCACAAATGTCACTAATAGCAAGCTTAGAATGAAATGCTATCGAAGTAGCCATAGCCCTTGTAGAATGAGCTTTGACAGAGGTGGTAAGCTCTTTGTTAGAATAAAAATAAGCTTGAGTAATACAGTCTCTGATCCATTTGGCAATAGTGACCTTTGTGACAGCTTTGCCCAATTTATTGTCTGCAAAGGATACAAACAACTGATCTGTTTTCCTTGTTTGTTTGGTCCTGTCTAAATAAAAACGTAACTGCCTGTGGACATCTAGTGTGTGGAATATGAACTCCGCTTTGTTAGAGTATTTTGGGAAAAAAACTGGAAGTTCTAACGATTGTTGTAAGCAGAAACTAGAACAAACTTTAGGGACAAAGGAAGGATTTGGCCTGAGGGATACTCTGTCTTTGTGAAAAACCAAGTACGGGGATTTTACTGACAAAGCTTGAAGCTCTGAAACTCTTCTGGCAGAAGTAATAGCCACCAGAAAGGCTGTCTTCCATGATAGAAACTTTAGATCGCATGTAGCTGCCGGTTCAAAGGGGGGAGAAGTCAAGGCACATAACACTATATCGAGATCCCATGGAGGTGCAGGATGAGAAATCAGAGGTCTTAATAGAGCAGCACCTTTCAAGAAGGTCTTACACAATCTGTTGCTCATTAAGGGTGGGTCTATGGATTCGTGAAAATTAGAAATTGCTGCCAATTGTACCTTGATGGTAGAAACTGAAGAGCCTTGATTGAAAAGAGAAGTTAAAAATTTTAGTACTTCTGCCACAGGAATAGAAATGGGGTCCAGGCCCCGGAGTTGAGCCCAAATAGCAAATCTTTTCCATTTGCTAGAATACAGTTTCTTTGTAGCAGACTTATGGGCCTAAGATAATATGTGTACAACATCTGGATCCAATGTATGACTCCTAACTATAGTCGGAAGAGGAGGAGCCAAGCCGTCAATTTTAAGGTGTGTAGGGACTGGTGGAAAAGTCCCGACTGATGAACCAGTAGGTCTGGAATCTGATCCAGGAACCATGGACCTTCCAGAGCATATTTCCGAAGATATGGAAACCATACTTGACGAGGCCAGTAAAGAGCAATTAAGATCATTTTGCTCCCCAAGAGAGAGGCTTTTTGAATCACCCTGGGAAGGAGAGGAACTGGAGGGAAGGCATAAAGCAAGGCGGTGGGCCAAGGACAGACTAGTGCGTCCATGGGGCTCTTCCCTGGAGCCGGGGTTAGGGAGAAGAATTCTTTGCACTTCGCATTCAGAGGAGTCGTGAAGAGGTCGCAACACGGAACTCCCCATTTGTTGAAAATCTGACTTGCAACTGTCATATTCAGAGACCATTCGTGAGGAGAGAGGATGGTTCTGCTCAATCTGTCGGCTATCACATTGGACTTGCCCGGTATGTGAGTAGCCACTAGGAAGTGTCTGGTCGAGACTGCCCATTCCCAAACTCTCATGGCTTCTCTGCAAAGAGGGTAGGATCTGGTCCCTCCCTGTTTGTTCAGGTACCAGACAACTGACATGTTGTCTGAGTGAACCGCAATTACGCCTTGAGGGAGATAATCGTGAAGGGCTTGAAGGGACAGAATTACTGCCCTCATTTCTAAGATGTTGATATGAAGTAAAGTCTCTTCCGGGTGCCATTTGCCTTGGACTGACTTGCCCAGGGAATGCCCCCACCCCACCCCATCTGGGAGGCGTCCGTGGTCAAAGTGGCCGCCTGAGGAGGTAGAACAAAGGGTCGTCCCTGATCCAAATTGGAGGGCACTAGCCACCAGCGAAGGTCCCGTTTGCAAGATTCCGTGATCCATATGAGGTGACTGAGGGGGAGTTCCTGAAAGGACCACTGAGCTGAAAGAAGCCACTGGAGAATTCTCATGTGCAACCTTGCCAGGGGGACTAGAAGAACCATGGCGGACATGGATCCCAATAGCTGCAGGACCATCCTGGCTGGAGCTTTGGACCTGGGAAGTAAGGCTCGAACTTGAGTCTGTCTGGTTTGTATTCTGTCTGTCGTTAGATAGACCCGCATTTGGTTTGAGTCTATCTCTACCCCTATGAATCTTATTCGTTGAGATGGCAGCAACACAGACTTTGGCCAATTGAAGGTGATTCCAAGGGAACTGCCCAGTGATATAGTGGCTTGAAGGCTCTGCAGTAGTAGATGCCTGGAGGTGGCAGTTAGGAGCCAGTCGTCTAGATACGGAAACACCTGGAATCCTAGACTTCTCAGGTGAGCAGTCATGACTGCCAAACACTTGGTGAACACCCTGGGGGCTGTGGTGAGACCAAAGGGCAGCGCACGGAACTGAAAATTACTGCCTCCTAGGCTGAAGCGCAGATGTCTCCTGGACGCTTGATGTACCATGATATGGTAATAAGCGTCCTTGAGATCTATGGAGCACATCCAAACACCCTTCTCCAGCAATGGGAGAATGGTTTGTAGGGTGACCATTCGGAACTTGGACTTTCTGACGGAATGGTTTAGGATGCTGAGGTCCAAAATGGGCCTCAAGTCCCCGGTCTTTTTTGGCACCAAAAAGAATCTTGAGTAAGTCCCTAATCCGATCTGGTCTGCGGGGACTGGTTGGATGACTCCTTTTTGCAGCAGCTTTGAAACTTCTGAGGCTGCAGTATCCCGCTGACTGGGTGGTGGGTCCGGGATTTTTTTGGACTGAGGGGGGGGATGAGAGAATGGATGGAGTAACCTCCGGAGATAATTCGAAGCACCTATCGGTCCTGAGTGATACCTTCCCAGGCTTTTAGGTGCTTCGAGAAATGACCCCCGACTGGCTCCGGAGCTGCACAGCCAGGCAATCCCCTCAGGGACTATGAAAGGCTGAAGAGCCACGAAAGGACTCGCGGTCTCCAGTGTTGCGAGGGCCTCTGCCGCCTCTGGGATTGCGTCTTCTGGAAGAATTTCCCCTTCCCCTGCCTCTGGAAGGGGAATCCTCCTGCTGAGAGGGGTAAGGCTTCTGAGATCTACGGAACCACATTTTCCCTCCTCTTTTAGCCTTGGGATAAGGCCGAAAGGGAGTGGAAAATCGTGCCCCTATGGCAGTCAGAGTCTTACCCTCCTGTTCACAGTGGGTTAGTGTGTCCTTTACCTTGGGTCCAAACAGGGAGGACCCATCAAAGGGGGCGTCGGCAAAGGAAGACTTAAAGGCCTCCGCGAAATGACACAGGCGGAGCCAGGCTTGTCTCCGTAGAGCAATGCCTGTACCTGCCGCTCTACTCGCCCCTTCGGCCGCATAAGAAATGAGCCTCATGGACGAGTTCGAAATGGACAACATTGTAGCCAGCTGAGAGCCAACCATCTGGGCCAGCTCCTCAGGCAGGTTACCCAAGAGGGTATCGGATAGCTCCTTAATCAGATCCCTCTGAAATCTGGTAAAGTGCGTAAGGTAGTTCAAGGACCTCAATGTAAAGGCCGCTGAACTGAGGGTGCGCTTTCCATACCGATCCATGCTCCTAGACTCCTTATTAGGAGGATGGATGGACGTCGAAGCCTCTGCTACATCTTGCTGGGTAGCAGATGCCACCACCAAAGCATCTACAGCCACACCTTTAGTTAGAAATTCTTTTTCAGGGGGCGCCGAGAGGAACTTATTCGGACGAGCAGGCACCGGTTCCACAGAGTCTGGGTGTTCCCACGCCCTTTGACAGATCAAATCCAAGAGCTCATCGAAGGGCGGAGACACCCAGGAGGCAGAGGGCTGAGCCCCGAAGGCCTTCAGGAACACCGACTCATCAGCAGAGGGAGGTTTGGACTGCCAGCCGCCTCGTTGTTTTAGGGCTTCCAGGATGTCTGCAAAGGAGACATCATCCGAGGACGACTTAGGGGACCCCTCTGCATCATTGAGATCAGTGTCTGATGTAAGAGACTCATCAGGGGAGTCAACGTGCTTCCTCTTGCACGATCTCTTCCTGGGGGGTTCTTCTGAAGAGGCTTCAGAAGGACCTCCAGGAGGGGGAGAAACCCCAGTGGGGGTAACCTGAGGCCCGGGGGCTCCGCTGTCTAAGGACAGGGGGACTGCCAAAGACCCAGTTTCCGTATGCAGGGAAGGAGCTGGGGAAACCGTGGAGGTAGCCAAGGAAGATTTGGCTAACGCACTCCTCATAGCCCTGAAGGCAGGACCACCAGAATCCTGGGAGGGTCCCACCTCCGTGGCCACGACAGTGGACGGCACTCCCACCGCCGACGCACCAAGAGGGAGACTTGGGACCGAAAGCATCAATCCCGAAGCCTCCCCCCCAGGGCCGAAGGAAGAAGTCCGTGTACTGAACTCCGACCCCAGAGCCAGAGTTGGAGCAAGGGTCGGGCCCGACCCTAAAACCTCCACCGGTTCCACCAGCACCGGCTCCAACGGTGCCGAAGCTGTTGGAGGAGGAACCACAGTAGGGGAGTGGACCATCGGCTCCGAAGCCGAATGGGCTGGAGCCGAAACTAGCTTTTGGAACACCGGAGACTGGAAGAGTCTAAGGAGCACCCTGTCGATGTCCGAATCAGACATCTTGGATGATCTAGAGGATACTGATCGGGCCCAAACCGATTTCTCCATCGGCTCCGAAGGGTTCGGAAACCGGCTCCGAAGGGACTCTACCACTATCGGCTCCGAGGGAGATCTCAAGGTAATTTCCCTCGGTACCGATAAGGACTTTGGCTCCAAGGGGGAAGAGGCTGAGCCGGTAACCCTTATCGGCTCCAATATCAGTGGAGCCGATGAAGGTGACCCGCCTCTCGATGCCCCAGTCCTCGGCTCTGAAACCAGAGGGGTCGAGGCTGGAGGCATCGAGGCAGACCGTTCCACCCTCGGCTCCGAAGTCCGTGGAGCCGATGGAGAAGTCTGCTTAGATTTTTTTGCAGTCGGTTCCGACTGACTGGTCGGAGCCGACGCTTTCTTCTTTTTAGAAGGAGAAGGAGAGGAAGATAAAGCCTCCTCGAAGGATGGCTTGATTAACCCTTTCAGGATTAATTTGTTCTTCCTCTCCTGGAGGACTCTTGATGAAAAGGCGTGACACACGCTACACGATTCTTGTAGGTGCTTGGCGCCTAAGCAATAGACGCACGAGGAGTGGTCGTCCGTTATGGGCATTTTAAAACCACACCTCATGCATTTCTTAAACCCGGAGGGTTTGTGTTCTTTAGACATAGTCAAAAAAAGTCAAACACAGTTGTCTACAGTCAAAAAGAAGGGTTTGTCACAGCAAATAAAATATCCCTTCTTATAATATTATTATCTTAAATTTAAATTTTTTTTTTTTTTTTTTTTTTTTTTTTTTTGGAATACCAGTACAGTAAAACGAAAAAATTTCACAGAAGAAAGAGAGATAGAGAGGGTCAAGACCCTCTAACTTAAACGGGTACTTGACCCACAAACAAAAAACCAAGGTAGTAGAAACAACAGGGGAAGGCCCCTCTAACTTAAACGGGAAACCTTCCCTGACAGGAAAAAACACGAATTCTCTACAAAAACTACCAATACACAGTCATATAACAACAATAGCTGTTAAAACAGCTTTTGAATTTAAATCAAGCAAATTTCTGACAGGAAAAAGCCTAAATAAATAGTACTTAGCCCAGCCAAGTTGAGACCACGTCTAAGCTTTGTAAGCGGCAAACGAAATCTGGGGGATTAGTGGTGGTGCATCCTGGGATAAAGATAGCTCAGCCAATAAGAGGCCTCGCTCTATAGCATAAGCGTGCCGAGTCGGAGCCGAGGGATTGGCTCCGAACCCATCAGTACGGAATGTAGGCGAGATAGGATCACATAACATCCACTATTACACCACTTTATGTGCCACAGCAAACAGCCTTCAAAAAGAAGGGACACTGCTCTATAAATCTAGAAAAAAACTTTGACTCAATAAAAAGCAATTAATAAGGAAAAACATGAGACATAAAATAAAAAGGTACTTGGATCTTGTGGTTTAAACAGGAAGAGTAACAAGAAGTATTCAGTTTAATATACATACATTTTTTATGCTGAAGTGAATGGCCTTCCAGAGTTTTCAAAGTAACACTTAATACAACAGGAGGAGGCAGAAGAAAAGGATGTATATGCACAAGAAAAAGCAGAATATATTTTTTCTAGTTTGATGTCTAAAATATTTGCATACTCTTCACTCAAATTTTCTTTAGTTCACCAACACAAAAGATTGTGTTAATATCTTTAGGCATATACTTAAAAGTCAAATGGAAAAAAAAAACTTCCCAGTACATAAAGTACATTCCCTGTCTTGTCAGCCCATCTGCATTGGCATTGCTAACCCCACTGTGATGCTGTACTGTCATATCATATCATATGCTTGCAACCCTAAGCTCCACCTTAGTAACTTGGCATTTTGCTGGCTCGATGTAGCCATGTTAAGGGAATGTGGTCTGTAACTACAGTGACTTTCCTTCCATACACTTAAGGCTGAAGTTTCTGCAGTGCCCACACTATGGCTAGCCATTCCTTTTCTACAGCTGCATAGCATTCCACCCTGGGTTGGAGCCTACGACTGAGATAAACCACTGGATGCTCTTCTCCCTCTGAAGAAATCTGGCTAAGTACAGCCCCCATCCCATGGTTCATAGCATCTACCTGCACAACAAATTATTTGCTGTAATCTGGACTGGCTAACACAGGGGGTCCTCCCAATGCTCTTTTAAGCTTCTGGAATGCCTGCTCACAAGCTGTGGTTCACACTATCTTATCTGGCTTGTTTTTCCTGGTCAGGCCTGTGAGGTGATCAGCTATGGTACTATAACTGGGGACAAACTTTCTGTAGCACCCTACTGTCACCTAAGAATGCCCTCACCTGATTTATGGTAACAGAGGCAGGCCATGCCTGAATGGCTTCCACACTGGCAGGTTCTGGCCTGATCTTACCACTCCCCACTCTATGTCCCAGGTAGGAGACATCTGCCATACCCACCTGACATTTTCTAGGCTTAATGGTCAACCCTGCCCCCTGTAGTCTGCCCAGCACCTCCCTGACATGCAGAAGGTGCTCTTGCCAGGAACGGCTGTAGATGGCAATATCTAGGTAAGCAAGGGCAAAATCTCCTGCTCCTGCTAGGATATGATCTACCAGCCTCTGGAAAGTCGCTGGGGCATTTTTCTTTGTGAACTCATACAAGCCAAAAGGAGTCACAAAGGCTGACCTTTCCCTACCACTGGGAGTCAAGGGCACTTGCCAGTAACCCTTGGTAAGATCAATGGTGGTAAGATACTTAGCCCCACCCAGCTGCTCTAGGGCTTCATCTGTCCTAGGCATGGGTAAGCATCTGACTCTGTGTGACTATAATTTCCTGTAGTCCACACAGAAACTGGTGCTGCCATCGTTCTTTGGTACCAGCACCACTGGGGAGGCCCAGGGACTGCTAAACTCCTGAACTACCCCTAGTTCCAACATTTCCTGCATCTCCTCCCTCAGAGTCTGTTTGATTATCTCAGGCAACCTCTAAGGGGCCTGCTTAATAGGCCTTTGCGGTCCTGTATCCACATGGTGTTGCACCAGGTGGGTGCTCCCTTTCCCAGTGAACATGCCCCCAAATTCTTGTAACACTGCTTGGATTTCTCAAACCTACATAAGAAATAACTGTTGGGACACTGCTACCCCTTACACTGAGGTGTCTGTCCGATCTTCACTGAGGAGATCAGTCACCAGATCCTCCTCAGACTCCTCTTGCCATCCACTTACAAATACTCAGCACAAGGGCCTCCCTATTATGGTACGGTTTCATCATGATAACATGGTACAGTTTGTGCCCCTGCCTCCTGTATAGCAGTTCTACCATGCAGTTAACATCACTTATCTTCCTTACCACCTTGTAGAGTCCCTCTCAAGCGGCCTGCAGCTTGTTGTGCCTGACAGGAATGAGAATCATTACCTGCTGCTCTACAACATACTCTCTAGCTCAAGCATTCCTGTCATACCAGACCTTTTTCTGCTGTTGGGCTTCTGCCAGGTTCTCCTGGGCCAAGCCCATTGGTTCCCTGAGCCTTGTCCTGAGGTTTAGGACCTATGCCACAACAGACTCCTTGTGGGATTTACACTCACCCTCCCACTCTTCATGAATCAAATCTAGAGGTCCCCTCCCCCTATGCCCATACAGCAACTCAAAGGGAGAAAAACCTGTGGATTCCTGGGGTACATCTCTGTAAGCAAACAGATGGGGCAAATATTTGTCCCACTCCCTTTTAAACTGGGCTGCAAATGCCTGTAGCATTGTCTTGAGTGTAGAGTTTAAACTCTCAGCAAGACCATTAATCTGGGGATGGTAGGGGGTGGTGTTTAGGTGTTTCACCTCGGTCTGACATGAGATTGGCAGCTCTGTCAGTCAGTATGTCTTCTGGGAAACCTACCCTGCTGAAAATCTCAAACAAAGTAATTGCCACCTTTTCTGCCTCAATGGAGGACCACGCCACTGCCTCAGGGTATCTGGTAGCATAATCTACTACCACTAGGACATATTTTTCCCTATGGAACTTGAGGTACTCAGTGGCCCCACAATATCCATAGCTACCCTCTGAAATGGCTCCTCAACCACAGGCAAAGGCATCAAAGGGGCTCTCACCTGGTCGTCTGCCTTGCGTACCTTTTGGCACTGCTCACAGGTCCTGCAGTACCCTGCTACATCTCTGGAAATCACAGGCCAATAAAAGTTCTGCATAATACTTCTCTTTGTATGTTTTATGCCCATATGACTTGCAAAGAGAATATCATGGGCTATGGCTAGAAGTGCCAGATGTTAGTCTCTGGGCACTACCAACTGTCGCATTCTCTCATCCTCTAGCCCTCCCTCAGGAGTACACTGTCTATACAGCAACCCTTTGTCTCAGTATACATATTCCCCTTTCCCTTGAGAATCAGGTGACTCACTGGCTACCTCCCTCAGGCCTTGTAATTTAAGGTCTGATAATTGAGCCTGTCTAAACTCTCTTTTTATAACCCTTCCCAGCTCCCATTCTACAGGAAGTCTGGCATCCACTGACAGCAGTGTCCCACTGTCAGCCTGGGTACTACTACTACTACTACTCACAGCTGCCCCTGCAGTCACTCTGTCCAAGGGAACATCAGTACCCAGAAGCAGCTGTGGCTCACCTTCAGTCTCGCTGGCACAGGGTAGCCCCCTCCCTGAAGTAACCACCTCACCAGTCCTGGCTGCAAGTGTGCAGTCTGTCTGGGTCTCCCCCAGGCAACCAGACCCACATGCTTGTCTCCAAGCCTGACTGCATTATCAAAATCATTCCCTATAAGGATATCTGCAGGGATATCCTCAAACACACCTACTTGATGGCTTCCTTTTCCACCCTCCAAGTCAAGATGAACCCTAGCCAAAGGTATTTGGAATGTGGTCCCTCCTAAAGCTCTGACTAGACTAGACTGCCCAAGCAAGTAGTGCTCCTCTGTAACCATTGCAGGCTTTACAATGATTAGGTCAGAGGTTGTCTCTCTCTTAGCCATGGCCTCTTTCCCATTCGCTAAGATAGGATATAACCTCTTGTGGCAGCATGGTACCCTTGTTGTCTCAAGACAACCTACTGTTGGCATTTTGTCATTCCCACTTACTGGCTCTCCCACCTTTTGTTCCCCACCTTGCCCCCGTGGACATCTATATGTTACATGGCCCCAATAGTTGCATTTAAAACATTTAACCCTTGGTCCTGGATGTGTACCTGGACTAGCGGCTTCCATTGCTACTGGCGGACTCTGTTGGGGCAGTCTGGGCTGCCCAACATGGGATCCCTTAGACCCATGAGCTGCACTGGGTGTCCCTTTCCTGTGCAGTGATGCCCTGCTTGCTAGGTATAGGTCTCCCTTCTTACTAAACTCATCTGTAACAGTGCATTGTCTATCGGCTAACCAGATTCTCATGTCCTCAGGCAAAGTGCTAAGGGCTTGTTCACTTACCAAAAGGTCCCCCAGCCCTTCAAAAGTGGTGACCTGCCATCCCCTCACCCAGCTATGAAAATAAGTGCTTAGTTCAGCAATATATTCACACACACACTTTCATCTGCCTTGCGTCTATGCTCACAAAACATTTTCCTATAAGCTTCAGGTGTTAACTTAATACACTCTAGCTAACATTTTACAATATTATAATTTAAATTAGCTAACATTTTACAATATTATAATTTAAATTAGTATCAAACAGTTTAGAAATAACAGTTACAGCTTTACCATGGAGTAATGGGGTCAGGTACTGTACCCAGAGCCCGTGGTAAACATTACACTGTTTACATACCCTCTCAAACATATGAATGAAACTATCAAAATTATCCCCCTCTGTAAACTGTGGAAGAAATTTACTGACCTTTGTTGCTTCTGGGGTTTATTTACTCCTTTCCCCATTACCTCCATGGCTCTGGCAAAGAGTCAGCATTTGTTTTTCATATTGCCTCTACCTTTCCTTCTCCTCAACTTCCAGGCATCGCAGTTTCTCATTTACCTCTGCCTCTAGCTGTCTCAGTCTCTCTGCTGCTTCTATTTCTAAATATTTGGCCTCCAACTCAAGTCTCTAACTCCAGATGGATCTTTAAGTCATCTGTGGAAAGGTTGAGCTGTCCATTTTCTGAGAGTTGTACATCTCCAAGGCCAGTTTGATTGTCCTCCTGATTGCTGGGGTGTGATGCAGCTGTGACTAAAGCTGCAATCATGTCTGCTTTAACCAGGTTGGCATGCACCAGTCCTTTAGTCTGGCACATTTCAGCCAACTGACTCCTTGTCAGATCTCCCTGACTAACTAAGCTAACAAAAAAATAAAACAATTATGATATGAACTCTGAATGCTCACTGCATGGCTGAGAGTACAAACACCTTCAGTGACTACACAGGCTACAGGAATTCAATATCCACACCACTACAAGTCAATTAATGTGTGATGTGGCTAATTCAACACTGTCACCCAATTAATATGTGATGTGGACATCCCACCACTGCTAACCAATTAATATGTGATGCCCCTGCACTGGCCCAGTAATCAAGGAGCCTGAATACTCAGCACTGGCAACAGTGAGGGATGTACACAATGGGATGATGACAAGTACACACACAATAAAGTACAAATTACCTTAAGAACACACAGAGATCACAGTCAGTCAGGGGCTGGTTTCTCACTCTTTCTCCAGATCCCCAATAAGACCCCTGACTGGTACAGCTATAGGGTTAAGATCTCAGCTAAAGGGTCAAGCCAAGACCTCCAGGATCCCTCTCTCTCTCCAACTAGTGTTTCGTACCCCTGCCCAAGCAGCTGACACACAAGCATACCTTGAGATTTTATTTATATACAAACCCACAGACACTCCTGGGGAAGGCTTGCACAGGTTTAGTAGCTATGTCCCCCTTCTGCCTAGACTATAAAGTAGTTATCACTGCCACCAACCCCTCTTTATCAGCTACTTAAGGCCCTTACAAAGGGTGACCAAGCCTACTGTGTAATGTTACTATTATCCAAATAGTAAGTGTGACCAAGAGCAAGGTTATTTAGGAGTAGCCTGTACAGTGTCACCAAATACATATACCAGTACTCTAAGAGCTTAAATATCTCTAAACAAACCAGCCACAAATATAAGTTCAAATATATTTAATAATAAATAATAAAAGAACAAGACAATACTCAATCAACACAGTAACTACAGAGTTTAGAATCACAGGAAATATTTCAAAACAACATTGCAAGACAGTCTCAAATAAAATACAGAAAACATCTAAACTAATCTTTACTATATTCCTATCTATACCCATCAGTAGTGGATATAAATATCAAACAGCATAAGGCCAAATGCTAATTTTATTTATTTTAAATTTGTTTACCGGGAAAGTCCATCTGTACAAATACTCCATTTTCAGCAGAGGCTCGGGGGGGGGGGGAGCTCCACATACAACAATATACACTTAGGTAGTACATAAACAATGATTTACATGTCTTATTACAGAAAAGACAGACAAAAATTTGTATAGCATAGTTTTAGGTCTTGGGTAATAGGGAAGTTCTAAGTGTAGACTGGCAAAGATTCATGTTTTAGAAAGATTTCCCCCTTCTTAGAGTTGCTGCAATAGCGGAGTTGGTATATAAAAAGTTGAAGGTATGGAGGGCTTGTTATCGACATCTAGTGTGTAGGGGGGCTTGCCCCCTGCAAAAAAAAAAGGGAGCTTTTCACTCTTTGGGATTTAGGCACTTTTTTTCTTTCTGCTGAAATGTCAACTTTTAGGAAGTCACAGTTTCATATCTATTTTAGACAATGTTTAATTCTTCCTAAGTTTGTAGGACACCATCATAGATATAAACTAAAGACAGATAGAGGGCTCATATAGGATATTAGATGTACAATAAAACCACATCCTTTTATAATTTACTATAATTTTATTCAGCATATTTAAGAACCAAATTGAATACATTTACTATATTAATCATCTTTTGAAACTAAACTGACATCACATATTCCTTGGCCAAGAACTTAATACACTAATTTAAATGAGCAGTACACATATTGAAATACTGTATACTGTTTGGTATTACAGTTTTCTTTCCTTTATGCACTAGTCGAATGACAAGGAAAATAAAGATAAAGAGGACTTCACTGCCACACGGAAAAATGTAACAAGAGATGGAAGACTACATTACTTACGCAATTTGATTATTAGTATTTGAGATACTGCACACAGGGGAGGTTAACAAAAAAGTGAGCACATTTCCAAAACCTAGCATAAGAATCCATGGATAAAAAACTCTCTCTTTCTCTTACATGAAGGTCTACTTATGACGTGATAGATCTTCTAAGATCGACATTCAAGACTGTCTTTTAAACAAGTTACTAAAATTAGTGTTTACTTCCTATGAACTTGGGTGACAGTTTTCCCCCTATGTACTGTATATAGTTATGCATTATTGAATTTTAGATTTGTAAAGTGTACTTTTAATCCATGGATTTGTTTACTCTGATACAATCATTAGACTTCTATGAAAGTTTTAATAAAAATAAGCAAAACAAATTCTCACCAATGCATCAACCAACAGGAAAAATATATTTGGGAAAGTAACCATAAAACAACTTTTACTACTCACGAAAAAGTCATGTACTACACAAAATGTATACTCAATTAGATGTCTTCACATTTAGAATAAACTTCTCTCATCAGTAGAGCTAGTAACCATAGAACCCTGAAGATCTTGATAAAAGTGCATTTGTTTTATTACTTCAAAACTATAACAAATTAACCAACTGTTATAACCTCTGCAGAAAATTTAAGATGAAATTTATATCCAGTTTTAAAATGGTAAAAGCAGCAGATAACTCATAAGCAAATATACTTACCAGTTACACTAGAAATATTATATACCAGAGACAGAGATTATATCCTCTAAATGAGATAGCCGAACATTCTTGCTATTACTGTCTCTACCATTTTGGAGCAGTTGGTATTTTCCTCAGTTTGCTGAATTGTAAAACCTTTCTTCTTGTATTTGAAAGAAAAATGTGGCATCTCATACATGTTCATTCATGGTTCTTGGTGTTTCTCATGATGTTTCACATCTAGGTGATCTTGAGCTAAACCACCGTACTTCTATGCCACTGGAAGTACTAACAGTCCATGGAGTTAGCTGAGCAGTGATGTGGAGGTTCTGAACTAGAACATCTCATATAAATACATTCTATTATATTCATTAATGTCTCTTTGTAATTTAATTTTTTTTCATTGAACTCTGTTCCATTTTAAATGCTATCATTAACACTGTTTAAGAACTGCTTCATACTCACCCAAATCATCCACAAACATTTCTGATTTTTTTTGGTCATATCTCAGTTAATATTTTACCCAAGCTGAAGCACATTGGTCTGCAGTAGACACCAATTTAAAATCAGCAAAATGTTTACTATATTCATCTAACAAAAACAGAATAGGCAGGCTTTTAAATGCCCAAAAGTCCTCTAATTGCAATATTGCAAGGTTAAAAATACTTGATTTACTACTCAAACTTAAGTTGTCCATACAGTTATTTAGTAAAAGAAGGGAGACTACTTACTGCAAAAGACCAACTTTCTAATGTTGTTGCAGAGTTAGCGGTCACTTCCAGACTGCCACTGTGTAGAAATTCAGCTTCATTGCAGGGGCATTTTTGTAACTTAGAATTATTAAATGTGGAATTACTGGCTATGACCAAAGTGTGACAAAAAAATGAAACCAGAAATTCCACTTTCTTAAACATTTTCTGCTCCAGTAAAACAGCCCTCAAGGGAAAAGGAACTTTGGTCCATTAAAACATAAAATCAGTTAACCAGAGAAACAGTAAGTTATTTCAATTACTATACATATTTAGAACACAAGCTATTTTAGTATACACATATGTTGAAGCAAATGGCCTTCCATAGTTTAAGAAACAAGCAGCACACAGACTATAATCTTTATGTATGACATAAAAGACACTTGTATCACTTTCTTTAAAGGCTGTCTGGTGAGGTACCTGAAGTGGTATGATTAGACTGGGATTTCCAACCTGCATGATCTATTTCTCAACTATATTTTTCATATTCACACAAGCTAACCTATTAGGTATATTGATCCTGGTTATTATGTGCATCACCTTTGACAATTAATACGCAGGATATCATTAAATATATGCATTTTATACATAGATGATTTATGTATGGGACCTTCTGTGAAAAAAATCTTGTTTTCTGGATACATTTGCATTGGAAGAAATGGGAGCTGGGTGGAGGTTGTATTCAGAAATGATAAATAGTGTTAGAGAACTGGTTTACATTTAAGTTTTTAGTGCAGTTTGTGTTGTGAGGATTAGTAGTTATCCCCCAAAAAAGCTGTCAATGTTTTATACAACATTCAAGGCTTAGCTGCAATTAGTAAATTGTAGGCCTTGAGAAACAAGATGCGTGAAAGATTATATGGACTGCATTAAAGCAGGGATGGTTGAGGTCTGCCTGACTAGTGCAGTAGTAGCTTGGAAGATAAGAGGATAGAAGACTGTAGATTTATAACTACAAATGCATACAGCTAACCTAGGTAATGTAGGTAATGGAGTTCGGAAACGAAGGGTGACAAAGTTAAGAAAGATACTGCAATCATCCCACAGCAAGAAGTAATAAAATGCCACCTAGATGCTATGAAACCCAGTTAAATAATGGGAAAGTACTCAGGACACTTTCCATCAGAATGCAGCTCAAGAAAAAACTTAAGTGAGAGCAAATTGCAAAAAAAAAAAAAAAAAAAAACAGAAGACATTAAAGACGATGTCTCAAAATACCATATAAGCCAGAAAGATGAAGCTATGCACTGAAGACAAGTATATATAGTCAACTAATGGAGCGCACAAGATATACCAAGCAGAGTAAGTAGCCCAATACAACCAAATGGGGGAGAGAGGAAGCCCATTCACCTGTAAGGTGGTTTCTCATACAGTACAAAGAGACCCATCCATTTCCTCCAGTTTCCTCTTGTTTACAATGCAGAGCATGCAAATATAAGCCTTAAGAGACTTGCCCCTTTGGATACAAACAAATCAAGTGCTGCTGAGGTCCCACATTGTATGCACAAAAACACAGGCAAATACCGTTTTACCAGTTATAATGCAGCTCTGTGAAATCACTGTTTAAGCTATTAGCAGCAGTCAAGCCACCACTTTTAAATTCAAAATTTTCCAATGCACTTTGCAAAGATTTAAGAAAAGCAAACATAACAATTCCTTCTACAACAGAAGTCTAACAAATAACCAGTATCTCTGCTGCAAACAAAAGAATGGAACACAAGTCTATTCTTCATCATTTAACACTTCCAAGATGACTACATCTTTTTGAAAGGAAACTCCTCTCCCATATCACACTTTGCAGTGTCATTACCGGCTGAATTGATTTAGAGTTGTCTGAAGTCCATCTTCACCCCCAACGCTTTGGGCATGACAAACTACTTCCAGACTATTCACAGCCTACTCAACTAGCATAAAAAAGTCACTACCTGCTGTTTATTCTTCTCCACCAAAAGGCATGACATACATGGAACAGCTGTGGGAATTATACAACTCCAACACTTGCACCTGTTAGTCTAACTCTAATGTAGCTGCTTTACATCTTTCAAATATTCCTTTTATTTTACTACCTCCTCAGCATGTGCTTTCTAGACAATCTTCTACTGATACTTCCAAACACATGCATCAATACTCTATACTGCTAGCAATAAACTAGGATAACTCTGCAGCTTTCTAAGGGTTCCGCATTAAGAGGAAATCAACTAATCTAATCTAATTTCATTATATTCTAAAATTCACCCACCGTACATGAAAGGCTCTATGCTGCTATGTTAGTGGGAACAGGAGAAACGCTTATTTAAGGAAAAAAGTTAGAAAATAATTTAACAGATTTAGAAATCATTTCCATATTAACCTGTCAGAAGTATAGTTATGTTGTCATTATTCCAAATTTCTCTGGGATTTTTATGTTCATTTGTTGGGACGCCAAAGACAATAATGTATCTTCTTGATGTGCATTCTACCTGGAGCAAAGAAGCTATTTTAAATGATTTTACTCCCTAAAATGTAATCAATTTACTCTACTTGTAAAACAATTTTTTTTATTCCAGTTAAAACCAACTAATAAATTATGACAGTGTGCTAAATATTATAGTTAATATTTCCAGCTGCTTTAAAGCATTATCCTGAATGTACCCATAAAGATAAAGTAAAAAGCCAAGGGTGTTCAGAAGCCATGTGGCTGAAACACTTGTGTCCTTAAGGGGTCATTTGCATACATCTCATGTGTCTCCACTAAAGGAGGACTAAGGTATTGCACACTGAAGACTCTAGCTTGACTAGACCTTTCTTGCAGCTTTTACTGAACGGTTTGCCTACATGACCCTTTTACCCTTTGGTTTGGATAATAAAAATTTAATGAAAATAAAGCAAGTATTCCAAGAATGGACAGTTCTGTGGTGTATTTTAATAGGACATCCAACTTTACTGTTGACAGTTTAGCTTCTGTTACAGATAATTCCAGACAAGCATGTTCAGATTTCCCACTATATAAAAGCAGTTAATATCCTGGGCTGAGGCCGAAATTGGTCAATACTCATCAGTGTGCCAACCCAGTAAACAAATATAAATGAATAACTCCCATGACAAAAGCAATATAGAATGACCATTCCCCTTGCAAGGGTAAATATGCTCCTATTTTAATAATCTATGGAGTCATTGTATACCATTTTTATCATTGCTATATTCTTCTGGCACACTAAACTGTAATACTTCAAACATAAGTATTGAAAAAAAACAATTATTTTGATTTAAGTTACTGTCTTTTTGTATTCAGCGTACCTGCTACTTTTAATACTGCCCTGTGTTTTTATATTAACTATAACTCCTGAATGGTCTTCAAATAACAGTTGGTTAAGAATATTCATATTCCCTCTGTTGCTATGGGGCAAAATATGTAGGGGACATTTAATGCTATGGGCCTATGTGACGGACATGTACTTGGATCTTTATTTCCAGGAGGAAAGTATTATCCAATTATACAAATTAAAATATTTTGATTATAATCTGTGCAATATTTCATGGAAGTAACTTGCATAATTCTGTATGATTCCCTCAATCCATGGAGATTTATATTTTTAACCCAATTTGTTTCAGATATAAATCTCACAAAAATAAAGGTTTTAATACAATCCTCGATTTTAGCTTAAACATTTTTTAAGAACAAAGAACACTATGAAAAGATTATATTCAAGACTTGAAGGCATTAACCTTAATATTCCCTTTTGTACCTTTACCAAATCCTTTGATTTAGTGTTTATACCATGAAGATGTTTTACCCTACCCTTTGTATATTACCTTAACTGTGTCGTGTGCCCCATAGACTAGCAATCCTAGCTTCATATTACAACTATAAAATATAAAACCTTCCAAGTCTGACTCTACCATTCTTTGCATTTTTGTTAGTCACATATGAACGAATTCTATTTACAAGAAATAATTATAACTGCTAATATTATGATAAAGGCATACTCCTGACGAAAGGCATGATATTAAAGAAAAACACATCTTCAACACACATGTATCAGTTTCACATGTACCACAAGCAAAAGGAGTCACGAAAATCTTAAGTTTAAGGGACCGACCAGTTTTTCATATACTTTAGCATAACCAGACACTAGCTCATTTTCTAACACTGTAGAATCCCCCCCCCCCCCCCACAGTAGTGGCTTACCTATTCTTTTAGATTTGAAGAATAAATACCCTCACCATTCATTGACTGAAAGCAAGCCTCTTATCTTGTGAGCTTTGTAAAAATACTCTATTTGTTTAAATCATAAATCCACCTAAATTCTGGCCATTTAGACCATTAACGTTTAATGAGAAAAGACTATCACCAGTATCACACAATTACAACAATTGCTAAATTTAATCAATATCACCAGATAGGATTAAAATGTCAACTGTATAACTAAACATGTAATGAGAATTAAAAAAATATAATAACATCAAATATTTAGCCCCATCACAGAATACATAGATTCCTAATCCAACCAGCTAGTCCCAGTTAAAACAGACTGGGTCTTAGGCAGTTTTAAGTTTCACTTAAATAGACTAATTTTCTGCAGAGGCATCAAAAGGTCAGAATCAGACAATTTCCTAATATTTCACTTGAGATTAGAGGTCACACTTGATTGGAATTTAAATTTACTAAATTATATATATAATATATAGAGTATCACATAGAATAAAGCAAGAAAGAAAAGTGAAAATGTAATATTCCACTTCCTCCTACTCTTATGAACTGTTACCAGCTCTCCATTTCAGTACCACTCTCCTACCTTCCTCACGGATATCCCACTACTAAATGTCTTTTCAAGCAGTACATCCACCCATTCTCATCTCCTTTTGCCCTCTTCCCAGTCTCAACCAAAAGCATTGTACCAAATCTCCTGCCTTCTTGCACATGTGAATGAACCACTGCTCTTGATCTTCTCTTCCAACTGAGACTACTTTGGCTTTACATATACATCTTTTATTTTATACGTGTGTGTGTGTGTGTGTGTGTGTGTGTGTGTGTGTGTGTGTGTGTGTGTGTGTGTGTGTGTGTATATATATATATATATATATATATATATATATATATATATATATATATATATATATATATATATATATATATATATATATATATATATATATATATATATATATATATATATATATATATATATATATATATATATATATATATATATATATATATATATATATATATATATATATATATATATATATATATATATATATATATATATATATATATATATATATATACACATATATATATATATATATATATATATATATATATATATATATATATATATACATACATATATATATATATATATATATATATATATATATATATATATATATATATATATATATATATATATATATATATATATATATATATATATACATATATATATATATATATATATATATATATATATATATATATATATATATATATATATATATATATATATATATATATATATATATATATATATATATATATATATATATATATATATATATATATATATATATATATATACACACATACACACACATTATATATATATATATATATATATATATATATATATATCCAAACACGACAAAACTAGAACCAAACAGGAGTGTACTGCTGAAAAAATAGAATATGAACACAACAAGCAGCAGCACTGAGACCACGGCCAGGACAGGTATGTTCCACTACCACTTCTCAACACAAAAGTTTGTTTGTTTGTTGCAACACCTACAGGTGTTTGCTTACGATTGTACTCCACATGCAAAAAAGCTCAGCAAGACACTTGGTTGAACAGCCATAAGATAAATGTTCCAAATGTATTGTCTTCCCATGCACAGCATATAAAACCAGCTCTACTTGAATATCGGCTAGTGTAGTTCACCTTCGTTACCACAGATGACAACTGCATTCATTAAAACCATCAAGTATTTATTCACATCGAACAATAACTTAAAAATAAAAATAAAAACAAAAAAGTAAAAACAGGACAAAGGATAAGCGCTTTTGGGTCTCCTCAATAACCCTTCATCAGATCCATGTGTACTGTGCAGTTAGTGCCTGTTTAAAAATTGATCTCTACCAATAGAGTGCTAGGTAATGGGTGATGTCACATCACACACATCTTCTCAAACCACGCCTCGAGTGCTGGTTTCATGGGAAATGTACTGTTTAGTCCCGGTCTTCTATGAGCTTGTAGTTTTCCAATCCAATACATTTCTTCCAGCTCCAGTCTGTAGTAGTTGTCACCTCCCCTTTCCAAGGTTAGAACAATTCTAAGCACTCTGAATTTGAAATTATGTCCTTCATTGTCCCTGACATGTTTGGCAAGAGGATTCTTATAATCTTCGAGTCTGATGTCACTTATATGTTTGGATAATCTCTCCTTAAATTGTCTTACTGTCTTTCCAACATAGAAATGGTCACATAATGAACATGTGGCCAAATATACTATATTTTTGTGTTACAATCAGCATAGAAACTACAGGTGTATTTATTTTTGGTAATGGGATGCTCAAAACTGTTCTCTGTACATATATATCTGCACATAGTACACCTTCTACATGGAAATGTCCCTCTTCTATCAGAGTTGACACGTGGTACTAAGTAGTCTTCTTTGCATAACCTATTTTTCAGATTACTTGCATTCCTGTAACCAAACTTAGGTACCTCTCCAATCACTTCTTTACATTCTTCACTTGACAATAGTATCTTCCAGTTCCTTCGAATAATATTATATATCCCCTCAGTATCTGTTGTATGTGTGAGAATCATTTTAACTTCTCTTTGCTCATTCCTATTGTTTCTTGAAGGTGCACTATCTTGCTTTCCTTTCAGGCATGACTTACCTCTCGTTTCTCTTTCCAACAGCACATTGTGTCTCATTCTCACTATCTCTTCCTCTCTGTATCCTCTCACCTCCAAGTGTTCAGACATATCATCCATAGCTCTATCAAGGGTTGCATCATTCGAATGTATCCTAGATGTTCTAAGGAATTGACCTCTCATAACATTTCTGTATGTATATTTTGGATGCATGCTGTTCTCCTTGGTAATATATTGTTCTTCCAACATTCTTTTTTAAATACGCTAGTTTCTATGTTCCCTTCTTCATCTTGTAGTATTCTCACATCCAAAAAGTCCATTTGACTTTCATTACTCAGAAGAGTAAACTCCAGAAAGTTGGTGCTGTTCTCTAAATATCTATGGAAATTGTTGAGCTCCATGACATCACCTTCCCATAAAATATAAATATCATTGACAAATCTCTGGTATATCTTTAGGCATTTATTCCAAGGGTTGTTTTGATAAATGACTATCTTCCCATTTCGCCAACACTATGTTAGCATAGCTGTTGGCGCATGGCGTACCCATTGCCACACCACATAGTTGTATGTAGAATTTACTGTTGAAAATGAAGACATTGTTCTCAAGTATCAACTTCATTAGCTCACATAGAACTGTGATTTTATTTTCTTCATAATCTCCTATATTCAACATGAATTCTCTTAATGTGGCTATGCCATAGTCATTGGGAATGCTTGTAAATAAACTCTTGATATCCATACAGACCATTAAGTGTTTGTTCTTGTCTTTTTTGTTCTTCATATATACACTTAATTTCTCAATAAATGCTTCCTTATCTTTCAGAACTGCTGGTGCTTTTACTAGCTCTTTCTTGATATGGTTCTCCATATATATAGAGGCTGGCTCAGTAATCCATTCTGCCCCTGCCACAATAGGTCTCAATGGTGGTCTCTGTGGATTTTTGTGTATTTTAGGAAGGCATTTGAATGCTGGAGTCAATGGAAACTCCACCTGCAGATAATTCGATTGCTCAACTGATATTTGACCCCTTTCTTTCATTTCTTCTATGTGCAGCCTCATCTTGATTTTGATCTTCTCTAGGTCACAGTGGTTTATTTCTTTATATGAGGAAACATCCTGTAATAGGATTGTTAATTCCTCTATATATTTATCACTGTCCATTAAGTATTTACTCTTA